>NC_056732.1:1448339045-1448604045 GCF_019279795.1 Protopterus annectens
CATATATTGCATTGCAAGTTTACAGTTTGTTACTAGGCATACAGTTACAAACCACCATATATTAAATTGTAGGTTTACAGTTTGTTACTAGGCATACAGTTGAAGAGACAATTAAGGAACCTTGCCAAGATTCCACAATACATTATCTGGTTAACTGACTTGCTCAAGGTCACAGATTAGACAAATGAAGGTGGAAAGATTCAAATCCTGTACCCATGACACAGGAAGCAGCTCTTTAACAGGCCAGAAGTTTAGTCCTCTCCAGTCACTGAAATTCTCTATTACATCTAGAGAATACTGCAACAATAGCCAAATCATGGTCTTTAATGCATTTTAATATTCGTTTGTCCATCTGAGAAGTATCCAGCTGACAACTGACTTCTTGTGTCTTGTGATATAAGCTATGAGTTGAACTCCCTACAGCTTACACTGTTGGGCTTCCTCTAAACTGTGATGTGAGATCATAAAAAATACTCCTGGATCACACACACCTTGAAGGGCTAACTTGTCTACTATCCTAGCTATGTGCCAGCATAACGTTCTTACTAGTGGGAAGTCCCAATATTTGTGCATTGAAGTAGCCCAGTCATGCAACAACTGGTTCAGTTTTCTTTTCCGTGGAGATAACTACACTCTAGAGTTGAATATACTTGGAGGAAAAACAGTAGGTCTTTTATATACATTTCAAGTTTGGCCACAGAAGTGATATGTGATGTTAGGTTTTGGGTGTCTGAATGCTTCTAAACTAAGGACACTCTGTCCACTGTGATTTCTTTGGCAATATTAATCCACAGTGATATTAGCAGCTTGTAGAAGCAGGTTGGAACCATAGTCTCTCAACCTCATAGACCAAGAAAAATGGACAAAGAAATAAATAAAAGTGGGACAAAGGCCCAAATATAGGGACGATTTTTAAATATTGCTCTTACAAACTTAGAAAGTTGATAGAATAACAAGTTTTGCATCAGCATGAATTTTCTGAAGGGTATGAAGTCTCATACTCAAATATCTGTCATTAGTTTCTAACTTTAGTCTTCATTGATTATTGATTTGCTAGTAATTTGCTAGAAAGCCACAATTGTATGAAAAACAGTCCAAAAATATGAGGAAAAAAATCTGTACTTTCTGTGAAAATATGTACAGTTGAGAGGTATGAGTGGAAACTTAAGACAAATATTTGCATTACATCCTTTTAATTCTCTGATAAGTGAGTATCCACCCTGCTCTACATATCCATCAAACCTTAACCCTCTTACAGCACATCTAAGGGTCAAAGTTGGAGCTTGGCATAATGGTTAAGGTGTTTACCTTACAGACACAAGGTGGAGGGTTTGATTCTCATATGGGGCAATTGGCTAGGCTTAAAATACCCCACAAGGGCAGTTAGCCTAGTACTAATATATGAACCTATGAGTTTTGCTGCTAACATATCACTTTTCTTTAATAATTTGAAAGGATGCCATGACCCATTAACCTTGACACTGCTGCGATTGATCCTCAAATGCCCTCAGCCCCCCTTTCCTGCTACTATTTAAAGTTCCTCTTTTCCCCTTCAATTTTAGTCTAGGCCACCCTGAATAAGTAATAATACTCCCTATATTTCTTTGGTCTATAGCAGTTTGTAGAGCTGCCTGATAACTCAAAAAGTAACATTTTGTTGTGTGACAATTCAGTATTGGGAAGGTTATTGCCCTACCATCCAACCCCCCAGGGAGTATAGGAACTCATAACATTACTCTTTAAGCCTGCCCAAGTAGTAATATCTTGAGGGGGGGTTGTAATAAAAAGCTGTGACAAAGCAAGCATTTCAGTACACTTCTCCCAGTCCAGAATCCATAGTGCTAATTGCCTTGTGGGACAATACGCCCCCTCTCTCTTTGCCACCCTCTTATATTTCTAATCCCCTCAGCTAAGGATATGATGTTCTGAAGATAATGGGTCTTTGTCAAAGTATGGTTATGGTGAATCACATAACAGATGCTACAAACATCTTTATTGCCAATATTCTCTCCAGCAATAAGAACCCGATCTTACTGTAGGTGTTAATCCATAAGTAGATTTTATGCCCATTTGGCCTTACATTGATATCTAACATAGTTCCTGGGTCCACATGAAGGAGAATATATAGGTATTTGGGCTGTCTGTTGCCTCACTTAATAGGATAACAATCCAGTCTCACTACTTGCTACACTATTAGCTGGGTATAATTCTGTCATTGGTTGATTTGGCCTGAGGTTGATTACATTGGCTACAGCCTGTTGTTGATTTTGAATGAGGATTATACAGTCATCCATAAATAACATTATTTTTGTTTCTAATCAATAGATACTCCATCCACTCAAGCTCATGCCCTGTTGAACTGTCCTATGAGGGTTTTAAGAACCAGCAAAAATAATGCCCCCACATTACTTGCTTAGTTCCCCTTAATAGTCTAGAGGATGAAGATAACCCTGAGTTAGGGAGGACAGAAGATTACGGAGCATCATATAGTGCAGGGGCTATTCTTATAAATTCTGGTGGGAAGATGGCAACTTAAAACTATCCAAAGATATTCCCTCCTAATGCAGTTGAAGTCTATCAAAATCTGCTAGGATAGCAATCCATGTTATGATCTGTTCTTAAGACCCGTCATATAATCTTGCAGTGATCATCACTGATTAGCACTAGTACATACCAAGGTGAACCCCACCTGGCTGTGGGAAACAATCTCTGCCAAAGCCTGCTGCATTGTATTTAGTTTTATTCTAGTGTATACTTTTGACACCCATGTTTAGCAACAAAATGGGCTTATAGTTGCTTGTCTTTGATGGGTCTTTCCCTGACTTTGGTATTATTACAATAGTTTAAGGCACTGAAGGTGGGTTTATTTCTCTTGGTTCTTGTGAAGCCCCTAAAGCTCCAGGGCTATATCCTCATTAAGTATTTGACAGATTTCCCCATCCAACCCATCCTGCCCCATGGTTTTCCTTTTAGATACAGCCCTAACTGTTGCCTTGACTTCATCTACTGAAATAATCTTATACATTTTCAGTATTTGAGCAGCTATAAGTTGATGCAACTTGGCACTGAATAAAAGTATGTGGACATTTTTTTCCACTGTTCCCACTCCTGCCTGCTTTTCCTATACATCTTCTCAAAGAATTTAACAAATTTCCAATTAATCCCTTCACTGGTTGCTATAGTTTCCTTGGCTTTGTTGACTCTGATGCTTGCTATGACTGACTGCCTCTTTCCTCTCTTTTGTTAAAAGCAAGTAACTTCTCAGGCATGTTCCTGAGGGCCATGATCTAGTGCATCCCATTACATGATACAGTTGAAGTTGTTCTGACCTCAGCTGTGCCCACAGTATATGCTGCTGTTTGTATTCTCAGAGAACTGTTAAGTCTGAAGTTACCTTTGTAACATGTTCCCATAATCCATGGACTTCCTGTTGTAGTTTGTTAAAACTCAGTATCTAGTCTTCTGAGGAGTGTTGAATTCATAATTTTGCATAAACTCTGAATTTCCAGTATTAGTGATCCCAACCAGATTTTCAGAGGGGAGTGCCTATCATTTGATCCAAGTTTTTAGAAACTCAAACTTCATATGGTCGAGACCATATGATCACGTTTTTGAAAACCCGAAGCTTTTAAATGGAGATAGCTGTACAGCAAAGATTGAGAAATTTACCCTTTTCTTCACTATAGTGCGATCTTGGAGTTGGTATATATAATTTTCAGGGGGGGGTGCAGGGGGGCTTGCCACCCTACAAAAACATAAAAAAAAATGTAGATTCTTTTTTTGATGTTCACGTTTTCGGAAACTGGATCGTATGGTCTGTTTGATATTTTTTTTGAGTTTCTGAAATGTCATCTGACATAGACCCTTTCAGAGCCATACAACCTATTGGGTTCTTACTACTGAAGTTCATTAGACCCTCGTATATTCTCTTGGACAACTCCTCCTTATTCTTTATGATTAATGGATGCATACACCAGTTCCTGGCTCAAGCTTCCCTTCCCTGGGTTGCAGTACTAATGACTACTACCCATGATCTGTCAGTGTTCCACTTTTGAGCAATGTTACACTCCTGCATGCATATAATAGTATATCTGCTTAAAATTAACAACTTCTGTATTACAGATTATGTTGAGTAAATTCAGTTTCCAAACATTTACAGGCACACATAAAACCATTGCGAATGCCAGCACATCTTTACACAGACGGCCTTCATTGTGAATTCCAAAACTGCTACGATTTCATGACCTGTTGCTAAGCAGTTCAAGCCCATGAAATAAAATTCTTATAGTAATCAGACTGTGTTGACTCTCATTAAGTAATAACTCTAAACTCACACTTTCTAATTTTTATTAAATTAGTATCACCTTTCTATTCCTTGTAAAATTACTATAAAATATACAGATCACTTTTATACCTTTTATTTTTAACTAATTTGGTATTCTTATTAACTCTTCTTAGAATTACTACACATATACTTTTGAAAGCCTATGTTGCAACAACTGTCCTGACACTCTGTAGTCCATCAAACAATGCTTTAGGAATCCTCCTGCTTGTTGATTTGGGCAAGCATATCAAATTTGTTCAGAGTTGAGACTTCCAAAGTGAATAACCGCATCTACAGTGATTTTTCTCACAATATTCCCGGGGTGATCCTTCTTCCTCTGCTCCTATCTTTGCCAGTTTGGGACGTCCCTCCGTGTGGCTCTACAGGGTAGGTAGTACTACTGCAAACTTGTCCAGATCTGTGGCTCTTCCTGACTACTCTATTAACCCTGAGCCCTGTACATTCTTACCATGGGTTTTTTTCTTGTCTGTTTCCATCACCCTATTTACAACTGACTCTTTCAATAGATAGCCCTTCAGGAAGTGTTTTTTTCAAGTTTAGCAAAACTTTCCTCCTTGCTTTACTATTTAATCAAAAGTTTTGCTGGGGACTTTAGCACAGTACTTAATATCATTATCATAACACAGGCTCCTCATTTGTGCAGAGATTCTTCTCTTTTTGGTGCTGGCTATTGCATAGTCTCGGAATAGTTGGACTCGGTACCCTTTCAAAATGGAAGGCTTGTCCTCACTGGCTGTTTGCAGAATGCATTCCTTGTCAGCTGAGTTTAACACCTGAAAATTAACTATCTTGGAGGACTACCTTTGGAAGTGGGAAGTCTTAGAGAGCTGTTTCTCTTTATGATCAGTTGACTCAGGGGCAGCTGAAGGGCTTCTCTTAATTTATAATCTGAAACTTCACATGCATTGCTACTGGTGCAGGCCCACGATAGAGTTTTAATGCTTAATAAGAAGAAGGACAGGGAGAATGCATAGCTTTGCCTTGAACTGTTCCTGAACAGGGAAAAATAAGAGGCGGTGCACAAGATGGTAAGAACCTGACCCATATGAAAGGCTTTCTGCTTTCAGAAACTCCATAAAAACAGTGTAAAGTTCTATTAGATTCCAGTGGTTTCTCCATAGACTAAATGGGAGACCATTTTAATATTCACCAAAAAGACTGCTGCTAGACTGCTGTCCTGTTCCACCACCTACATTCATTAGTTTGTGCCTCTTGTATATGGTCTCTACTTGACTGAAACTTGATAAATCCTGTGCAAACTTGACTAGTAAAATTTATCATAGGAGCTGCATTCTTCATGCTAGATGTTTGGCATAGAAGTTCACCTTAATGTTAATTAAAGATAAAGGCCTTTAGCTGATAGGTGAGAGTAAATCCTTGCTATGATTAGCAAGAGCTATAATTAATGATGCCTTGGAGGAGTTTGGATGCCTAATAATGTTGAATATTTGAGTTATGAGATGAGTCAGCTGTTAAATTAAATATCTTTACAGCTCAGCTAAGAAACTATCAGACCCTGGAGAATTGCCTAAAGGAAAACTCCTGATAGCTTCCTTTTTTCCTCCTTTATCATGAGGTCACAAGTGACTCTTCATTCTCAGATAACTGAGGAAGTCGTAATTTGAGTAGAAATTGCACAACACTGCCAGACCCCTGATACCCCTACTCTTTTGATACGTTATACAAGTTTGTGTAAGTGGCTTCAGATCCTTTTTTTTTAATTAACTCACTTATCATTTTCTTTATACTAAACACTAAAAGTCTATTTGGTTTGTCACTGATTGCCCATACCTTCATCACCAATATTCCAGATGTTGGCCAGCTGCTTATTTTAACAGGTGGTATACATTGTGTTAGGGACCATTATAGGCTTCCAATACCTCCATTTCACATGTAGTGCTTTAAATAATACTGGCTTAGCTATGTTTCAGGAAATGTATAACTAAACTATCCCACTGTGACTAATTTGGCATCCTGGCAACAGGATGCAGTAACAGGCAGCATGACACCACCTTGGTTAAAAAGGGTTTAGTCTCAAAATCTCACAATATGAGGATCCAACCTCCAAACTATGTGAGAGAGGGAAAAAGGATAAGGTCATATGAAAGACTTAATTTACTGGTCTACAGGCAGATAACACACATAATCCATAAGTTCTGCTCTTCCTAACAGTCCCTCAGAGGTTAACAATAAGTCAGTTCTGCTGTGACTAAACTGTGATGAAGAGTTGCATGTGGAAATGACTTTTAGGTATCCACTAAGACATGAGTAGTTTCAGTTCATTCAGGAGTTTCAACAGTCTCACATTATTTTCAGTCTTGTGATTGGACGAAGTCTAAAGTGAAGCTGAAGCTGACCCCCTGATGCAAACATAAACACACACACACACACACACACACACACACACACACACACACACACACACATAATTACACTACAGACATCACATTTCAAAGAGTTTCTTTTTGTTTAAACAGGGAAGCAAAAACCTTTCGAGTCTCTTTTTTGGGACAATTTATAGAGACAACAAGAGACATTCCCATGGGAGTTTGGAATTTACCCATCACCCTCCTTCCATCAGTGTTATATTTGTGTCCTGATTGCTTCCATAACACTGTACTATGCACCAATAAGTGAACCCTCCTTCCCTGATACCTTGGCTGAATTTCTAAATATATGGCCAGCCCATCTAGTTAGTAGAAACCTGTCTGTCTGCTTCTTATATTTTTAGGGTCAGACCTGATTTATTTTCTTACACATACATAAGTGAGCTATGCCTTTTATGTAGAGTGTTCAGTCCATGAATATTCGTTAACAGATTATTAATCATCTCCAAACATATACTGCACTCTCCAAGACTTTGAAATTTTAGCAGATATTCCAGTGATTCTGTGTACAATCATTTTCTCACTCAACAACAGCCCACAATAACACTTTCAAGCTAGTACTATAAATCAGCTGCACTCTGTGACTGATAAATATAATGTCAGCATAATTAAACATTCAATACAATCAGATACAAATTTTAAAACTATTTTTCTTTCTTCTTTCAGCTTTTCCCGGTTAGGGGTCGCCACAATGGAACTCCGGTCTGCTAATGATTGGCAGTAGATTTTTACAGTGCCGAGGTGCCAGCCCGATGCCCAACCTTCAACAAAGGCACGCCCATTCACGCATGTCTTTCGAATGCCACTCGACCGCGGGGAGGACATGCAGACTGAATATGAGTAATACTAAAAAGGTACTACTGAACTGTTTCTACTATTAAAACTGCAACACAGTGCCTTGCATATCAAAAGCTGACTATCACATAAAGAGTAATGGGACATCCTTAATCAAGTATTTTTGTGTGTGGGGGGGGGGCAAACCTGCTACACTCTCTAAACTTATATATAAAATCCCATGGTTATACAATGTTGGGGAAGACAGAAACCTTCCAGAACAGCACAAAAGAATCTTAGGCAATCGGTTATTTTACTCAGACTCTAGTGATGAAGTGATTTCCAGGAAGTCATACATTGAGGACACTCAGGAAAGCTGAATCAACCTTGCAGACATTCACACAATTAATTCTCTGAGCTCCAACTTCAGTGCTTGCTGGAAAATACTTTTTGCCTGGAGACAACCCAGTTCAAACTGAGGGAATCACGCACATACAGGTGAAGCATATCATTACTGGAACTGAAAAAGAAATCTGTTCTTGCCAGGAAGGCCTTTAAATCGATGATATTTACAAAAGCACTACTTGGGAGCTGCAACCTTAAATGAAGACCCCTTTCACTGCGAATGCCTTCTTAAGCAGTACCTTGTTCTGATACCTTTCCTGTCTCAAAAGGGCCCCTTCTCTTTCTCTTACTCAAAGACCTTATAGCTATTTTGCATTGGCACTAGAATATTTATTTATCCTCTGTTGACTATGTTAGTCCCACTATGCTAGTGATTTATTTTCGGGGGAGACCCGGAGTGATATTTCTACTAGTATGGGAAATGTGTCCAGGGCTTCAGGGAAGTTTCTTTACTTGTCTTTGTTGCAAGTGGGACACATTTTGCAGGAGCATTTCCTGTTTCCAATCCAGGTACAGAAGTGGCCTGGAGAAACAAGGCGGCAGATGGAGAGAGAAGACGATGGAGAGGTGAGAAAAATGGAGGAGAAATTAAATATCAAGATTGGAGAATGTGTGGAGGATCCTGAGGAGATGTTTCAAAAGAATCTGTTTGATGGAGATGAGTCAGTATATGATGGACATATAATTACAACTCTCCAATCAGGAGGGTTGCTGGGTGATTAACTTAAAGAAATGGTGATGCAGAATGAGCCAGAAAATGAAGATGTTTCTGGGGGGGAGGGGGCATTATGGGAAATACAAAAGGAGGATGCAAAGACAGACAATCCTGAAGAATAGTGGTGAGATGGAAAATAAAACATATGCAGAGAAAGTAAAAGATAGCGGAATTGGACTAGCAAAAAAGAATATTCAAAGTAAAGAAAACAATGCAATAGACAGGTGTGAAGTGTGTGGCAATTTAATAGCTCCTTTGGGTGTAAATGCACATGAGGTAAGAGCATGTATACTTATTAACAAAAAGACATTTTGTGACATTATATGCAAGACTGTTTTTTCAATAGAAATTTCTCTTGGAGAATATGAAAAAAAGAAAGACTGTAACCCATGGAATCTTCATGTGATAAAAGCATTTAACTGGCAAGCAAAATAAAAATCATGTACAATTTCGAACAGAGGTAGAAAGAGAAACTGTGAAAGGACATTTGAAAACTTTATGTAAAGAAATAATGGACATTGCAAAAGTTTACAACAAAAGGGGTTCATGGACTGGTGGCTGGGATTGTAATATTGTGTTAAAAATAGAGAGAAAAATATATGAAAAAAAGAAAGACTGTAACCCATGCAATCTTCATGTGATAAAAGCATTTAACTGGCAAGCAAAATAAAAATCATGTACAATTTCGAACAGAGGTAGAAAGAGAAACTGTGAAAGGACATTTGAAAACTTTATGTAAAGAAATAATGGACATTGCAAAAGTTTAGAACAAAAGGGGTTCATGGACTGGTGGCTGGGATTGTAATATTGTGTTAAAAATAGAGAGAAAAATATACAAGCATGATAAATGTGGAGGGGAATGAGGTGTCTAAGTACTGGAGACAACCCAAAACATTGTTTGTGGAAAAGAAGGATATCTGATAAATAACTGTGACAAAAGAACACGTTATATTTGTGGGGAAATGGGAAATAATGCAAAAAATGTGAATTGAAATGTTAGAAATTTAACAAATTTGGGCATGTATGGATGGATTGCAAAAGTAAAAATAAGAGTAACGGAAAAGAAAAAGAAAGAAAAGAAAACGAGCAAAGAGAAGACACTTTAGAAGTAATAGAAGAAGAATTAGATGAGAAAAATAATAAAGATGCCATAGAAGCTTCTGAAATAAGTGACAAAGAAGACATACGCTAGGAGTAGTAAAAGAAAAAAAAAAGAATTCTGGTGGGAAAAGTGTAAAAGGTAGAAAAAAAAAATTTAAAGGGACAAGTACAAAAGAAAAAGAAAGGAAATGTATGAAAAGATTACATACAGCTAATGTTTAGGGGTTGATATAATGGTTAAGGTTGCTCGAATGTGAACATGTTAAACTCTGAATTTCCAGTATTAGTGATCCCAACCAGATTTTCAGAGGGGAGTGCCTGTCGTTTGATCCAAGTTTTTAGAAACTCAAACTTCATATGGTCGAGACCATATGATCACATTTTTGAAAACCCAAAGCTTTTAAATGGAGATAGCTGTACAGCAAAGATTGAGAAATTTACCCTTTTCTTCACTATAGTGCGATCTTGGAGTTGGTATATATAATTTTCAGGGGGGGGGGGTGTAGGGGTGCTTGCCACCCTACAAAAACATAAAAAAAATGTAGATTCTTTTTTTGATGTTCACGTTTTTGGAAACTGGATCGTATGGTCTGTTTGATATTTTTTTTGAGTTTCTGAAATGTCATCTGACATAGACCCTTTCAGAGCCATACAACCTATTGGGTTCTTACTACTGAAGTCCATTAGACCCTCATATATTCTCTTGGACAACTCCTCCTTATTCTTTATGATTAATGGATGCATACACCAGTTCCTGGCTCAAGCTTCCCTTCCCTGGGTTGCAGTACTAATGACTACTACCCATGATCTGTCAGTGTTCCACTTTTGAGCAATGTTACACTCCTGCATGCATATAATAGTATATCTGCTTAAAATTAACAACTTCTGTATTACAGATTATGTTGAGTAAATTCAGTTTCCAAACATTTACAGGCACACATAAAACCATTGCGAATGCCAGCACATCTTTACACAGACGGCCTTCATTGTGAATTCCAAAACTGCTACGATTTCATGACCTGTTGCTAAGCAGTTCAAGCCCATGAAATAAAATTCTTATAGTAATCAGACTGTGTTGACTCTCATTAAGTAATAACTCTAAACTCACACTTTCTAATTTTTATTAAATTAGTATCACCTTTCTATTCCTTGTAAAATTACTATAAAATATACAGATCACTTTTATACCTTTTATTTTTAACTAATTTGGTATTCTTATTAACTCTTCTTAGAATTACTACACATATACTTTCGAAAGCCTATGTTGCAACAACTGTCCTGACACTCTGTAGTCCATCAAACAATGCTTTAGGAATCCTCCTGCTTGTTGATTTGGGCAAGCATATCAAATTTGTTCAGAGTTGAGACTTCCAAAGTGAATAACCGCATCTACAGTGATTTTTCTCACAATATTCCCGGGGTGATCCTTCTTCCTCTGCTCCTATCTTTGCATGTTTGGGACGTCCCTCCGTGTGGCTCTACAGGGTAGGTAGTACTACTGCAAACTTGTCCAGATCTGTGGCTCTTCCTGACTACTCTATTAACCCTGAGCCCTGTACATTCTTACCATGGGGTTTTTTCTTGTCTGTTTCCATCAACCTATTTACAACTGACTCTTTCAATAGATAGCCCTTCAGGAAGTGTTTTTTTCAAGTTTAGCAAAACTTTCCTCCTTGCTTTACTATTTAATCAAAAGTTTTGCTGGGGACTTTAGCACAGTACTTAATATCATTATCATAACACAGGCTCCTCATTTGTGCAGAGATTCTTCTCTTTTTGGTGCTGGCTATTGCATAGTCTCGGAATAGTTGGACTTGGTACCCTTTCAAAATGGAAGGCTTGTCCTCACTGGCTGTTTGCAGAATGCATTCCTTGTCAGCTGAGTTTAACACCTGAAAATTAACTATCTTGGAGGACTACCTTTTGGAAGTGGGAAGTCTCAGAGAGCTGTTTCTCTTTATGATCAGATGACTCAGGGGCAGCTGAAGGGCTTCCCTTAATTTATAATCTGAAACTTCACATGCATTGCTACTGGTGCAGGCCCACAATAGAGTTTTAATGCTTAATAAGAAGAAGGACAGGGAGAATGCATAGCTTTGCCTTGAACTGTTCCTGAACAGGGAAAAATAAGAGGCGGTGCACAAGATGGTAAGAACTTGACCCATATGAAAGGCTTTCTGCTTTCAGAAACTCCATAAAGACAGTGTAAAGTTCTGTTAGATTCCAGTGGTTTCTCCATAGACTAAATGGGAGACCATTTTAATATTCACCAAAAAGACTGCTGCTAGACTGCTGTCCTGTTCCACCACCTACATTCATTAGGTTGTGCCTCTTGTACATGGTCTCTACTTGACTGAAACTTGATAAATCCTGTGCAAACTTGACTAGTAAAATTTATCATAGGAGCTGCATTCTTCATGCTAGACATTTGGCATAGAAGTTCACCTTAATGTTAATTAAAGATAAAGGCCTTTAGCTGATAGGTGAGAGTAAATCCTTGCTATGATTAGCAAGAGGTATAATTAATGATGCCTTGGAGGATTTTGGATGCCTAATAATGTTGAATATTTGAGTTATGAGATGAGTCAGCTGTTAAATTAAATATCTTTACAGCTCAGCTAAGAAACTATCAGACCCTGGAGCATTGCCTAAAGGAAAACTCCTGATGGCACAACACTGTCAGACCCCTGATACCCCTACTCTTTTGATACGTTATACAAGTTTGTGTAAGTGGCTTCAAATCCTTTTTTTTTAATTAACTCACTTATCATTTTCTTTATACTAAACACTAAAAGTCTCTTTGGTTTGTCACTGATTGCCCATGCCTTCGTCACCAATATTCCAGATGTTGGCCAGCTGCTTATTTTAACAGGTGGTATACATTGTGTTAGGGACTATTATAGGCTTCCAATACCTCCATTTCACATGTAGTGCTTTAAATAATACTGGCTTAGCTATGTTTCAGAAAATGTATAACTAAACTATCGCACTGTGACTAATTTGGCATCCTGGCAACAGGATGCAGTAACAGGCAGCATGACATCACCTTGGTTAAAAAGGGTTTAGTCTCAAAATCTCACAATATAAGAGGATCCAACCTCCAAACTATGTGAGAGAGGGAAAAAAGGATAAGGTCATATGAAAGACTTCATTTACTGGTCTACAGGCAGATAACACACATAATCCATAAGTTCTGCTCTTCCTAACAGTCCCTCAGAGGTTAACAATAAGTCAGTTCTGCTGTGACTAAACTGTGATGAAGAGTTGCATGTGAAATGACTTCCTTTAGGTATCCACTAAGACATGAGTAGTTTCAGTTCATTCAGGAGTTTCAACAGTCTCACATTATTTTCAGTCTTGTGAGTGGACGAAGTCTAAAGTGAAGCTGAAGCTGACCCCCCCCCGATGCAAACACAAACACACACACACACACACACACACACACACACACACACACACACACACACACACATAATTACACTACAGACATCACATTTCAAAGAGTTTATTTTTGTTTAAACAGGGAAGCAAAAACCTTTTGAGTCTCTTTTTTGGGACAATTTATAGAGACAACAAGAGACATTCCCAATGGGAGTTTGGAATTTACCCATCACCCTCCTTCCATCAGTGTTATATTTGTGTCCTGATTGCTTCCATAACACTGTACTATGCACTAATAAGTGAACCCTCCTTCTCTGATACCTTGGCTGAATTTCTAAATATATGGCCAGCCCATCTAGTTAATAGAAACCTGTCTGTCTGCTTCTTATATTTTTAGGGTCAGACCTGATTTATTTTCTTACACATACATAAGTGAGCTATGCCTTTTATGTAGAGTGTTCAGTCCATGAATATTTGTTAACAGATTATTAATCATCTCCAAACATATACTGCACTCTCCAAGACTTTGAAATTTTAGCAGATATTCCAGTAATTCTGTGTACAATCATTTTCTCACTCAACAACTGCCCACAATAGCACTTTCAAGCTAGTACTATAAATCAGCTGCATTCTGTGACTGATAAATATAATGTCAGCATAAATAAACATTCAATACAATCAGATACAAATTTTAAAACTATTTTTCTTTCTTCTTTCGGCTTTTCCCGGTTAGGGGTCGCCACAATGGAACTCCGGTCTGCTAATGATTGGCAGTAGATTTTTACGGTGCCGAGGTGCAAGCCCGATGTCCAACCTTCAACAAAGGCACGCCCATTCACGCATGTCTTTCGAATGCCACTCGATCGCAGGGAGGACATGCAGACTGAATATGAGTAATACTAAAAAGGTACTACTGAACTGTTTCTACTATTAAAACTGCAACACAGTGCCTTGCATATCAAAAGCTGACTATCACATAAAGAGTAATGGGACATCCTTAATCAAGTATTTTTGTGTGTAGGGGGGAGCAAACCTGCTACACTCTCTAAACTTATATATAAAATCCCATGGTTATACAATGTTGGGGAAGACAGAAACCTCCCAGAACGGCACAAAAGAATCTTAGGCAATCGGTTATTTTAGTCAGACTCTAGTGATGAAGTGATTTCCAGGAAGTCATACATTGAGGACACTCAGGAAAGCTGAATCAACCTTGCAGACATTCACACAATTAATTCTCTGAGCTCCAACTTCAGTGCTTGCTGGAAAATACTTTTTGCCTGGAGACAACCCAGTTCAAACTGAGGGAATCACGCACATACAGGTGAAGCATATCATTACTGGAACTGAAAAAGAAATCTGTTCTTGCCAGGAAGGCGTTTAAATCGATGATATTTACAAAAGCACTACTTGGGAGCTGCAACCTTAAATGAAGACCCCTTTCACTCGAATGCCTTCTTTAGCAGTGCCTTGTTCTGATACCTTTCCTGTCTTAAAAGGGCCCCTTCTCTTTCTCTTACTCAAAGACCTTATAGCTGTTTTGCATTGGCACTAGAATATTTATTTATCCTCTGTTGACTATGTTAGTCCCACTATGCTAGTGACTTCTTTACAGGGGAGACCTGGAGTAATATTTCTACTAGTATGGGAAATGTGTCCAGGGCTTCAGGGAAGTTTCTTTACTTGTCTTTGTTGCAAGTGGGACACATTTTGCAGGAGCATTTCCTGTTTCCAATCCAGGTACAGAAGTGGCCTGGAGAAACAAGGCGGCAGATGGAGAGAGAAGACGATGGAGAGGTGAGAAAAATGGAGGAGAAATTAAATATCAAGATTGGAGAATGTGTGGAGGATCCGGAGGAGCTATTTCAAAAGAATCTGTTTGATGGAGATGAGTCAGTATATGATGGACATATAATTACAACTCTCCAATCAGGAGGGTTGCTGGGTGATTAACTTAAAGAAATGGTGATGCAGAATGAGCCAGAAAATGAAGAAGATGTTTCTGGGGGGGAGGGGGCATTATGGGAAATACAAAAGGAGGATGCAAAGACAGACAATCCTGAAGAATAGTGGTGAGATGGAAAATAAAACATATGCAGAGAAAGTAAAAGATAGCGGAATTGGACTAGCAAAAAAGAATATTCAAAGTAAAGAAAACAATGCAATAGACAGGTGTGAAGTGTGTGGCAATTTAATAGCTCCTTTGGGTGTAAATGCACATGAGGTAAGAGCATGTATACTTATTAACAAAAAGACATTTTGTGACATTATATGCAAGACTGTTTTTTCAATAGAAATTTCTCTTGGAGAATATGAAAAAAAGAAAGACTGTAACCCATGGAATCTTCATGTGATAAAAGCATTTAACTGGCAAGCAAAATAAAAATCATGTACAATTTCGAACAAAGGTAGAAAGAGAAACTGTGAAAGGACATTTGAAAACTTTATGTAAAGAAATAATGGACATTGCAAAAGTTTACAACAAAAGGGGTTCATGGACTGGTGGCTGGGATTGTAATATTGTGTTAAAAATAGAGAGAAAAATATATTTGAAAACTTTATGTAAAAGAAATATGGACATTTGGACTGGTGGCTGGGATTGTAATATTGTGTTAAAAATAGAGAGAAAAATATACATATACCAAGCATGATAAATGTGGAGGGGAATGAGGTGTCTAAGTACTGGAGACAACCCAAAACATTGTTTGTGGAAAAGAAGGATATCTGATAGATAACTGTGACAAAAGAACACGTTATATTTGTGGGGAAATGGGAAATAATGCAAAAAATGTGAATTGAAATGTTAGAAATTTAACAAATTTGGGCATGTATGGATGGATTGCAAAAGTAAAAATAAGAGTACGGAAAAAGAAAAAGAAAGAAAAGAAAACGAGCAAAGAGAAGACACTTTAGAAGTAATAGAAGAAGAATTAGATGAGAAAAAATAATAAAGATGCCATAGAAGCTTCTGAAATAAGTGACAAAGAAGACATACGTTGTGGAGTAGTAAAAGAAAAAAAAAAGAATTCTGGTGGTAAAAGTGTAAAAAGGTAGAAAAATAAAATTTAAAGGGACAAGTACAAAAGAAAAAAAGAAAGGAAATGTATGAAAAAGATTACATACAGCTAATGTTTAGGGGTTGATATAATGGTTAAGGTGTTGACTCACAGACATGAGGTACAGTGTTAAGCCAAAGGTAATTCATTCTGTAACAGATTCTGAAGTCATTCTAATCTAATATCTAATATATCTAATATATTTAACTTTTTCTGATGCTCTGATATTACTGGTTGTTGCTTTCTTTGTGTGACCTGTAACTCCTATAGCTATATACAGTGCATGCAGACTGTATTTTCAATTAGACCCATCTTGGCTACCCATTTTTCTACTTCTCACTTATTCTGTGAGCTCACAGCTTAAATCTGCTAACTGCTCGTTAGTCTTTAGCCCCCAGCTTATTCCGCTTCTTAACTACACCTCCTCCTTGCTTTTGTGAGCTGTCATTTTGAAACGTCAGCCCTTTCCCTGGCTCATCCATATTTTCTGTAATACACTCTCAGTGAAATTCCAAAAACCTGTGTTCTTAGAGTCTAAAGTAGTTACTTCTTGAAGTGGACAGCCAAATATCTTGTTAAACAGTAACTAACACTGCGGTACAAACAGGTATGGTAAGCCTTGTTCCTTGTGTTTGCGGAGTAGTACAGATTGTACCCTGACGTGCAAGTAACTAGCTCATCTCTGTGATCCCCCCCATTCCCTGACTATTGTAATTATTTATTTATTTATTGACCAGGAAGGTCCACTGGGCCAATGACCCATTTTCAGTGGAGGCCCGGGGAGAAAAGCTCCATACAATCACAAAACTTTTTACATAACATCAGCTTAACTTTGAAAGTCAAGAAAGCTTTTACACAATACAAAGTTTAGTATATATACGAGACAAATACATATTATAGAGGTATACAATACAAGAAAATAAACCCAGCATGTTAGATTTTTAATAATTCTGGTTATATATTCTCTTAAGTAAGAATACTGTTTAATCAATTCTGTTTATTCAGCCACAGAAATAAAGAAAGCAAGAGAGATTGGATACGAAGACAGATAGTGTAAATTGCAACTATATTAAGTTAGTAAAAGTATTTGTAGTGTATAGTGGCCAAAACATTTAAGGTGGTTTAATTATATGACTACAAGAACAGACACGGTTATTGAGATAGTGTTCTTTTAGTGCAAATTTAAATGTTTTTAAAGAGTCTAGTTGAGTAAGAGAGAGAGAGAGGGAGCGCATTCCGAAGTTTGGCAATGGCATTGGAATCGAGACATTGTCCACCTCTTTTGTTGGGTTTAGTTATGGTTAAGAGTTGTTTGTTAGAGGACCTAAGATGCTGAGTAGGGGTGTATGTTTGTATTATAGTTTGAAGGGATGGGCAGAAGTTTGGATTATTTAGTAGCTTGTGAGTGGGAGTAAGTTGGGAGTAATGTAGGTAATGTGGGAACTCAAACGAGTTTATAGATTTAATGGCCAGACAATGATGTGTGCGAGATGGCATGTTGAAGACAAACTTGGCTATTTTATAGTAGCACAACTGCAGTTATTTAAGGAGAGATGTGTGTAGGTTAGTGAAAATGGGGCAACCATAGAGGAGGGAGGGGTAGAAGTAGACTTTTAGCTAGTTTCAACTTGGTAGACTTGTCCAAATACAGTATATGCCTAGAGAGTTTGCCAAGCTTAAAATGGGTCTTTTTGATTGAGTTGAGTATATGATTCTCAAAGGATAGTTTGTCATCAATTGTGATGCCAAGTAGTTTTTACCATTTCAATTTCTGTATTGTTTTGAGAGAATATTTTAAAGTCTAGAGTTAGAGGTTTGGTTGTGAAGAGTATAAGTTTTGATTTTTTGGGATTAAGTAGCAGTTGAGCTTGGTTAAGCCAAGATTCAATGGAAGTAAATGCATTTTGTGTTAACTTTAGGAGATCTGCGATGTTGTTAGAGGATGTAATTATTGTCGAATCGTCCGCATATTAAATGAGTGTACTTCGCAGGGATGCTGTATGAAGATTATTAATAAATATGTTAAAAAGCAAGGGCCCAAGAACAGACCCTTGGGGAATGCCTGTGTTGTTGAGTAGGTAATCGGATTGCTTACTTTGCCATCTAAAAGATTGTTTTCTGTTGTGTAGATAGTTATGGAACCAGGATAGCATGTGTAGTGAGCAGTTTATGGTCTCAAGTTGTAAAAGTAGTTTTGAGTGGGACACTGAAGCTTTGTATACAGTGTTGGTAAATGACAGTAAGGCTGTTATTGTGCTAAGTGCTGGCCGAAAACCATGTTGGGTGGGTGTGAGTAGGTTATTATCTGTGAGATGTTTTAGCAATTGAAAAGGAATACACTTTTCTAAAATTTTAGATAGAGGTGAAAGTACTGAGATGGGCCAGTAGTTAGATAGATCACTGGTGTTATTGCCTTTGTGAAAGGGAGTAATAATTGAGTTTTTCTATAGTTGTGGAACATATGATTCAGAGATTGATCGATTATTGAGAATGCTAATTGGAAGAGCTATAGAATCTTCTGCAAGTTTTAGATATTCAGCTGGAAGGCCATCGGAAGAGGGGGAACATGGTTTTAGCTTTGTGAGCAGTTTACGAATTAGAGAGGTGGGTACTGGTTGTA
This sequence comes from Protopterus annectens, assembly GCF_019279795.1. Lineage (NCBI taxonomy): Eukaryota > Metazoa > Chordata > Ceratodontiformes > Protopteridae > Protopterus > Protopterus annectens. Next base: position 1,448,357,830 of record NC_056732.1, read on the forward strand.
ATGTAAATAGAGGAGTGGATGGATTTTTGTTGGAATTGCAATTGATGTGCGGGGAGTAGTTAGAGAGTGTACTGTCGTTTATGTTGCCGATTATACTTTTGTTAGTTTGTAGAGAGAAATCAATAACAAGTTTTTGGATAGTATCAATAAAATGAGAATTTATTTATTTATTTATTTCTTGCATTTGTTTACCGGGAAAGTCCACTGGGCCTAACATTTTCGGTGAAGGCCCGGGGAGAAAAGCTCTTACAAGAACATAGATGCAGGAAAAAATATTAAACATTAATTGGTACAGAAGTAGAAACAGTGTTACACATAGTAGTTACAGTAATATATATATATATATATATATATATATATATATATATATATATATATATATATATATTATATATATATATATATATATATATAAGTCAGGAATTTAGTTGGTTTGAATACAGTAACATATACAGAATACATACATAAAAGCAGGAATTTAGTTGGTTGCCAGATGAATTCAGAGTGGTAAAAATGGAGATAAATTAATCAGCATTATTGTGTCAGTATCAACAAGTGATAAAAGAAAAAAAAGTAATAAATATGGAGAAAGTATCATCAGTCACTAATAGTAAAAAGCATAGGAATTTAGTTATAATATAAGGAGAAGGAAGAGGTTAGGTTATAGAGCAGGTACATAGCCAGGAAGAAGTGAGATGATTTTTCAGTGTGTGTTTGAAGGTGGTGGTGCTGCCCGTGTTTCTTATAGAAGGAGGAAGTGAGTTCCATAGTTTGGTGATGGTGAAGGAGTAGAGCAGCTGACTAGCTGGTAAGGTGGGCTTTTCAACTTTTAGAAGTAGATGATTTTCAGATCTTAGTTACCTGCTGGGTTGGTATTTGGCAATTAGAGTTGAGACAGTAGGGCAGTCTGTGGGTCTGTAGATTATTTTGTGTGCTGTAGTTAGCTGGGTGAATGAGAGATGGTAGGGGAGTTCCAACCAGCCTAATTGTTTCAGTGAGTTACAGTGGTGGGATGAGAATTTGGCCTTGGTGGCAAATTTGGCTATTCTGTTGTAACACATATCAAGTTTGGATTTTGTAGAATTTTGGATATTAGTGAGGAGAGGGGCACCATAAAGGAGAGAGTGTAATAAAAAGCTAGTTGCAAGGGTTTGTCTTGTAGAGAGGCTAAGAAAGTGCTGGTGCCTGTACAGCATACTGAGCTTTTGGTGTGTTTTTTTTTTATGTTACTGTTTATGTGTAGGTAAAAGTTTTGGATTTCATCTATAATAATGCCTAGTAACTTAGTGTGTGGGACAACCTCTATAGTGGTATTGCCTTGGGCTTGTATACGGAAGAGTTTTTTATCTAGGGTAGTGGTTTTCTTAGGGGTAAAAATGACTAGTTTCATTTTTTTTTTTGGATTTAGGGCAAGATGATTGTTAAGCATCCAAGATTCAGTAGAGGTGAGGGCATTCTGGGTGATCTGCTGGAGTTCAGAGCCGTAATTTGCAGTGCATATTATTGCAGAGTTATCAGCATACTGGATTACTGCGCATTGTGGGGGAGTGGTGTGAAAGTTGTTAATAATGATGTTAAATAAGACAGGACCAATTATGGAGCCTTGGGGTACCCCTGTGGAAGTATTGAGGAAGGGAGAGTAAGACTGTTGCCATTTGGTGGATTGCTGCCTATTGGAGAGAATTGAAGGCTTGGGCAATTTCTTGAGGGTCTTTGTCAGGAGATGGGGAGGGGTTGTGTAGAGTACAAGGATTTAGGAGAGAGGAAACAGAGTTCCAGAACAATTTGGGATTATTTTGCTGGGTAGTGAGTTTAGTGGAGAAATAGCTTTTTTATCATTGATGATTGTTATGTTGTTGTTTTTATCTGAGTTAAGTTGTGGGGTTCTATTTCTATGCCATTCCTTCCAGGCTTTATCCCGGGAGGTAAGTAACTGTTTAGTTTGTTTAGTTAGCCTGGGGCATGATTAGGCTTTACTCTTTTGGTACATGTGGGGGCAAGACCATCCAGAATGTCTAAAAAGACTTTATTGAAGTAGTTGACTGCTTCATCCAGTGGTAGAAATGTGGTAGGGGACCAGTTGTGGGTTTTTAGAGACTCTAAGAATAGTTGTTCATTGAAATGGGTAAGATTCCTAGTTGTTCTTAGACAATGCAGTTTGTCTATTTGAAGTTGAGTTCTATGGGTATAGGCAGGAAGATGGTCACTAAAGGTACTGGGTAGGTTCCCTGCCTTGGTGAATTTTTGAGGGTGTGAGAGAGTATCCAGTCTAGGGTTGATTCTGTTTGTTTTTTCACTTTATGAGTGGGGTTAGAGATGAGTTGAGTAAACCTGTGCAAGTTAATACTATTTACTGGTAAGTCAGAGATGAGAGTTTGCCAGTTTGTATTTGTGTCGCCAAGAATGATGGTTTCATTTGATATATTGAGAGTGGTCCAGGATAGTAGATCTTCCAGAATAGGTATGTTTTGACCTGGGAGAATATAGATTACAGCAATGCATAATTGTTTTCTATTGTTGATGTGAAGGTTAACTAGTAATAATGCCATATTTCTGAAAGTTGGTATAGGTTTATCATATGGTGTAACAGCTAAAGTGTCACGGTAGATTAATGCGACACCTCTACCTTTTTATCTAGCCGGTCATTTCTATGTATATTATATCCTGGAGGGATTATTTCAGTGTTAGCAATGTGTGGTTTTAGCCAGGTCTCTGAGTGCTACAGTATCTGGGGAGTAGTGAGAGAGCCAGGCATGGAATTTGGTGGTTTTGTTACAGACAGTATGTACATTAATTGTAGTGAAGCAGAGGTTCTTGGCATTAGAAGAAAGGCTTTGGGCAGAATGGTTGATTGGTCCAAGGTTGGGGTGAATGTCGCCACATACAGAGAGGGCCTGGTAGTGACATGTAATTACATAGGGATGTTGAGTAATGAAGAGAGGCCTATGGTGGGGGTTACAAATTCATTTTAATTTGATTATGATGACAAAAGATCTAATTTGTGTAAGGTGCCAAGTATGGAAGTTGAATAAAGAGGGTGAGATGTCAGAGAAACTATTGGTAAACAGTACTATAACATATCAGTGCCTTCATCTTCATACTTTCTGCTAAGAATGGAAATAATTCATTGTTTTCCTTAAAAGCCCACTTCTAGATTATATTCTTGATCATTACCATCACTATTTTGGTGATCCTAAGGAAAATCAGGTGCCACTTAGAAATATATATATATATATACGTATTATAGACATAGGTGATAATGCTCTTATAGCTTCTGATGTACAAGAACCATCATCCCCATAATTTGTACAAGCTGTTCTTAAAACTTTCTACACTACTGATTGCTGTAATATAAATGGTAGTCTATTCCAGGCATCAACTGCATTCTCAGGGAACCAGTTATTACATCTCTTGTGTAATCTGCTATACAGACTGTCTGAAGCTTCTCAATTACTCTCTAAATACTAAGCATACTTGAATCAGGTCTTTTCTTAAATATCTGCGCGAGACACTGAATAAGTTCATAGATTTTAATCTTTCAAATAACTTAAACTTCCCCATACGTTGATACCCTTGGTATATTTCTGCTGTACTCTTTCTAATTTATTCATGCCAGTATTCTTATAAGATATCCATATTATTAATCTGTATTCTAGTTTGGTTCTAATGAAACTTGTAAACAGTGATTTCATTATTTCCGATTTCCTAGAGTATAACATCTTTTTATATGACCTATAGTTTTATTTCTGTCAATAACCAGGTGGCTGATAAGAACACAAAAAAAAAATCAAAGCTGAATCTATCCATATATATCTATATCTTTAAATGAATCCACAGTTTAAACCCCTGTGTGATATATTAAATAATCACATTTCAATCTATGTCTCTCAAATCTTATATGCTTAGTTCGTAATGTATTTATTAACATTTTGTTCTCCTGTGCTCTACTGAACAATTTAGATAAGTTATTTTTCAAACATGCCCCGTCTGTAGCAAATGTAATCAGCTTTACTATTGTCAAGTCATCTGCATACTGACTGCAGAACACATCAGATAAAAAAAGATAAATCAGAAAGATACAACCTAAACATGTATGGGCCCAGGACAGAGTTCTGTGGGACAACACAACTGTAACCTAAAATTTCCTCTGTTCATTTACTGTATAATTGCCATGTCGTATTTGTAAACCATGCAACTCTCCATCAACACTTAGGTGTATCTATATAATTATTTATTTATTTATTTTTATTTTATTTTACATTTGTTGACCGGGCTAGTCCAGCTGGATATATGTCCATTTTCAGTGGAGGCCCGGGGAGAAAAGCTCCACAAATTACAACAACATAAAAGGTCAAATTCTCCTACTAATTACCAGATGGCTGGTCCATGCTATCTGTCACCAGATATGTGGAAAGCCTTGAAAAGGGGAGAAAATGCTCTGACAACGCAGACACTTAATATTGTGTCTATTCAATGTAGTTGTGCTACAATAATGCAGTCTTCCATGTATACATTTATGAGGCACTCCATACTTAGTACGATGGTTCTAGAGAAATTCTTAAGTCCTCCGCCTAAAAAATCTACTATATAGTTTGTCCTTGCAGGAGAATTTGCTTTATGGGTCTTCCATGAAGCAAAATATTTTTGAGACACACAGAAAAACAAGCAATGGAGAGAAATAGCAAGTTTTGCATTCATTTACATTCATTACTTCATTTTATATTCATTCTCTCTGTATATGTAAATATATATTTATATGTGTGGGTAAAACATTAATCTGGACTAGCATAGTTCACCACTTTTTCAAACATGTCTTTAATGAGGAGAAACAGCATGTGAAAAATACATTATGCATGCAATGTAACACTACATTACATTATGGTTATATACAAATGCAAAAACACCTTTATTTTATGAGGCAGTATGCACACACACACACACACACACACACACACACACACACACACACACACACACAAAAACATGCACACACCCATAGCAAATGTCACAGCCATTGTATTTTACTATGGATTGTATAGGATAGACAAACAGCAGATGTCAGTATAAGTTTGGGAACAAAAATTGAAAGCAACCTTAACTTCAATTACCATGTGTCCACAGTGGTAAGGAAGGCCTGCTATGTTGCACATCTCATATAAGGCATAAGCATCCAGAGCTAAGGCTGTTATAACTCCCCTGTACTCATCCCTTATCAGACCACTAATAGATTACAGCAGTCCCTTCTGTATATATATATATCTCACCAACTACCTGCAGCAGCTGGAGAAACCTCAGTGTTTCTCACCAAAAAATTTCAGTGCCTTCCACACATGACCTATGTGGACAGACTGAAGGCCCTTTGAGAGACAACTTGTACCTGGTCTACAGAGCAGTCTCGGACCCTTCCCTAATGGATTGCAAATCAAATAGGACAAGATTCACTCACTCTAGGGATCTTAACCTAGTCTGCAACATGAACAGGACATGCTGGAGAGACAGATGTGTCTCCCAGAGATTGCCACTCCTCTGGAGCAAACTTCCTATTCACGAAAAACAGAGGTCCTCAATGACCTTGCTTAAGCGTAACTTAGATAACTGTATGGAGACCATAAATTTACCCTGGGGGTGTCACCTATGCCTCTCTTGGATAAGGGCAGTTGGTGCTGATCATAGACTCGCTCTACAAATATAGATCATACAACTTGGTCAATAACGGAACAAGGGTATAACATGGCTAGGCTTATAGAGGCCCTAGGGCCAATAGCCTGGTTACCTCCTATGAAGCTGTGAACCTAAGTGAGAACAATATATGAGGGACTGGACAAATAATTACAGTTAGAGATCCTTCACAGGGTTGGAAATTTGGGGTGAATTACTATTAACTGCAAATGGTGAAACCACACATAGATTATTTATTTAAATTGATGTATATGTGGACAACCTTTGCAAGAAATAGTAAGAAAAGTTGGCATTGGGGATCTTGTTAATATAGCCAGGGAGAGACAAATCTTGTGATTCAGTAACAGAAGTATATGCACGCACATATGTAAGTGAATGAAAGAGGCTATCATTCTTTGCAGAAGAAAATTGAGTAGTGGATGAAGTTCTAGATCTTCACCTCTTCAAAGGCATAGATCAGGTTATGTATTTTAATAGGAAAGCCACAAAGCTGGCATATAGTTTGTTGTCATAAGTCTTACAAAATATGACTGATGGAAGTCATCGTGCACAACTTGAACAAAGGTGCTAGAGGAGAACCTGATAAAAGTGATCAGACAAGGTTAAGCTAGATGAGCAAAAATTGTATTTATCTATCATCACTTCCCTTGTTTCTGTATTTGTATGGTACAGGTTGAATATACCCGTAATGTGATTTCCTTGGCATGTTAACATCATCACAAGCTGGTAAGTCAGGGCACTACAACATGAGAGCAGTCTGAATGTTTTTACATGCAATACCCATTAACACATATGACCTGGAAGGGGACAGGGCAGATGTACTATAGACTTCTATCTGTTTTGATACTCTGGTATTCATAGACAATATCTGCTTTAGCACTATTTTCTGTATTTAAATCTAAATTTCTACATAGGTACAAAACTGTACATTTTTACGGAAATATATCTGCAGTACACTTTTCTAATTTAGATTTCTAATGTTTAAAACTTTATTCAGTTGCTGACCAGTTGCCAGGATGTCTTGCTTTTAAAAGAAATCTAGATGTTGTTTTCTTTGTAAAATACCCGGACACACATTTCAGTGGTTCCTGTCCTTGGTGTTATTGTTTTAGGGATATTTTTCTTTTTTCCCTGCTTTCAACGTAACTTTTAGTTGCTATCCATAAAATCAATTAGCAACATTTGCTTTATCATCATTGTACAACTTGAATCAGAACTACTTACCTAGATACAATAATCTGTTGTGGAGTGCAGTGAAGGACTCAGCTATGCTTGGTGTTATTTTATAGTTTACCTTTATAAAGTTTACCTTTATAATACTGAAAGTATTACTTTGTCTTCTGAGTTTAGAAATTCATATTTTTCTTTTAAAATATGCTTAATTTACAGGATACCTTAGAATTATCATAAATGGCAGTAGTAAACAAGTTATTATCTGTCTATATTAGAGTTGATATGAATCCATCTGAAATTCTGTGACAAATTTTGCTGGATGCCTCATCTTCTTAAATGTATAGACTGGTCAGATGCAGTTCAAAAGAGAACAACAAAAATGTTCCATGACTGCACAAAAGACAAAAACATTTTTTTTTAAAAGTACTTAACATATCTGGCCAAAGTAAGGCGGTGAAGAATAAAGGAAATGCACGCCAGTTGTACCAATATTATTGCCTTTTTCAATGTATACCAACAGTAAGTCCTCTTTGACATCTGTTGGACCATACATTTTCTGCAGGGCAAGAGGTAATCTTGACCCATTTGTGCCCTGTGGCCTTGCGGGGGTGGGAGTGGGGGCTCAGCTATCAGGACTTTTTTGCTTTAAGGCTGTAATCCTCCAATGTCATCTGCTTAACATCCACAAGTGATGTTTACATAGGGACACATTACTGGTATCACATGGCAACCCTGTACCTATGTGATGCACTACTGCACAGTATTTGTGTGTGTGTGTGTGTGTGTGTGTGTGTGTGTGTGTGTGTCTGTTTGTTTCTGTGTGTGTGTGTGTGTGTGTGTGTGTGTGTGTGTGTGTGTGTGTGTGTGTGCACGCGCGTGCATGTGTGTGCGCATTAGCCCATAATGTCAGTGATACACTTACATTCTTGTAGGTATCACTGGTGCAGGAAGCCATAACTGCCTCTCTCTTCTCACCATCAGCTGCTTACTACCATTATCTCCTAACAGGCCCCTCCAGGCTCATGCCACTGACTGAACATGAGTCTCGTGTGTCTTAGTCAGGGCTGAGAAGTTACCATCTTTGTATACCAGCTCTATAAGAAGAAGAGAACATTACTTAAAGATACCGTATGGATGACTCAAGGGAAAGATGTGGACAAATTATTATACAGAAAGGATGAGGGTTCATAGATGTGTACTAGGCTAATGGCCCTGAGGCCTTTACAAGCCTAGCCATAGGATTATCCTGGCATAGTGGCACCCGACCTTAGTTCCCAATGTCTCTGTCGAGTAATTCATGGGAACCGGGTTTTTCCCAAAGGACCCCCCAAACCTCCTGTGACAGAGGCACTTGGGATATATGCAAATGACCCATAGCATAAGCAGAGTGTTTTTGCTAAAATAAAACACTCTGCTTATGCTATGCTGATGAGGTCATAACAAGGCTGAAATATGCATACCCATAGCTAGTGGGGTTTGGCTTTATTGGCCTGAAATTGTCCATTAAAACGACTTCAGATGTAAAAGTCATGGGCAATCAGAACCGCCATATAGCTGAAACACCTGATGTTCATAAGGGTCATTTGCATATATCCCATGTGCCTCTGTTACAGGAGGTTTGGGAGGTCACTCATTGGAAGTTCTAGCTTGGCTGGAGTTTTCATTTAGTTTTTTCTGATTGTTTTTTCAGTGTGACCTTCTAACTTTTTGTTTCAAAGGGGATAATAACACATTTTTTGGCATTGAGCTTAAGGCCATGGTTCTGACACCAGTCGTTGGTCACAGTGAGGCCATTCTGTTGGTGGTTGTAATAGCCTACTAGAAGTAAACAGTACAGGCAAGCATAATAACAAAACTTAAGAATGGATAAAGTAAACATTTTCAAGTTTTCTGAAGGGAGTTAAAAGAAAATAAAAACAAGCAGTTTGTTTTGCAGCTCTCTCTCAGGCTTTAACTTATCAATTTGAAAGAGAAATGGACAGAATGGATGAGTCAAATTATATTAATATTCACTCAGAATCTAGCTTCTGTATAATGCAGGTATTTTTCATTTCCTTCTAGGATAACAGAACTGAGTCACACATTCAGGGCATGCTAAAATAAAAAGTATCAATGCTTTTCTATGAATCACAATAAACAATAAATGTGGTCTGTTTTAATATGAATAACAGCTATAAATCATCACACTTACCTGCCTGAAGTGTGTAAAGGAATAGCATGATCTGTCTGAAATGAAACAGCAAACTTACGAATGTATAGGTATATGCAGCACAGCTTGCTTTATCCAGGTGGTGTAAAATGTAAATGTAAAATTTTACTGTACTAATACAGCAGCCAGTAGGAGGACATAGATATAGCATTCAGCAGCATTTTAGCCTGATGTTTTCAATAGATTTTGCAACATAAAACATAATGATATACACATAATAATAGCAGTTATATAGATCACAGCTTCAAAGTGAGATAATAGTAATTTCCTACATTTGACATCATAGCTTTCTGCATTCATCATCAACTATTTTAATATCAGACTCCCCATTGAATCCTACTTCAAATCAGTCCTACAATACTGACATGGAGTGGTCATCATGATGTTTATAATCACTGCCATTTTAATGAATGAATTAAACCACAGGGATGCAACTCTCATTAGCGATGTTCACCTCATTTATGTAGATATCGTTTCTCCGTAACCAGCACAAGTGCAGTATTAACTCATTACATCCAAGTGACGTCTCCAGGTGCATCTGCCGTTAACTCCTACTGTGCCTGTAGGCATCCTGTATTGCTTGTTCATATTTGAATCAATAATTCCAAAACCATGCTATGTACACGGTTTGAAAAAAAATTAATCTTAAAGCTTACACAATAGCAAACTCAACTGCATTAATGTTTGACCTCTGTCTAGTGCAGGCAAATAGATAGTAAATGTTGTTTTTATGATATCAATTTATATAGATATAATTTTCACCTTTTCTAAATATCTCAACAACCAAGTAACAGAGACATAATTCCTTAGCCTCATATGAAAGCTCTCAGCTAGATGAATAAAATGCTGCTGACAATATGTGTGTAACTTGAGTGGTAGTAGAGATATTGTAAGCTGTTTACAAAATATTACAAATGTAATATTCACTGTGTTTGCTGTGACTGTTTGTGCTGAAGAGTTTGCCATTTATACTTCTTTCCTAACCCCTATGGTTCCAGAGATATGAATGTTTGAAATGTGAGAACATAAATTGATTCTGTCAAAACGCTTAGGCTCACCCATTAGAAATTATAGTGCAGACTTCCTGAGCATCCTGAGGCAGACTAGCAAGTGTTAGGTATTTGTAACTCTGATGGATTAATTGCTCACTCCAGCTGAAACCAATGCTGTTCTTATCAGACCATCATAATGACAAGACCTCTATGACAAAAGAAAGTCACAATGTGTATCTACAGGAACTAGAATCACTCAGTATTAAACATAAAACCATTTTACTAGGTGATCTAAATTATCCAGCTATAGACTGAAAAACCTACACCACCACTAGTGCACAAGAAATGAGATTCCTGGACTTTGTCAATACAAATGTTATGGAACAATTAGTCAGAGTATCCACTAGGGGGGATGACATCTTGGATCTTGTCCTTATTAATATGGGGGCTCTTGCACTATCCCTTTGCATATCTTCATCACTTGTTAGGTCTCACCATAAAATAGTCTCCTTCGAAACAAAACTGAAACCAGACATCTGTTCCACCCAAGGTATCTTTAAAAATTTCTTTAAAACAAACTACCCACTCTTAAGTGATACATAGGGAATCTTTAAATTCCCACTAAACCTAGTTAACTCCACTGAATATGCAGAAATGTATGCCAGCATACTATACCAGAATGTAAACAGCTGCATAAATAGAGCTGTACCCCACTGGAACAAGGGCAGAGCAAACCCCAGAAACAAACCCACATGGTAGAACCATAATATCAACTGGTATTACAATAAAAGGAAAAGAATTTTAATCAAAAGTAAAAAGAGTAATTCCCAGAATGTTAGAGCCCTTGTCACTGAAATAAACAAACAACTCAAGAGCTTAATAAAATCCACCAAAGTCATGTCTGGGGCAAAATTAGCTACCATACCTCCCAACTGTACCAAATTACTCGGTAAAAAAATGAGTTTTGGGGTTAAATAATGGGGTGCCACGATTCCCGAGTGGCACCCCTTCATTTCCGATTTATTTTTAAACATTTATTTTAAAATGTGCGGTTTCGCTGATGTCATCACATGCACGATGACATCAGCATCGTCAGCTCCGCCAACCAGTCGGAATTCAGCTCAAGCCCATGCAGGGCACGTATTTCTGGCAAACACGAGCAGGAACTGTTTGGATTTATTTATTCTGCTACTGCTGGCTTCTCTTTAACGTGGAGAGCTGCTCTGCTTGGATTTAAACATGAGCAGGAACTGTTTGGACGGCTTCTCTTTAGCGTGCCATAGCGAACTACTCTGCTTGGATTTATTTATTCTGCTGCTTAGCGTGGAGATTTATTTATTCTGTCACGAGCAGATTATGCTGGCTGGAACTGGAGGTAAGGTATGTGTGTGTGAGTGTGTGTGTGTGTGTGTGTGTGTGTGTGTGTGTGTGTGTGTGTGTGTGTGTGTGTGTGTGTGCATGCGCGCATGTGTGTGCAGAGTCTAGGGCAAAAAAAGATTGTAAGGGTTATTTATTGTTTTATGTGCATGCGAGAGCTGAGAGAAACTCTTAAGCTGAAAAGAGAAATGGCACGGCAGTCTGCAGACGTTTATGTAATGTATTGCTTTTCTGTTAAGCTTCTAATTCTGCAGAGTTTCAGAAAGTATATTGGGTATTTGTGTTTTTTTTCTGTTTAAGGCAAGCTGAAATGAGAAATGGGCCAACGTGGCAGTTGTTATGTTCGAGAATGGCAGAGTGTAGAAGTGTTTATTTTATTTTAGGTCAGTACAAGGTATTACAAAAAAATGCAAATGAGAAAAAGACCTTCGGTTGCTTAACTTGCTTTATTGTTTTGTACTTACTATATGATTTTTTTTAAAGTCATGCAACCTGATTATAGAACGACTGCAAATGGGGCTAGCTGAAAGCCGGGTCTCAGGATGTCAGTACAGTCATTATGTTTGGTTTCCTGTTAGCTTATTTGAACTTGTACTTTGTTCTTTAGACTTCAAGTTTCAAAAGCAAAAAAGAGAAAATGCAATGCTAGTTACACTAGTGGGTGTGCGGGTGGAGTTTAAAAAAAGACACAGACACACAGTCACACACACTAATTCTGGTGGTGCAGCAGCAGAAAGCGTATTGTTTTTTTTTTTTTTCTGGTTATGGAGTTCTTCTGTACGAGAACGGCAGTCTGCAGAAGTGTATTGCTTTTCTGTTCTATTAAGAATCAGTTCTAATTGAGAAACTGCAGTCTGCAGAAGTGTATTGCTTTAATGCTTTTCCTTTAAGTTGAAACAGGAAATGGCAGCCTACAGAAGTGTATTGCTTTTTTAATAAGCTTCTACAGAAACTGCAGTCTGCAGAAGTGTATTGCTTTTTCTGTTAAGCTTCTGATTTTTTGTGTGGTATTGCTTACTGTAGGAGTCAATTGCTTTGTGTGTGGTATTGCTTACTACAAAAGTCAATTGCTTTGTGGTATTATTGCTTACTGCAGATACGATAGCTCATACTTGTGGTCTGTTCCTCTTAAAATCTGTGGTTTCTGGCAAATCAGTGAGAACTGAATTCACTAAATAATGATGTCCATTTAAGTTTCAGTCATCCTATCTTTCAGGTACTGCATGGTAACACAAAACATTATATTCTAGCAACTTTTCAAGGATTATACAAGCAATGTTTAAAAAGTGTCCCTGATTTTGGGCCGTTGCCCCCCCCCCATAAATTTTTACTTTTTCAGATGTCTTGTGCTGCATAGTTTTTCAGGAGGATAGAACTTTAGTGCTGCTTATGTGAAGTCTGTTTGTGTTAGTAGCACAACAGGTAGAATATTTGCTTTTAATGCAGAAGGCTGTGGCTTCTACACCCACATTATGTAGCTAGATTGCTGATACTGTACTGTGTACTTTTGGGGTGTGGATGCTGTAGTCCTAAGAATGTCCTCTTTGGCGGAGAATGGAGATACCTAGTAACTATGAACCTGTTATCAGTTTGCTATCCATTCCCTATTGCAATATTAATAGCGTACCATTTTTAATGCAATATAGACAATGTATTCCTCAAGGACAAGAGGCACTTTATTTTTTAGATGAAGCAATGTAATATAAAGTTGTTTGCTAGCAACAAGCTCTTCATTACTTACAGATCTCTTTAATGTGAATTATTTAAATGACTTTTCCTCTTGCAGAGATTGTGCATATTTTTGGAAACTGATGGATTGTAAAGTTTGACTAAGGTTGTTATGATGGAAATGTTCTGAATTGGGGTACTGGGCAGTTTTGTCATTATTGGTTCGTGCATTTTGTTTCACTGCTTACTGGAAAAATGTTCAAAACAAATTTAAAACATGTTCTAACAAGTGTGCTGTATTATACAAGGAATATAGCTTTTAAGAATACAAATAATATAATTTAATACAATAATCAGGAAGGTGCATCAAAAAACAAATGTATGACAGCCCAAAGGTAATCTTTATCCACTACTGGCCAGATGCATTTTCTTTGGATGTGGTGTGGGTTTCAATGCTGTTTCAATGAATGTGACTTTCAAGGGCAGAGAAGTTTTAATGCCAAGTCTATTTTCATGGTGAGACAGTATTGCTTTGTTTAGCATATGTTTGTTACTGTTTATGCATTATTGTGCTGCAAAATGTAAAACTAAAATCCAAATAATCATTGTAGAAGTAAAGCAGTATGTACACATTAGTGTTTATGGTAAATGGGGTGAAATAGCCAGGTAATGGAACATTGGAATGGCTACAGGGAAACTCTGGTGCCATATTTTGGTCATCTGTTCTTCAGTTTTCGTTTGAAAGTTGGTATCCCACAATTCCATTAGAGTGGGTGGGGTTACATAATTATGTATGAAAATTAGATGTTAATCAGCGTACAGATTTGTACCTATTTTTCATGGGCCTTGTCCAGATTTTTGATGTTTCCAGGTTGAGAGGTATGGGGTTGAGTGAAGGGGGACAATGAAATCCTTAGATCTAGACAAAATCCTTATGTTTATAAGATGCACAATATTCTTAGAACAATAGACACATGCTGGTAATAAACTAATCACTGTCTGCATAAGTTTCCAACAACTGAACAAATTGGTCAGCTCTTAGGGGTGTGTTGTCAATGGGGTAGTTCCCTAGGGTGGATGACTTCTCAAAGGATACACTAATGCATTTTTATGGCATTTAGTTTCAGACTATAATTTTGACACCAGTTATTTATTTGAGAAAATCTTCCTGCAGGATGACTAAATCATTTGGGGATTCAGTGACTGCTTCTAACTTGCAGTCATCTGTATACTTAGTCAGTCAGAGCCCTTTGCTATTGATTTTTACTTCAGAAAAGTAGATGCCAAACAGAAGAGGTACCAGCACAGAATACTGGGAGGACTCCACTGGTGACTGGTCTCCTTCTGGAGGTTACTTCCCTATCTTGATTATCTGTGTCTTATCTGTGAGCCAGGTGGCAATCTAGTGGGTGACATAGGAGTTTATCCCAAGTGTATTTAGCTTTCCTACTATGCCTGAGGATGGAATTGTGTGAAAAGCTTTGGGCAGGTTAAGGTATGCAAGGTGTACCATTTTACCTTCTTCCATTCCTTTGGTGACCTTTTCAAAAAAATCCACCAGGTTGAGCAAGCATGCCTTGCCTTTGACAAATCCAAACTGAGATGGGTCCAGTGTTTGGAGGTGCTCAAAGTCCTGACAGATTAATCCCATGATAAGTCTTTCCATGGCTTTGCATTTGAGACCCATCAGACTAATATAATTGTAATTGACTGAGGTCTTTGGAAGGTCCTCCCTTACGCAGGGAAATGATTTAACCTCTTCTCCATTTGCTTGGTAAAAAATGTGCATGGTGGCTGAGATTGAACAACATTGTTAGGCATACCTCTCAACCTCTTAGAGCAAGAAATCTGGACAAAGCCATTACTAAAAGTGGGACAAAGGCCCAAAACTAGGGACAATTTTTAAATATTGCTCTTACAAACTTAGAAAGTTTGTATTAGCATGAATTTTTCTGAAGGGTATGAAGTCTGAAACTCAAATGTCTGTCATTATTTTCTAACTTCAGTCTTTAATGATTTGCCAGTAATTTGCCAGAAAACCACAATTTTATGAAAAATGGGGCAAAAATATGAGGGGAAAAATCTGGACATACTGCAAAAATCTGTACAGTTGAGAGGTACGCTCAACCCTGATAAGGCCAATCATTATATATAATGCCCCCTTTCACATGTATCTGCCCAGACACATGCAACAACTGGAATGCCTGCAGAGATAACATATTAAAAGAATACAAGGCCTGAACAACATGTACTGCTTGGACTGACTCAAAGCCCAGTCACTATATTTGGTATCCTACAGACTGCTAAAAGGTGACCTGTGTCTGCTGTACAAGGCTTCCACCGACCCATTACTGATGGATTTACTGCACATCAGCAAATCAAGTGGCTTCAGAAATACTCAGTCTAGAGATGTAAACCTCCTCTGCAATATCAACAGAACAGTTTGGAGAGACAGGTGTATTTCACAGAGGATACCACTGCTGTGAAACAGACTCCCCATCCATATAAAACAAACTTCATCCCTGTCCATTTCCCAAGCGCAAGTTAGATATATGGATGGGAAATGGAAATTTTACCCTAGGACTGCCCTCTGTACTACAACTGGACAGATTCAGCTCATAGATGCTATAGCCCATGCATAGGTCCCATTAAATTTTCTTTGGTATGATCCCATTTATTCTCGTTAGGGGTAGGATGTAATCATCAACCATGTGATGGGTAAAGGCCAATCTATAACCAAATGGAATAGGTTATCTTGAGCAGAAAAAGAGAAATTGGCTAGGCTTAAAATGGACAGAAGGGCAGTTAGCCTAGTACTTACATGTAAATCTATGAACCACATGAAAGAGGAATACCCCAAATTAGGCCATGTTCTTCTTATGGTACCTCAGAGCTAAGGAGATAGAGGAGCTTGTTAACATGGTACAAGACATGTATTCACAGTGTTCTGTTTCCTTTACACATTGATTGTTTCCCAGGTTTGGCTGTGCATCCATCTATATATTATTAAAGCTCAGATCTGATATTTACTGTTCTCATAAGTGTGTGTCTTTTCCCTTCTGGTACTGCTGTTTCTTATTCCTTTACACAGAAAATGAATGAGGAAAACAAAGCTTGAGTGGGATGGACCCCCCCCCCCCCAGAATTTCATAAAAGCAATGGTAAATCAGACAGTTTAATGGTTCTGATTGCTATTGCCATAAGGAGTGAGACAGCAGTGCATCAATTGATTTGTGAAAATTGTGTCATTAGCACTGCATCTGTGACATCTATATCAAGTACTCGAGTGCCAAGTACAGTACTGCACAGTCAGAATAACTGGGCATGACATAGATTTTACTAGGATATAAGAGAAACTCTGAGATATGGAGAATAGACAGAACAATTTATAGCTTGGTAGGGCTGTCACAGTAGGTGGCCATTGCCAGGATATTCTAAAGACTGAGCTTCTCATTTAAATGCATAAATTCCTTAATATAACCTATTTTTAGGCCAACTTGTGACCCAGGTGATGCCTTAATTCATGCCCATCAACACCCAAAAATGCTCTCAGTAGTTGAAGACCAAAACAAAAAGAACTCTGGATTCGAGAACAAATGAAAAACAAGCCCGTACAGCAAACTCACAAGTGCAACACACACACACACACACACACACACACACACACACACACACACACACACACACACACACACACACACACACACCATTTGTATTACTCTACATAATAAAAGAGAAAAGCACACATGTACAGGAAAACACATAAACATACACTCACACATGCACACACACATACATACGCACTGCATGACTGCAGCCTGTCTTTCAAATCATTGAAGAAACAATAAAATCAACTGTTGATGCTTAAATGATTAGATACTGCTTGCAGTCTTGCAGATACAAAAGGCTATTTGGGACTTCCACCTCATAACGCAAATCACAACAACAACTGAAGAAGTTTAATTGAAGCAGCCATGATCAAGATTGCAGCTGATTAAATTATAAAACTGATCGGTACTTCTACAGTGCTGATTGTGCTCCATAAAAGCTTATACACTGTGAAGCCTTCCCCTCCATCCCACATAATCTCCAGTATTGTCACTAACCTCTGAACCTCTGTGTAGTGTATTCAATCAAATATGTCTGTGTGGGGGAATGAACTGTAGCAATTTAGCAAGCAGTTTGCTACAGTTTAAAGTAAAAAAAAAAAGATTAAAGCCTGAGTGCTGTAGTACTCTCTACAAGGCATAAACCATATTAACTGCTTACTACATTGGTAGCAAGCTTTATTAGACTTAAGGGCTTTGATGAGTACCAGCATTTCTTCCATAGTGAAAGTGTTATTCAAAGTTTTCACTTGCTTTAGCATAAATTTAAAGTTAGGATTTTCAGCATGCTGTACATCAAAGTATTTCTTAGGATGTTATCAAACACAATGCAGTTCCAGCAGATTAATTTTTTGAGACCAACGACTGGTGTCAGAACCATGTCCTTAAGCTCAATGCCAAAATATTGGTCATCACCCCCTTTGGGAAAACCCAGTTCCCATGAATTACCACATAAATAGTAGTCCACTGATCACAGATGGCATTATAAGAGATCTGGGAACACAGGTTGACAGCAACCTCTCTTTTGACAACCACATTGCCACTGTGGTCTGAAAGTCCTTCTGTGTGGCACATCTCATTACTAAGGGTTTTGCATCCAGGAAGAAATACGTCATTATCTCCCTGTACTCTTCTCTCATTGGGCCAGTCATTGAGTACAATGCCCCATTTTGCAAGTACCTCACTTAACACCTGCAACAACTGTAGAGGCTGCAAAAGTACCTCACAAAGAGGATCCTAGGCCTTAAACATTTGTCCTATATGTACAGACTAAAAAAACTCTAACTATTCTCTGTCTCATGTCGCCTACATAGAAGTGATCTCTGCTTGACTTACAAAGCCATGTCTGACCCAGCTCTGTTAGAAATGCTACATTTGAAGAAATCCCAATCCCTCATACCACACGCTCCAAAGACCTCAACTTCATTACCACAATCAACAGAACATGCTTGAGGGACAGGTTAATAACCTAGAGACTGCCCATGCTATGGAATACACTTCCCATACATGTCAAGCAGAGCATCTCACTGGTCCTCTTCAAAAGAAATCTTGATGAGTGGATGGGAAATAGAAAATTCACCCCAGGGATCACTCCAGTGGCTATACTCGACAGAGACACTGGGAACTAAGGTCGGGTGGCGCAATGCTAGGGTAATCCTATGGGTTAGGCTTGTAAAGGCTCCAGGGCCATTAGCCTAGTACACTCTTATGAACCTATGAACCTATGAATTGTGAATCAAAACACTCAGTAGAGCCAACAAAACAATCATAGTCCTCTGAGGATGGGGATGTTGCAAGATATTTTATACTATAGAGTTAGTGCAACCCAGTTTAGACCTCAAATGACATGTATGTGAAAAGCAGTTGCTTGTATCTTATAGTTCCTAACACTCATTCTGAGTCGTGGATCAGAACGTTGATATTAATTTGTAAAGTACAAGTATCACTATCAGGTGTAAGAAATATTGAAATCTAGTCTGTAATAACTTAAGTCAGTGTCAGTGGCTAAATAGGTAGTGTTCTCACTTTTTATGTGGGAAAATTAGATGGCTGTGAGTTTATATTCTTATATCGGGTGCTTGGATTAATTGTCTTGCCTTCATGCAACTACATCATGATAAAACTGGTTTTTTGTAACCACTTACCCCAAAAACTATACTCATTTTAATGACATATTTCTTTTTATACATCTTGAAATGGTTATGCTATACTCCTGATTACTGACACTGTATAACATTGTATTGCTACTTAATGCCTTGTAATAATCCTGTAACATTGCTGTTTAATGCTAATTTATAATGAAAATTGCATAATATGTTGGAGATTTTCTACCCGGGCCTCAGCTGAAAAAGGGCTCTTCAGCTCAGTTGGACAATTCTGGTCAACAAATGTAAAATAAATACCCATCACATGAGATGTTAAACCAAAGTTCCATCTGCCTGAGATGGATGTATTTCTGGTGGATGTAAAAGATCCCACATCACTTTTTGAAAAAAAAGAGGAGGGAAGCCTTATTTTGTCTTATTCTTTACATACATTATTCAGTTATACATAATTTAGATTTATTCCCATTTCTCAACATTTTGATTTTATATATATCATGTGTTCCTTCATCCTGCAGCTCTTTTTGCCATAATGACCCTGAAATTCATCTTAAATTAACATTACAATCCCACATCTTATTTACAGCAACTCTTCATCTACATTTCCATAAAATCCACAATGCAGTAAACAACATTCTTGTCTGCGAGTGCAAACTTTATTGTTACAGAACATATTTTGTGTATACTAGATATTTGCATTGGTAACTTGTTCACTTAAAAAACAGCTCGTGTACTCACTTTCCTCACTTATCCAGTGGAAAATAGTTTTTTATTCAGGCATGTCCAAGGGTCAGCTCCCAGTGTTCTCTCCTGTCTATCTGATGAATCTGAGGATCTTGAGGCAATGTAGAAATTGCCTCATGTACACAGACAACCCTCTCCTTCTATCACCCAACACTACAACCTGTGAGAGATGCACTTATCTAGTCAAACTGGAGGTAAAGCTCTCTCCAACCAAGACTGAACTTGACAGTCATGGTAAACATTTGCACCACACCACACTCATCACATAGTCTCACTAAATCTACACCACCAAAATCCACACACAGTAACACAAAAACATTTGCGGAGGCTCTCAATAATAATCTGTCTAAGCAACAGAGACCTCCAAAGCAGAAATGCAAGCAACCTCCATCCCCCAACACAACCCAAATGACACATAGCCCACAGACTCAGTGTGCCAATCAACCACAGCCAATAATGCAAAACAATGTACCCAACACACTAGTCATAGGTGACTCTATAGTCCGGCACACTGATGTCCCACTCACCAGGCTAAACAAGGAGAAGGTTACTGTCAGCTGCCTGTCGGGTGCCAGGATCCGCCACATAACCCATGCACTCAGGTCACTCCACAACAAATACAAATATGACTCTGTCATTGCCCATGTTGGTGTGCATGACCTGAGATGTACCTCCCTGGACTACATGAAAAGAGACATGGAAGAGCTCTCTGATCTTGTAGCCCAGGCAGGTATGACCTTAGCCCTGAGTAGCATCCTGCCATTGCTCAGAATGATACTGCAGTACAAGGACAAAATGATTGACTTCAACAATTGGCTAAGCTTCTGGTGTCATTCTAAGGGGATCCAGTATCTGTCTGCTTGGGATGACATGGTCGACAGACCACGATGCTTTGCTATAGATAGCCTGCACCTGTCACCCCTGGGATTCCGGATACTGGCTAAGGCTCTTGCTGCTCCTATAGTGCATTTTTTAGGCAAGGTTCAAATAACAAATTCACCACCGTAACAGGAACATGCAAGCAAAAACTGAGGGTAATGCTACTAAATGCTAGAAGTCTAAATCTCAAAATGCACTCACTCAAGGCACTCCTTAAAATGGAGAACATCGATATCTGTGCAGTGACTGAGACCTGGTTGAAGGCTCCAGAGAGCACCCCTGCACTACCAGGCTATAACTCATACCACACTTTTCAGCCATGTAACCTGGACCGAAACACCAAAGGCGGAGGTGTGTCCATATTCATTAAAGATATCCACACCTCCAGGCTAGTTGCTCAGCATAATGCATCCGAGGTTATCCAAGTGCAACTAACTCTGGACAAAACTGCAATCCAAATTGTAGCTTGCTACAGATCACCCACCATGCCCCAGGATTCCCACTCCTCTTTTCCTGATGTACTGGAAAATATTAGGGTTCACCCAAACACCTTAATAATGGGCGACTTCAACTACCCCACCATTAACTGGGAAAACTACTTGTGTACCAACTCCTTAGCTCAACGCTTTCTGGAATTTATAAACTCCATTGCCCTGGATCAACTTATCCACACCCCCCACCAGGGGAAACAATATCCTAGACCTAGTCATTACCAACATGAGTGACCAGTGTTCCACACCTGAAGTAAACTCCTCGTTGGTCCGATCCGACCATAAGCTAATCACCCTTGATATCCACATCCCGCCCCCAGCCCCCATTAAGGAAACCATGGTAAAAAATTTCTCCAAAGCCAACTTCATGCTTCTTAAGACAGAAGTAGTGAACTTCATGACACCCATGCAGATGGACAATACAGTTACAACTGCTGAATCCTACACAAATGCACTCTATAAGCACTTACACGAGTGCATGGATCGTGCTATCCCAAATAGAACCAAGACGCTATCCTCCAAAAAAAGGAAGCCAATCTGGTGGTCCCATGCCATAAACAAACTGTACAACAGAAGGAAGAAACTGTTGCAAAAGAGAGTAAAATCCCATGAGTGGAGGAGCTCCCTGGTCAGCCTCAATAAGAACCTGAGATCCCTTATAAGATCCTTCAAAGCTAGCTACGAAAGCAAAATCACCACTAATTCTAAGGACAACCACAATGCAATCTATATCTATGTCAAAAATCTCAATAGCAATACACAGATCTGCTCTGAGTTACAGCACAAAGGCACAAAAATTACAGAACCAACTGATATTACCAACATCCTGGCAGATAGTTTCAATGCTAACTTTACCCCCCTCACCCCCTATATGTCTATACAGGAATAATGCAGAGTCACTGTAATCACAAATACGTAGGTAAAAGCTGTACTCTCCAAAGCCAAAAACACAGCATCCATGGGACCGGACAACATCCCAGGCTGCGTATTATACAAACTTCAGAACGAACTGGCTCCCCACTTAAGCACCATGTTCAATAATAGCCTTGCATCAGGCTTCATGCCCACTGAATGGCACACAGCAACAGTTATCCCACTCCATAAAGGGGGAGCCACCACTGATCCCGGGAACTATCGACCTATTAGCCTGACGAGCCTGGTCGCTAAGGACATGGAACATATCATCATGTAACTCATAAGCAAAGACATTGGTAACCTCCAAACTCTTGATCCAACCCAGTTTGGGTTTGTGAAAGGCAGATTATGTCTCCTGAACCTGACTGGCTTCTTTGAGGCAATATCCAAAGCTGTAGATGAGGGTAAGGTGGTTCACACAGCCTATCTTGTCCTCGCCAAGGCTTTCGACACTATCCCCCATTCTGGAATTATAGCTAAACTCACTAAACTAGGTATAAATCCCTACATCACAAGATGGGTTGCCAAATGGCTCACTGACAGAACTCACACTGTAAAAGTTGCAGACTCCAAATCTGACCTCAAAGCAGTGACAAGTGGAGTACCACAGGGTTTCGTCCTGGGACCTCTCCTGTTTGGTATCTACTTCTCTGAAGTACAGGCTAACACAGAAGGCTTCTGGCTAACAAAGTTCACAGATGACTGCAAACTAGGATCCATAGTCAAGTCCCCAAATGATGTGGACATCCTACAGAAGGGCCTTGCTGAGACAGATGCCTGGTGTCAGAGCCATGGCCTCAAGCTCAATGCCAAAAGGTGCAGTGTCATCCCCTTTGGTAAAAACTCTGTACCCATGAACTACGTATGCAGCAATCTACTTAACACCGAATGTGTGATAAGAGACCTTGGGACCCAGGTGGACAGTAGTCTCTCCTTTGATGGTCAAATCGCCACAGTAGTCAGGAAGTCCTTCTATGTGGCACACCTCATCATAAAAGGGTTCTCATCCAGGAAAAAAGAGGTAATTGTTCCCCTCTACTCGACACTCATTAGACCCATTATAGAGTACAATGCCCCTTTTGGAATGTACCTTCCAAAATATCTGCAGCAGCCGGAAAGGCCACAAAAGTACCTCACAAAGATGATTACTGGCCTCAAAAAATGCCCTACACTGACCACCTCAAAAAACTCCAGCTTTACTCCGTAGCATATCGCCTACCCCGAGATGATCTCTGCCTAACATATAAAGCTATGTCAAACCCAGAACTGTTGGACACGCTACACCTAAAGAAATCCCAATCCCCCAAGCTACATGCTCTAGGGACCTAAACCTTGTCACCACAATAAGCAGGACATGCTGGAGGGATAGATTCCTGTCCCAGATACTTCCCATACTCTGGAACAGGCTACCCATCTATGTCAAGCAAAGTTCTTCATTAGCACTCTTCCAGAAAAATATTGATGAGTGGATGGGAAATAGGAAATATACCCCAGGGATCACTTCTTTGTCTCTGCTCGACAGTGGCATAGGAAAATAACTTTCTTGGGTGGTGTAAGCCAGGGAACCTTGTTGGCTAGGCTTATGTAGGCCCTTGGGCCAATAGCCTAGTACCTACCTATGAACCTATGAAATATTGTTGATAAAACTATAGCTCTGCAATTGCTTTGTTGTTTGCTATAGTAGGATTGTATTCTTCAGCCTTATTGTCTGAACCATGACTTAAAAAGGTCCATGTAAAGATCATTACTGTTACATTTTCCTGTAACTTTCTAGTAAACACAGATGTGACTTACCTGGCAGAATATGGTTGTTCTGCCCTAGTGTCTGAAAGTCATTTGCTCAGTTGGGTTATAAAATAGATTACACCTACTTTATTAAAACATCAAAACTATTTTGAGTGCGCAGTGGTGCGGCGGTAGCATTGTCACTTCACAGCAAGAGGTTCACTGGCTCGATTCTCAGCTGGGGTGCCTTCTGTCCCATCCTCCCATGTTGGTTCCTTGAACACTAAAGTGTTTAGTTGATCCTAAGTGGTACAGGCCACAACCAAGGATTTATCCAACTGCACCACAGTGGTAACAACTCATGATATATAACACAAATTATCATTTGTAGCTGAAATTCTGTATTTGATAATATCTAGCAATGATATAAATAAAAATGAAAAAACAAAGAAAAGACTAATAAAAAAAATAGATTTGCAGCTACCATAGACCAAAATAATTTTCCAAATATTATCTCATAAACATTCTTTAGATAAAAATGTGAAGTACAGAAACATTGTAAATGTAGATTTTCTAAGAGAGTGAGACGTTTTTGTTCCTTCACATAGTATATATCAGACTGAAGCAGCAATATTAAAGGTTCTGTGAGATATACATATATATATATATATATATATATATATATATATATATATATATATATATATGGGTTCACTACATATGACTGAAAGTTCATATGAAGGAAGCCCATTTGACTGAGACCAAATGACCGAAAGTTCATATGACCGAAAACTCATTTGACTGAAAAACAGCACTGGCAGTCTGTAGAGCACTGTAAGGCAAGTAAAAGGTATATGCCCTGCTCCCCACTGTAGTGCTACCCTGGAGTTAGAATATATTGTTGGGGGAGTGCGTATCTCCACACAAAGCTCAGTTTTACTAAACAATATCAAATCAAACCACAATATATCTGATCAAACTGGGGGGGGTATGCCCCCCACACCCACCAAACAATATATTCTAACTCCAGGGTCGCACTACAGTGGGGAGCAGGGCATACACCTTTTACTTGCCTTACAGTGCTCTATAGACTGCCAGTGCTGTTTTTCAGTCAAATGAGTTTTCGGTCATATGGGTTTTCGGTCAAATGAACTTTAAGTTATTTGGTCTCAGTAAAATTGGCTTCGGTCATATGAACTTTCGACCATATGTAGTGAACCCATATATATATATATATATATATATATATATATATATATATATATATATATATATATATATATATATATATTTGTGTGTGTGTGTGTGTAGATATATATATATATATATATATATATATGTGTGTGTGTGTGTGTGCGCGCATGTGTATTTCATACTATTCTGTTATGCTCACATTTTAGCAGTTACAATGAAGTTAACATACATTCCTTTATACTGCTTTGTCCAGAATTACTACAGACTTGGGAGAGGTGTAGAAAGCCCTGAAATGTGAGTAGCAAACTTTTCATCTAAATGGAAAGAAAAAAGCTTTTATTTCAATTCTGTTTAAAATTGGACTTATTCTACTTTTTAATGTTTTAGCCCAAAAGTTATCTGTTTGCACTTCTAGTTTGTTCTGGGACCTTAGTTTTGTAGTTTAAGTTGCAGTTGTGGGAAGATTGTGTTTCTACACTGTACTGCACTTCTATCTTTGCAAGTAGAATTACTTGGAAAAAATAGCCATTTTTATTTTAAACCCTGCTGGGCCTTAGTCTTATACTTCATTTACAGTTGTTGCAGAACTGTTAACTGCTGCCAGATGTGGGACTTATTTAGTCATTTATTACTGTGCTTTTCCATAAGCAGTGTTACCAGTAAATGTCTGCATAGTCTGGTGCCTTAAACTGTAGTAGAATTTCATTAGTGATATTTTTTTCTGCTCCAGGATCTGTGCTTCAGTGCTTTTACAATGCTGATAGCCCAGGTTTACTCCTACAGTCTTGTATTGTGCTTATCATTTACCTGCTTACAGTTTCAATATGGTTCCTTCTGTTCATCTGATGTTCTTCATGTTTCACTGTTGCAGTCATTACATTTGGGTTATCTGCTTGCAGATAGCCCTCAGTTGGCCTGATTAACAAAGTCTTCGGTCCTGCGTCGGTTGCTGTCCCTTCTTCCATGAAGTCAGGTCGTCAGGGCTATAAAACATGTAGCCGACACCATTACATCAGACTTTCTTGCCGTGCGGTGCCCGAAGCAGAAGAAGTTCACAAGTGCCTGTAGACCGACTCCTGAAATTTTCGTTTTCGAGTTTCAGAACCAAAGTCTTCAACTAAAGCTAAGTACCCCATTGGGGAAACTTTTTCTTGCTCCTTACAGATGTCAGTAAAAGTTAATAATTGCATTACTTGTGGAAAGCAAATATCTCATAAAGATTTTCATTCGTACTGTATTCCTTGCCTAGGCCCTGACCACGTCGTACCTTGCTGTCAGTTTTGTGCTTTATTTAATCAGCGCACTATCCATCATCGGTATATTTTTACCTGTAAATATTTCGGTTCTCAGTTCAATTATCCAAAAATGTCATCAGTAAGCCATCCGACTACCGGGATTCTGAAAAAATGCAAAGATAAAGACAGAGACAGGCTGCCGAGGTCCAATACTGCCTACGGAGCTTCTCCTAAGCCAGTCGCCAGTTCGCCGGTACTCAGTGAGGTGCTTTTACAGCCCCTGATACCCGCTACTTCTGATTCACAGGCCTCTACTGAGACCCATTCGGAGTCTGGTATGCCACGCAATGCTTCAACTATGGAACCTGCGGATGTCTCTACCTTGGATGGGTCCGGAGCCACTGTGCAGGCACCGACTTCTGAGGTTGTATTCAGGCCTATGGACTTGCATATTAAATCAATGCCTCTTTCTTTACTTAGGCCTAAATCCCATCCATGTCTAAAAAACCGACGTCCAGGCCACATGCTCAAGCCTCTATGCCTAAAAAACAAATGATAAGAATGGCTGAAGATCTAATAACTCTAATCAGGGGTAGCCACCCCCCCCCCTCCTTCTAAGAGGCCTAGGATTGAAGTTGATTATGAATCTTCTGATCAGGATTCTGTTTTTTCTGATTCTTCTGATGATCTGGATTTGCCCTTACCTACTTATGAAGATTCTGATGCAGAGAACTCTATTTCCTCTGCTTCCCCTCCTGAGGATTTTTCTTTTGGGGAAACCTTACATACTCTAAGGGAGCATTTCCACTGGGAAAGCCAGGATTTTTCTGATTCAGAAAAGAGGCTTAGGGATTTCCTTCTCCTACCTCAGCATAGGCCTTTAGCTATTCCTCCTGTACTAGACATTGTTGATCATGCTTTTTCGGAATCTAGTTTGGCCCCTGATTCCCTGCCTCCTGCTCCCAGAAAACCTGACAGATACTACAGGGTCCCCGAGTCCCACAAGTTCCTTTTCAAAAATCCTATAGCAGATCCAGAGACTATTTCACAGGGGCCCAAGGGCATTAAGGCCTCTACTGCTAAAAATCCTACCCCTTCTGATAGAGACTCCAGGGTGCTGGATAGATGGGGTAAGAAGGTTTACACTTCTGCAACCTTGGCCATTAGGGCTTTAAACTGCCAGTTTCATATGTTAAAGTATCAGCAACATGTTATTGGACTGCTTAAAGAGAAAATGATGTTGATTCCTGACTGTGTGGAAAATAAAGAATTACAGGATTTAATGCATTCTGCCGAACAAGTTGGAAAACATACTTTGCAATGTGGTTTTGATTCATTAGAGGCCTCTTGCAGGGCTGCTGTTACAGGGTCTGTGCTCAGAAGGCATGCTTGGCTTAAGGAGCATTCTTTGCCTGATCATGTTAAAGCTAAATTGTTGGATGCTCTTTTAAATCAGGACCGCCTGTTTGGCAACAAGGCTGAGGAAGTTCTTAAAAAGATGGAAGATAAAGCTAAATCTATGCAAACTGTTAAAGATTTTTTACAAGTTCAGCCTCCTAGATTTAGTAGGTACTGGCCCTCTAAGAATTGGTCCTTTCCAGCCCCTTCCAGGTCTTCTCAAGCCAAACCCAGACACAGCAAAAACCCCATGTTTCAGTCCCAGGGGACTCACAGAACTAAGCAGTGGGGGGCCTCCACTTCCAAATCTGGGAATAATAAGACTCCCCCCTTTGGTAAACTGTCTCAATGACTTCCTTTTAAAATTTCCAAGCACTTATCAACTGACTGCCCCTTTGGGGGGAAAGATTGCTCTTCATGCAAAGAATTCGGAACTCATTACGCAGGACAAATGGGTTTTAAATATAGTGTCCCAGGGATACAGATTTCACTTCCACACATTGCCAACACCAAGTGGGTGGCCAGACCTACCCCCAAATCAGTGGGCAGAGGCCCCCAAACAAGTACTTTCTCTCTTAAGCATGGGGGCTATTCAACTGGTACCAGAGGAGGAAAAGGGACAAGGTTTCTACTTGACACTTTTCCTGGTACCCAGAAAAGACATTTCTTGGCATCCTATCCTGGACCTGTCTACTCTAAACACCTTTTTCGAGATTCCAAAATTCAAGATGCTGACTCTTCACCAATTACTTCCTATGCTAGGCAAAGATGCCTGGTTGGCAACACTAGATTTAAAAGAAGCATACCTGCACATCCTAATCATGGAATCTTGCAGAAGATACCTACGCTTCAGTTCTCTGCACTGCCCTTTGGCTTATCTACTGCGCCCAGGGTATTCACATAGTGCCTAGCTCCAGTTATTGCAGTTTGCAGGCAAAGAAATATTCAAATATACCCATACCTGGATGATTGTCTAATTCAGGCAGAAAGACAGGACATACTTTTGAATCATCTTATGCTGAAAATTGGAAAAGATTCTGTGCCTGGAACCAATCTCAAGAGATGAGCACAGCAGTGCCCAATTTACCTCAGATTTTACAATACTTAACTGAGATGCTTCACAAGGGCCTGTCTTTTTCCTCCATTAAAATCCACACCTCAGCCATTTCAGCTCATTATAACACAGAACCTCCCCTCTTCTCTCATCCACTGCTCAAGCAGTTCCTTAGAGGGGCCAAAAATTTGAGACCACCCAAGAGAGCTCCAACCCCAGCCTGGGACCTTAACTTTGTCTCGGAGAAACTCACTCTACCTCCTTTTGAGCCAGCTGCTACTGCAGACTTAAATTTTCTTTCTTGGAAAACAGCTTTCCTTTTAGAAATCACTTCAGCTAGAAGGGTATCTGAATTACAAGCCCTTATGGCAGTGGAGCCTTTCATCATCTTTCATGCGGACAGGGTGTCCCTCAGAGCCAATCCATCCTTCATGCCCAAGGTGGTGTGGCTCTTAATCAGTCCATTCATTTGCCAAGCTTCTTTCCCAATCCACAGAATAAAGGGGAATGGATACTGCATTCCTTAGATGTGCACAGACAACTTAGATTATATTTGGACAGGACTAAATCTCAAAGGAAATCTGAACAACTACTGGTGCCATTTGCTGCAGGGGCAGAGGGGAAGGCTATTTCAAAGCAAACCATTTCTAAATGGATAAGCCGTTGCATTCATTTCTGCTATAAGTGCTATGGAAAACCTATCCCCCAGGGGATCAGACCTCACTCCACCAGGGCCGCATCTACCTCCACAGCCTTTCTCAGAGGCATCCCTACCAGGGACATCCTAGAAGCTGCTACCTGAAGTTCTGTACATACTTTCACCAAGCATTATCATTTGCCAATTTTCTCTAAATCCAGAGCTGGCTTTGCCACTGCAGTCTTGCAGGGCCTTATAGCTGGCCCTAAATTCCTCCTCCCAACCATAGCTTTGGGAATCTACCCAAATGTAATGACTGCAACAGTGAAACACGAAGAATATAGTACAGTTGTGTACACTTACCATAAATGTAGATGTTCAAGTGTAGTGCAGTGTAGTGCAGTCCTGGTTACCCTCCCTCCAGCCCCCTAACTTACTTTGGCTATACCTCTACTTTCCTTTACTATGCTTAAAAGCCTTTTGGTGGATTTTCTTTTTTGTTGGAGGTATATCTTTGTACTTTTATATTTAATTGCTTCCCATTGGGGGGCACCTGACATCTGGGGCAAGAAAAACTGATGTAATGGTGTTGGCTGCATGTTTTATACCCCTGACGATCTGACGTCATGGAAGAAGGGACAGCAACTGACGCAGGATCCAAGACTTTGTTAATCAGGCCGACTGAGGGCTACTGCAAGCAGATAACCCAAATGTAATGACTGCAACAGTGAATACACTCAAACATCTACATTTATGGTAAGTGTACACAACTGTACTTTCTTTGTGTCTGCCCCATCCCCCACTGAGACATTAAGCAAAGTTTCAGAAATTCAAACCTGCCTGGAGTCATTGACCTGTAGCTCAGAGAAGTTGCACTGCAGTGCGCCTCTATTCCCCTATTCTTTGTATTTGCCCCACTTCCCACCGAGGCATTAAAGTTTCTGAAAGATCTCCAATATTGGCTTTATTTGATTGGATTCCCCTCTAGCTAGCCTGTTTCATCCTTGAAGTTTATCCCAACCCTCAAATATTCTTCCTGTTATAGTTTTATAAGGCTGTATTTCTGGATTCTGCCCCTCATGGTAGTCTGATTTCCAGAGTCCCTCCCTCCCATCTTTCATTGCTATCCTCTGTTGTTTAAGCTATTTGAGTACTCTTCCCACCCATTGTTTTCCATACAAACATCATACTGAGTGGCCACCCAGGAAACCAGTTTTGCTTTGAGTAAAACCTCCTTTATTAGATATTGTCCCCTGCTCATTTTGCCAGAGATTAGCAAAGTTTGGCATTCTAGCCTGTGTTTCAGAAGTGTTTTGCTTTTATCCAGTGCCACCAAGACAAAGTTAACTACTTCTGCTAAATCACATTTGCTTAAGTTATTTTGAGTGATTTTTACTGTTTCCTGCTTTTATTTGTGCATTTCACTGTATTTTTGTAAAAAACATTCCTGTTCCTCTTCACTGTTATTACTGCACGACTCGTTATCACCTTCAGCAAGGAATTTCCCGCTAGATGTTTAATTAATTTGTGGTAGCATTGCACTTGAGTGTCGTCTACTGTGTTTTAACATTAGAAGAACTAGGTTTATTCTCTTGTGGTAGGGGGTATTTGCCTGGTCTATGTGAGATAGAAAGAATACAAAAGGGCTCATAGTATAGTTGTTTTATTGACCAGAGGGCTCATTAATTAGTTTTCTGTTATTTTCTGTGCTGCTATAAATTTGGTGCATTTGCAAGGAGCTGCTCTCCTAGCAGAGTCAGGTAGCAAATCTTCCCCATTGAATGGTCCATAAAACTGAATTATGTAAAGCAGTATAGATAGAGCAAATACTTTGCACTCCAACAAGCTTAGAGCAGCTAGTTGGGTGATAAATGGCAATACCTACAGATTTAGTAGAATTCAATATTGTCCAAACATTAAAGTTAGTAGAATTTAATACTGTTATGCATAATATGTCCCAATAAAGCACTTTTATTAGTCTGCATCAACAAATCACCCTTAATAGTCTTTTAACCCTAGTACAGCATCCTAATTGTAGCACAACAATCAAAGGACTGGACAGCATGGATATGCAATTTCCTAACTACTCTGCAGCCATCTTCATGGATATGGGCACCTTGAGACAATATAGCAATTGTTTCCTGTTTACCAACAACCATTTAGTCCTTAAAGAAACAGACATAGTATGAAAAAGTGTACTTACACAATAACACTGGAGGCTAAACGCTCACACACGTGTGCACATCAGGTTGTTGAAACCATGCTCACAACACCCACCTCACATAGTACACAAGTCACACATAGACTAACATATGCTGTGGTTCTTAAAAACAGTCTTCCTAAACAACAAAGGTAGCCTAGACTGCCTGTTGGCAAAGCTACACCTCAGCAAGCCCAAAGGCATTCAAAAAAACAAAACCTAGCACCACACATACAGTCACTCTCAATGGAGCCCCAAAATCTAAGCCCCTAAGGTAAGCAAACATCCTTCCCAGGACTGTCATTATAGAGGATTCCAATATAAGACATAATGATGCCTCTCTAACCAGGTTACACAAGGAGAAGCTAACAATTAGCTGCTTATCTGGAGCCAGGATCCTCCAAATCACTCACTCTTTCAAGTCATTACACAACCGGCACCAGTACGATTCCATCATAATACATGCAGGTGTAAATGATCTGAGGCATACCTCCTTGGATTATATGAAGAGAGGTCTCATGAAGCTCTCAGATTATGTGTCTCAGGTTGTTATGAGCATAGCATTGAGCAGCATATTACCATAACTGAGGATGATGCCACAATATGAGCAAAAGATGATTAATTTCAGCAATTGGCTGTCTTTCTGGTGTCATTCAAAGGGGATCCAATATTTGGCAGCTTGGGAGGACATGGTTGACAGATCATGTTGCTTTGCCAAGGATGGTCTGCACCAGTTCCCTCTAGGCTTTAGAATACTGGCTAAAACGTTAGCTATCCCCGTAGTGCTTTTTTAGACAATGCGAAACTGACAAACCTACTGACATTACAAAATCAGCTCAACTGAACCTCAGTGTTTTACTGCTGAATGCCAGGAACCTAAATACAAAATTGCACTCCCTCAAAGCCTGCCTCACCCTTGAGAATACAGACATCTGTGAAGTTACCTGACTTAGTTTAAAGTGGTAGCTAGTTCCCCAACAGTGAAAGTTTCAGTGCCTTCCACACTTGTAGATCTGTAACTGCACAGACAAGAAATAAAGGTGGAGATGTCTTGATATATATCAATAACAAGCATATGATATATATTAGTAACAAGCATATGATATATATCAATAACAAGCATGCATCTAGGATGATGGGTTGGAGTTCCTCCATGTGCAGATCACCATAGCAAAATTCTCTACCACATTCTAACCAGCTGTAGGTCACCCTCCATGTCGCAAGAAGCTCATAATGTATATATGGACCTACTTGGAGACATTTATCATTTAACCTAACACCCTACTACTCATGGGTGACTAATTACCACTCTATAGACTGGGAATCCTACACATGCTCAAGTCTACAGACACAGAGATTCCTAGACTTCATAATTACAAACACCCCTGACCAAATAGTGAATACGTCAACTATAGGCTCCAACATACTAGACCTAATACTCACAAATATGGGAAAATGCTGCATCCCTCCGACAATGCCTCATCCACCCTGATACATTCCAACCATAAAGCTCTCTCCTCTGAAATCAAAATCAGATCTGTAACCCCCAGTAAAACCAATAACAGGAACTAGTCCAAGATAAATTGCCTTTTATTAAATGATGGTTTGCCAAAATTCAGTGCCCCTCCAAACTCTGAGGACACAACAGCCTATGATGAGTTGCTCTCAGAAAATCTGTATAACCATGTCCATATCTGCATAGAGGCTGTTGTACCTACCAGAAATAGGCTCAGAATTAGCTCCAGAAACAAATGGCCCTGGTGGCATCCCAAATTAAAGACAATGTATAACAAAAATAAAAAATATGGCAAAAATCAGAAAAGGTAATTTCCATAAAGATAAAAACTCCCACATTAAACTAAATAGGTAACTAAGAGGGTTAATTAGATCAGACAAAGCCAACTTTGAGGTTAAGTTAGGTGAAAAAAAAAAAACTGTAAGGCCTGCTTCAGCTATATCAGAAACCTCAAGAGTAGCACACAGCAGTGTGCTGAACTCGTGGCCGTGGTTAATAATGCCACATTCACAGAGCCTGGTAATATAGCGAACCTGTTAGTCATCAAATTCAGTTCAAACTTTACCCTGCTCTCACCCTCAACCATCCCCCAAGAAATACCCTCAAACATAACCCCTCCAATTATAACTAGGGAACATGTACTGGCTTTACTCGCTAAAGCCAAAAACACAGCCTCAGTGGGCCCTGATAAAATCCCAGAATGCCTCCTGAGCACTCTAAAGTATGACTTATTAGGACCCCTGTAGTCACTATTTAACTATAGTCTGAAAACAGTCTTTGTGCCATGAGAATGGAGGACTGCAATGGTCATCCTCCTTCAAAAGGGAGGACCTTCAACAGATCCTGGAAACTACAGACCCATTAGTCTGACTAGTCTTATTTATAAAGCCATGGAA
Organism: Protopterus annectens; assembly: GCF_019279795.1. Classification (NCBI taxonomy): domain Eukaryota; kingdom Metazoa; phylum Chordata; order Ceratodontiformes; family Protopteridae; genus Protopterus; species Protopterus annectens. Next base: position 1,448,391,522 of record NC_056732.1, read on the forward strand.
AGAATTATCATGGAAATTATCAACAAGGACATAGAAGGCCTCCAGACTCTGGCTTCATCCCAGTTTGGCTTTGTCAAAGGAAGGTCATGCTTACTGAATCTGGTGGACTTCTTTGAAAGGTCAGTAAAGCAATGAATGAGGGGAAAGTGGTGCATACTGCCTACCTTGATCTGAATAAAGCATTTGATACAATACCCCAACTGGGGCATTGTCCAAGTACTTATGGAACTAGGCATAACCCCCTTTATAACACTCTGGATAGTTAGCTGTCTCATGGACAGAACCGAGAGGTTAGGATTGATGAGGCCACCTCCACAAAGAGGCCAGACACTGGTGGAGTCCCTCAGGGCTCTGTGCTGGGCCCACTCCTCTTCAGCATCTACTTCTTGGACGTCAAAGCCAACATCAAAGGCTTCTGGCTAACCAAGTTCACAAATGACTGCAAACTGGGAGCAGTCATTGAATCCCGCTAACATGAGAAAATCCTTCAGGAAACTCTAACACAGACAAATGCTTGGTGCCAAAGCCATAGCTTAAAACTCAATAGGAAGAAATGCATTATATTAACTTTTAGGAAGTCGGCTTCCCTCAGTAAATGCATAATCAATAAAACACCCCTAAAAGTTGATTCACTAGTCAGGGATCTGGGAACACATGTAGATAGTAACCCAGCCTTTGACCAAGATGTATGCAACGTAGTAAGAAAATCCTTCTATATAACCCAGCCTTTGACCAACATGTATCCAACGTAGTAAGAAAATCCTTCTATGTTACTCAATGTATATGTAAAAGTTTGGCATCTAGGTCCAGGGAGGTCATCATACTACTGTATTTAGCCCTTATCAAACCCATTCATCCATCCTCAACCCCTTTTCCCATTTTTGCACATGGGGTCAGGGTATCACATCAGCAGTGACAATCATCTCGAGCCAAGGTTTACACCACTGGGTGGCTAGCCATGCCATGATAATCCATTCACACCACTCAGTCACACACACACTCTCACCTATGGCCAATTTAGAGTGTTCAATCCACCTGCTGCATGTCTTTGGAATGTGGGAGGAAACCGGAGCACCTGGAGGAAACTCATGTGACCACGGGGAGGACATGTAGACTCCACACTGAAGGCACCCCAGCCGAGAATCAAACCAGAGAACCTCTTGCTGTGAGGAGACAACACTAACCGCTGCACCACCGTGGCCCTTATCAGACCCATCATATATTATAATGCCCTTCAGTATGTACCTGACAAGACACATGCACCAACTGGAACATCCACAAAGGTTCCTTACAAAAAGAATACAAGAGAGTAAACACAATGTCCTATGCTGATGCCCTCAAAGCTTTGTCTCTTTACTCAGTATCATACAATCTCCTGAGAGGTAATCTCTGCCTGGCATACAAGGCATCACTGCACTCTGTTCTGATGAACCTTTTGCACATCTGCAAAACAAACAGCATGAGAACTACTATATCAAAAGACCTAAATTTTGCTTAAAACATAAATAGGACATGTTGGAAAGACAGATGTATTTCTCAGAGAATTCTCTGGAACAGGCTCCTCATCCATGTGAAGCAGAGTTCCCCCTTACTCTATTTAATTACAACTTGGACCAATGAATCAGTAGTCAGAAATTCACCTCTAGTCTGGTGCCCATGTCTCTGATGGGCAGAGGCAGTCAGTAAATCACACCCTATATAAACCACATTTGCGGGTCACATTTGGGTTTTATTGCTAGGCTTATAACGGCCGGAGTGGTCATTAGTCTAGTATACACTTACGAACCTATGAACCCGACAGGTTATTGGTTTATGAATGATTTGTGTCAGTGCAAGCCATAGTAAACTCAATCAGTGCTCTACCCTGGTAAAAGAAAGAAAAAGAAAGAAATAAAGGAAGAGATCTACTGTCCGAAAACAAAGAGCAATTCCGAGAACAATACTTTTTATTTTGCTGTCATGTTTATCTCAAAGGCATTTTTTGAACTTCTGTTTTGTCACTGTTTCCTTCTCATTTTGTGCAGTAACATTATGTCTATGAGTTAGAGCTTTTAGAACAGACACACCTTTTTTTTTTAGTTTACCTACCCACCTCATCTGCTTCTTCAGAAACAAGGAGAATGAAGTGAGTTATGGTAGGTAAGTCTTCCTTTTGTGCAACCAAGTTCTAGTTCTGGCATTTATTTGATAAGTCCACAGCACCCAGGACTTTCTTTGGATGTTTGCTCCCATCATGTAAATCCTAATCAACAGTGAACCTAAGAGATACTCAAGATGTTTGGAAACAGTCAGAGGTTACAGAGAGACAGCTTGAGATATACTGTAAACATTTTCTCCCAGTAATTTTGTTTTCTGGTATCTTAACAGTTTTAAATGTATACTTAGAAATGCATGCTTTGTTTTACAGTAGTAGAAGAGGGCAAAATTAACATGTTTAGATGTTTCAGTAGGAAGAAGTGACTCCCTTGGTAGTGAGGTGTTTATGATGTCTGTGTATGTCCACTGCAAAACTATAGTCATGTTGCTAGTGTGTATGTAATTATTTTTTCGATTGTGTCATTCTTGTATAGACCCAATTGTGAATGAAGAGGTGAGGCCATGCTCACCTTGGTCTGTAATGGCCAAAGACTTTGATTCTTGGTCACTACTGCCCACCAGGGCTGTCCGTCTGCAAAGTGGATAACAGTTACCTTGCTGGGGGTGTCCCAGAAGGTTCATTAGTGCCCTGTGGTGCTACTTCACAGGAGAGAGGAGAAGGCTTCTCTTCTTTGAGTGGTCCAAAGAGGGTCTGTTGTAGTCTCCCAGCATCGGTTGCCGAGACTGCTGGCAGATGAGGTGCAGCACAAATTAGATGCCTGTTTCAGCAACATTGAGTTCCTGCTGATTTGGTTCTTACAGTCGTGTGTCTAGCAGACTCTGTCTTTTAGGTTGTCAGCACAGTAACAGGCACAAAGCACAAATACATGAGTTTGCTGCCCTTTGGAATGCCCTGGCATCCAGCCATACCATGATCCTACCTTACTGCACCCTGGTGACTTCCCTCCCTTATGTGTCATTACCCATTCCTTGTCCACTGTCCCGTCCTCCCCATGACCATCTGTCTACACTTTGTATACCTATCCTCCCAACCTTTTGTTTTGTCTTTTGAATGTTTTTTTTTTTTCCTCCACTGAAAATGGACATGTATCCAGTTGGACTATCCCGGTAAACAAATGTAAAATAAAATAATAAAATAAATAATAAATGCTGTCCCATCTCTCTGTCTTTGTCTGTTTTATGATTGTCTTTGTGCACCTGCTACCTGCCCTTCTTCCTGTTTTCCAACCAGAATCTGCCCTCAAGAAAACAAGATTTCTATCAATCACAAAGTTACCCTTCCTCCCATACCCCTTTTCATTCCTTATAACCCTTGCATGCTGCACTACTGCCCCATTTCCTCCACGTTTATATAATGAACAATGTTGGTGCATTGATGTTCACACCCATATTGGCATTATCTAATGGCTACTGTGCTTCCCTTCTTACACCCGATAAACACAAGAATGAATTATACACTGTTGCACTGTACTCATGAGCACACCTTGACTCTTCTGCACTAAGCTACCTTCCTTGTGATATACATCACATGGGTCATGTACCCTGATTACCACTGTTCCACGCAGTGTTCAGCCAAGTTCTGGCTCTCCCATTACCACTATGCTTCTGTTTATGTGGTGCTTTGGTCTGACTGCAGGTGCTAATAAAGTAATAACACTTGTTTCAATAACTGTGCAGCGACCCCCTTGAAAAATAGTGCTGCACATTCAGACAATGTTTGTGTATGAATCCCAGTACTAATCCTGTGAAACCATGTGGATGTAGGCTTCAGGACTAGTAGAAGGGGTGATGCTGCAAGAACGTGAGCATCATTTAAATAAGGGTATAAATATGTGACTGCAAACCAATCATTTCTTCTCTCAATTTACTGAAAACTGGACTCTTGGTAAAAAAACGTAGCAAATGAGCACTAACAGCAATTATCTAATATCAAAATAATTCAAGACAGCTAAGATACACATTGGTGGAAAACAAAAAACCTAGTTATACAAATTTTTCCATTAGAAAGGTTTCCTGAACAATGCTGCAAGTTAAATTGTCACTTGTTACCTTTGCATATAAATGCATCTGCAAGATGCCATTACACAACCTTTTAAAATCATCTTTTTTTATTCATTAACTTGTCCTAGATGAACAATGTGAACAAAGGAACGGGGTAATAATAATATAAAATACTTAATTCAGTTATAGTCTTGAAGCATGCAGTTGTTAAAATTTTCTTTGTGAATACTTATTCATTAGACAGCTTCAAGTGCACAGTTAATGCATTTTTAATACAATATACATATGATGGCTAATGGAGTGAATATGTTCTGAGTGTATCGCTACAGGAATACATGTGTGTTTGTGTGTGCATATCTCTATGTGTGTGTTTGTATGCGTGCGCGTGAGTGTGTGTGTGTGTAAGCAAATATGTATATATATATATATATATATATATATATGTGTATGTATGTATACAGACACACACACACACACACACATATATACATATATATATATATACATATGTTTGTACACACTTTCAGACAGTTGTAATTATACCACTGTATACACACACACACACACATACACACACACACACACACACACACACACACACACACACACACACACACACACACACACACACACACACACACACACAGTACCCACTACTGAAAACACTGCAGGCAATTAATTTTTAGAGATGCTTTGATAACTATTGATCTGCGTTACTTATCATAATAAATTCCTATTAGAGAATTTGCTTTTTCCACAAGAAGGAAAGAGATGATAATTGAATGCAGAGAAGCACAGGTCTGGCCATTTCCCCATACCACATAAGTTGGGTATCCTGTTTAACAGACAATTTGGTTTCCTTTATCCCATAAGCTTTCCTATTGTCTGTCACATGCAATTTTGGATTTTGTATCTGTTTTTTAAGTCTACTGCCAATTCATGTATATGGCTTCAGTCATTTAAATTTCATTTTAATTACGTAGTTCTTCCTTATGTTTCAGGGCTATAAGCTTTTTCTATATATTTATGGAAATAATATGAATTGTAAGAATATTGGAGAAATAGATAAGCACAGTAAGGTCAACATAACCAAAGAATACACACCTGCTTTCAAACTGCATATCCTACCTCAATTTTTCATGAATAAAATTGTTTAGTGATCTCTCCTTTGATAAATGGGAAAGCCCAAATGAGCCAATGGCCCATTTTCACCGGTGGCTCGGTGAGAAAAGCACAGCAACAGATTAAATATTTCAAAGGAGTTGGAGAGAAAGGCTTTGCAAAAACACACATAAAAACATTTTAAAGTAGCTGATTAATAATTATATACATGGGGAAAAACCCTACACTGGATAAAAATATGAACAGATTGAACTACATTTACAGAAATATTACTAAGATAAATTATTATCAAGAGTACAATATGTACTACAAGTAGAAATATACACTGCAGAAGTGAATAGCTTATGCCATGGAAACTAATAGTTATTCAAAATATTGCCTATATTTCTACTAATGTATGGAGGTGAAAAATAATTCTGCTGCCAAAATAAACAGAGCAATAGAAAGCTATGAGGACGAGTAAGGAGCAAGAGGGAAAATTAAGCACACGGAAAGAGAGCTGAGTATTATTAGAAAGATACAAATGTTACTGAAGGACATGAGAGAGGAAAATAAATGGTAGTAAGTGTTGGCTGAAGAAGTGGAAGAGCATGCATCAGTAGTGTAGAATCCCTAAAGAGAGAGCTTCTTTTGATGTTTGACTGTTAAGGGACTGTAGAGTGAGAAAGGCATGGTTATAGTGAGCAGGTCATTGTGCATCAGTTGTGAGGGTTGTGCATGCACAGTTCCAGGTGTCAGACAGATATCTTTTTAGATTTGCCTTGAAACTGGAAAGGCTGCTAGTATGATTAAGGGATGAGGGGATAGAGTTACAGGAGTGGGCTACACAGCTGGAATAGAGAGAGGTTCCTGCTGACAGGTGTGGTTTGTAGGTAGCAAGGAGCATTTTGTTTCCAGATTGAAGTAGCAGGGGTGTATGTGTGCAGTAAGTCTAGTAGGAATTTGCTTTTTTCTAATTTGTATGGTTTGTATACTAACTTGCGGACTAGGAGTAGTTGTATGTAAGTGAGCTGCTTGGGTAATTCAAGCCAATTAAGCTGTTTTAGGGCTAAGCAGTGATGGGTTCTATTTGATGAGTTAGTGGCAAATTTTACTATTGTATTGTAGAACTGGTTTAATTTTCTTTAGATGGAAGCTTGAAGGTTAAGCAGTACTGGGGTGGGAAAGTGGGGAGTAGGAGTTTAGAAACCATGAGTTTCCTGGATGAACCAGTTAAGTACTTTTTTGTTCAACAGAGTGTCTCTAATTTTTGGTGAGTTTTTTGATAACCTGTTGCACATGTAAGTCAAATTTCAGGTTATCATCAATTGTCATGCCTAGTAACTTGGTATGGGGGGACAACTTCTATAGGGGTGTTATCTGATGCTGTTATTGATAAATTTTGTTTGAGGTGTGTAAGGGCTTTTAGGAAGAATAGCAGCAGATCTGCCTTTTTTAGATTGAGTAGAAGCTGGGAGTTATTGAGACAGCTTTAAACTGATGAAAATTACTCTTGGATGAGGTGCTGTAGAGTAATTATGTTACCAGCAGAACAGATTAATGTGGCGTTATCAGCATATTGTATGAGGGATGCTTGACCTTTAGAAGAGTGTAGGTTGTTGGTAAATATGTTGAAAAGCAGTGGCCCCAGAATGGAACAGTGGTGAGCACCTGTTTTGATGGGTAGGAAGGATGAGTAAGAATTCATCCATTGAACAGACTGGAGTCTATTATAAAGGTAGCTGGAGAACCAGTTGCTGGAAGTGGTTTATAGGCCAAGTGAAGAGAGTTGTTTTAGAAGAAGGCTATGGGAAACAGTATTAAAGGCCTTAGACAGATCAAGAAACATGGCAGAAACCAGTTGGCCTTTGTCTCTGGCTAGGTTAATAGTGCTGGTGAAGTTTGAGAGAGTCGTAGTAATGCTGTGCCTTGGTTTAAAACCATGTTGTGTGGGAGTTAGGAGGCTGCATGTTTGTAAATAAGCCATTAATTGATTATGAATGCATTTTTCAAAGCTTTTTGTAAGAGGGGAAGGAATGGAATGGGTCTAAGGTTGGATATATTATTGGAGGTACCTCCCTTGTGATGTGGGATGATGTAAGATTTTTTTCAATAAGGCTTGGACATGTGATTCCTGAAAAGATCTATTATGGAAAAGAAATTGAGCTGGCTGCTGTTTTTAAGAAATCACCCGGATTTCTAGCTGGAGCAGGTGTACTTGGTTTAATTTTTTTGAAGTATTTTTTGATTATTATGATCAATATCATTTGAAACGAGAAAGAATGAGTATTAATGGAATGGGGAGGTGAGACTGAGTAGGATCTGAGTGGGATGTGGTCAGATTATTAGAGGAGGCTGAATGTTTAAAGTTTGGTTGTGTGGTAGTTTAGCAGTACTACAGATAAATTGATCATTGAAAGCATTAGCTGTTTCTTCTGGAGAGCAGTCGGGGATGGGTTTTTTTGTTCATTTGATCCAGGATGTAGTGTTTTAGATATGGTGGCCCAGAATTGTCTGGAATTTTTGTAGCTTCTATTCTGCAAATTGGAGTAATAAAGTTTCTAGCCAAGTTTGATCTGGCATTTGGCTCTATTTCATAAGTATTTATATTGTTGAAGATTGTTTTCTGATTTATTATTGAACCATGTCTCCCAGGCTTTACCTCTATTCCTCATTAATTTCCTGGTAGTAGTAGTGAGATAAGGAACAGGATTGGTTTGCACTCTTTTAAGCCTAAGGGGCCATGCTGTTTAGCAGTTTCATAAATATCTTATTAAAATAGACAACAGCATCATCTAGTGGGACGACTTTTTGGGTACTCCATGTATGAGATTGTAGTGAGCTATTAAAACAATTGTGGGTTAAAACTGTTCATGTTGCAGTAGGATTTAGATGTGTGTCCTTGGGAGATGTGTGGCATTCTCTTGTGGCATATATGGGCAGGTGGTCACTAAGTGTGCTATCTAAGGTGGCGTGGGAACTTATATTGTTCATAGGCTCATAGATTAGTACTAGGCTAACTGCCCTTTTGGGCCATTTGAAGCCTAGCCAGTTACCCCATGTGAGAATCAAACTCTGCATCTTGTGTCTTTAAGGTAAACACCTTAACCATTATGTCATCCCCCACCATTTGGATGACTTGTTTATAACCAACCCAGGGTGGTAGTTTTACCATTTTTAACTCATTCCTTCCAGTAGAGCTCTTTTGAATGTGTACCTTTAACTCCCAGTGGGTGTGGCTTCAGCCTCTAAAAATGAAGTTATCGCATTACAGTTCTAACCATTACTAATTGACAGAGGTCACATAGCAATACAGTTGTTTGCCATCATGTATGCTTCAAGGTAGAATATTCTGATGCCTTGTATGTAGCATGATTTTGGAATTATTAATGCAAATATGAACAGGCAATATTTGACGCCCAGAGGCTCAGTAGGGGGTAACTGCAGAAACGCCTGGAGATGTCACTCGGCTATAATGAGTTAAGGTTGATTATGGTAGAATCACTGATTATTTGGGAGAAATTCTACAGGTGTATACTGGAATAATCTCAGAGGTGAGACTTGACCAGTTGATGTTAACATCACTTAGTATAATTGTCTCTGTGTATACATTATCAGATAGCCGGTATAGGATGTCCTCCAAAGTGTTGATATTGTCTCCAGGTAGGATATAAAGAGCCACTACACATATTGTTTTGTGTGTGTATCAGTATGTAAAATATTTAAATCAGTATGAGAGAAAGCACTCCTTTCCAGGCTTCCCTCAACCCTAGCCTAGACAAACTCCTCCCTGCATTTGCTAGGCCACCCCTTCCAGCTTTATTTCTACAGAAAAGGCCTACAGAAATGTTCATACTGTTGCACCTCAGCACCTCACATTTTAACTTCCACCCTACTCATATCCATATCCAAGACTCCTTACCTCCCAGAAATGCGCACTTCACTCCACCTCTTCCCCGTTTTCCCTCAGCACTCCTTCCCACTGCTTCTAACTCAGCACTTATCTGGCATAGCGCTGGAGATGTCACTAGATCACCACCTTCTAACCAAGTTTGTTAGCCTCACAGCATACGTTATAGTCCTTTTCTCATATTAACATACAGCTCCTTTTTCTTCCTCTCCCAGTCCATTACGGCCTCACATTTCACAGTTATCTGGATCCAGCACCCCTATCTTCCTGACTGATAGCTACTAATTGGGGTCAAAGGTCTGCAGACCATGTTAAGCCTAACCAATAACACATATGCAAAGGTACTGTTCTGCCTCAATAAGGGCATTATAAGATAGATCATGGGTGAATATGAGGCTGCCTATCCGATTATCTAGGTTTGCAGTGAAGCTAACAAGGGTGCTGCTTTGCTTAATGTGCTGCAAAATTTACTTCCAGAGGTGGGGGATACATTGAGATATGAATCTATCACAACAGTGCATCTTATTTATCTGCTGTTGAAGGTTTCATTTCTTTTACTGAGTATTTGTCAGGCTGTGGATGGTAATTCATTACTGAAACTATGCAGAAATTCCTTAAGATTCCAAGAGCAGGATAAGTTATTTCTTACACTTATTTCATTGAATTGCACTTCTGTAACGCTTATAATTGTGCTATACAGTTAATCTATTACATGTTGCACTGTTGTAAAGCTTTTTTACTGTTTCACTGCACTGTTTTATATTGTTTTAACAGTATTTTTCATTGCTAGATATTGTTTCATTATTCTAATTGCATGTTTACTGAATTACTTAACTATAAACTGCTTTTTCATACTGAGAATTGTATTTTCTGTTTGTGAGTGATCTATCTGTGCTTTTCTGTGCATTTTTGATTTTTTGAGGTTTCTGTGTTCTAGTCTAGTCTGTTTACAGTTCAAAACATTCTCTAGAGTCTGCTTGCTCCTTGATCTGTTTAAAACTTTCATTTAGTGGCTACAGCTAGTAGCTATAATAGTTTTAGTTTCCCACTCCCCTCCGTATTGTTGTGGTATTCTTATACTTGGTGGCTTTGCAGTTGCCTGCCCATACTGCATATTTGATCTGGGACACTCCTCCCAGTCTAGTGTCATTATTTCATTCAATCTAATAGAGAGAGAACATTTGTGAAGGCCAACCCACTCAGATTCTTAACCTTGAATTAACTTCTGTTCCAGCTTTCTCCATTTCCACTTTACTGAAAAAAATTCTAAGCTTGTTTCCCCCCTTTCCTGTAACAATTCTAGTCCAGATACAGATTTGCTGTATCCAGGACTGTTTGTAAGCTCCTGAGCCCCCCCCCCCCCCGCTTAACTAGGGTTAAACAATTCCCAGCGCCATAAAGTCTGCTCTTCAAATTTTCCCTTACAACTAGGCAACTTTTTAGTTTTAGCACTCAAATCTGTTCCTTTGAGCTCAGCACTTGTTCAGAACTCATTCTAAGCACTAAATAAGCTACAAATTACTACAGCACTCAACTTTCCTCACTTGTCTAGAGGAAAACAGTTTTTAGTACTTAATAAATAAGCACCTATCCAGGCATGTCTAAAGGTCAGCTCCTGGTGTTTTCTAATGTCTACCTGATGAATCTGGGCATCTTTGGGCAATGCAGCAATTGCCTCGTGTACACAGACAACCCTCTCCTCCTACCACCCAACACTACAACCTATGAGAGATGCACTTATATAGCCAAACTGGAAGCAAAGCTCTTTTCACCGAAGACTGTACTAGACAGTCAAGAGGAGAAGGTAAACACTTGCACCTCAGCACACACATCACATAGTCCTTCAAAACCTACATCATCAAAACACACACATAGAAGCACAAAACACACATCTACATTCGTGGAGGCTCTCAATAAAAATCTGTCCAAACAGCCGAGACCTCCAAAGCAGAAATGCAAGCAACTTCCACCCCCCCAACACAACCCAAATGACACATAGCCCACAAACTCAGTGTGTCACTCAACTACAGCCCGTAAGGCATAACGTACCCAACACTCTTGTCATAGGTGACTCTATAGTCTGGCACACTGATGTTCCACTCACCAGGCTAAGCAAGGAGAAAGTTACTGTCAGCTGCCTGTCGGGTGCCAGGATCCACCACATAACGCACACACTCAGGTCACTCCACAACAAGTACAACTATGACTCTGTCATTGTCCATGTTGGTGTGAATAACCTGAGACTTACCTCCCTAGACTACATGAAAAGAGACATGGAGGAGCTCTCTGATCTTGTAGCCCAGGCCGGTATGACCCTAGCCCTGAGTAGCATCCTGCCATCACCCAGAATGATACCACAGTACTAGGACAAAATGATTGACTTCAACAACTGGCTAAGCTTCTGGTGTCATTTTAAGGGAATTCAGTATCTGTCTGCCTGGGATGACATGATCGACAGACTACAATGCTTTACCAGAGATGGCCTGCACCTGTTGCCCTTGGGATTCCAGATACTGGCAAAGGCTCTTGCCACCCCTATAGTGCCCTTTTTAGGCAAAGTTCAAAAGAAAAATTCACCACTGTAACAGGTACAAGCAAGCAAAATCTGAGGGTAATGCTAGTCAAAGAAGTCTAAACCTCAAAATACACTCACTCGAGGCACTCCTTAAAATGGAGAACATCGACATCTGTGCAGTGACAGAGACCTGGTTCAAAGCTCCAGAGAGCACCCCTGCTTTACCAGGCTATAATTCATACCACACCTTTCGGCCTCCTAACCTGGACCGAAACATTAAAGGCAGAGGCGTGTCCATATTCATTAAGGATGTCCACACCTCCAAGCTAGTTGCTCAGCATAAAGCATCCGAGATTATCGAAGTGCAACTAACTCTGGGCAAGTTCGCAATCCAAATTGTAGCTTGCTTCAGACCCCCCCCCCCACTATGCCCCATGATTCCAACTCCTCTTTTCTTGATACACTGGAAAATATTAGAGTACAACCCAACACCCTAATAATGGGTGATTTCAACTACCCCACCATTAACTGGGAAAACTACTCATGTACCAACTCTTTTGCTCAACATTTTCTGGAATTCATAAATTCCAATGCCCTGGATCAACTTATCCACACCCCCACCAGGGGCAGCAGTATCCAAGACCTGGTCATTACCAACATGGGCGACCGGTGTTTCACACCAGAGGTCAATTCCTTGTTGGTCAGATCCGAACACAAGCTAATCACCCTAGACATCCACATCCCACCTCCACCCCCCACCCCCCATTAGGGAAACAACCGTAAAAAATGTCTCCAAAGCCAACTTCATGCTTCTTAAGACAGAAGTGGCAAACTTCACGACAGATGGACAATAGAGGTATGACTGCTGAATTCTACACAAATACACTTTATAAGCACTTACACAAGTGCATGGATCATGCTATCCCTAACAGAACCAAGATGCTATCCTCCAATAAAAGGAAGCCAATCTGGTGGTCTTCTGCCATAAACAAACTCTACAACAACTATTAGACAGGTCATTAATGAAAATGTTATGTACTTTTCAGTGTGTGTCTTCAGTATGTGTATGAGAAGTTTTGTAAGATTTCTTCATTTTAATTGTTTTTATTGAATGAGCCCAGCTTTCTCTGTGATTCATTTTTCTGTCAAGTGTTTATACAGATTATTTGATGCATCCCATAAAGATATTTCTCTATTATTTCTATATCAATCTGATTAAGATGTACAACAAAGATGAATCTTTCATAAAAGCATGGCAGCTTTATATATATTATATGTTATTATATATATTAACTGAGCAGTGGTACTTTTTATATTCCTATATTAACCCATATATTGTCAGGTGGGTTGCAAACTGGCTCACTGATGGAACTCCTACGGTCAAAATAGGAGACTCCACCTCCTCCAGCAGACCCATAACCAGTGGTGTTCCACAGGGATCAGTTCTGGGCTCCCTACTGTTCAGAATTTACTTCTCTGTAGTACAGGATAAAATTAAAGGACTGTGACTGAAAAAGTTTGCTGATGACTGCAAACTGGGTGCAATCATTGAAACCCTTTGCGATGTCACCATCAAGCAAGACAGTCTTATGCAGACTAATGACTAGTGCCAAAGTCATGGTTTTAAATTTAATGGAAAAACATGCATTATCATCCCCTTCGGCTAGGGTGAAGTACCTGCAAACGACCACATCAACAGCAATACGCTAAGCACACAGTCAGTGGTGAGAGATCTGGGCACACAGGACAACAGCAGCCTTAACTTCAATTAACATGTCTCCACATTGGTAAAAAGGGCATTTTGTATTGATCATCTCAAAAGTAAGGGCATTGACCCCGGAAAAAAAGAGGTTATAACCCCCTGTACTCTTCCCTCATCAGGCCAATAATAAAGTACAATGATTCCTTTGGTATGTTTTTTTCCAAACACCTGCAGCAATTGTAGAGATGCCAAAGGTTCCTTACAAAGAAAATTCAGGGCCTTCAAGATCTGTCTTATGCAGACAAACTGAAATCATTGTCAGTTTACAATATGTCATACAGATTGCTCAAAGACGACCTGTGCCTAGCATATAGTGCAATTTCTGATACAGCTTTAATGGAAATGCTGCACATTCACAAGTCAACTGACACATGGGTCACTCATTGAAAGGGCCTTAACCTGCTATATGGCACCAACAGAACTTGATGGAAAGACAGATTTATCTCAAAGAGGTTGTCCCACCTTTGAAAAAACTTCCTATTCATGTTAAACAAAACCTCTCATTGGCCCTATTTAAGAGTAACTTGGATGATTGGATGGGTAACTGGAAATTCAACCCAGGGGTTCCACCGGTGTCCCTCTTGGACAGGGGCAATAGATGTTGATTTTAGTACTGGCTTGAACCAGACACCCTTGGGAACACAGGTTGGACTTGGCTAGGCTTGTAAGGGCCCTGGGGCCATTAACCTAGTAATCTCCTATGATCCTTATAAGAAGTTGTTCTTTAATAATGGAAGAATTAGATTTGTGAATGGTTATTCAGCAGCTTAACCACACAGGAATACCTTCTGAGATTAAACACCATAACATGAGAACTTTACTTTATTTACTGGAGAGATGAAAGCTGTCCTATCATTTACTGCATGTTAGAATGGGTAAGTGAATCATTAAGTGATTGTCTTGTATTATACTTGTTGCTAAATTTTCATAATAAGGAGAATTGATGATTTGATGAGGCCTGTATCACTGGTAGGAGATATAACCATGATGTAAGCACAATGTTATAACATGGGAAACTATTAGACAGGTCATTAATGAAGATGTTATGTACTTTTCAGTGTGCGTCTTCAGTATGTGTATGAGAAGTTTTGTAAGATTTCTTCATTTTAATTGTTTTTATTGAATGAGCCCAGCTTTCTCTGTGATTAATTTTTCTGTCAAGTGTTTATACAGATTATTTGATGCATCCCATAAAGATATTTCTCTATTATTTATATATCAGTCTGATCAAGATGTACAACAAAGATGAATCTTTCATAAAAGCATGGCAGCTTTATATAAATTATATGTTGTTATATATATTAACTGAGCAGTGGTACTTTTTATATTCCTATATTAACCCATATATTGTCAGGTGGGTTGCAAACTGGCTCACTGATGGAACTCCTACGGTCAAAATAGGGGACTCCACCTCCTCCAGCAGACCATAACCAGTGGTGTTCCACAGGGATCAGTTCTGGGCTCCCTACTGTTCAGAATTTACTTCTCTGTAGTACAGGATAAAATTAAAGGACTGTGACTGACAAAGTTTGCTGATGACTGCAAACTGGGTGCAATCATTGAAACCCTTTGCGATGTCAACATTAAGCAAGACAGTCTTATGCAGACTAATAACTAGTGCCAAAGTCATGGTCTTAAATTTAATGCAAAAACATGCATTATCATCCCCTTTGGCTAGGGTGAAGTTCCTGCAAACTACCACATCAACAGCAATATGCTAAGCACACAGTTAGTGGTGAGAGATCTGGGCACACAGGACGACAGCAGCCTTAACTTCAATTAACATGTCTCCACATTGGTAAAAAGGGCATCTTATATTGATCGTCTCAAACGTAAGGGCATTGCCCCCAGAAAAAAAGAGGTTATAAACCTCCTGTACTCTTCCTTCATCAGGCC
The DNA here is from genome assembly GCF_019279795.1 of Protopterus annectens. Classification (NCBI taxonomy): domain Eukaryota; kingdom Metazoa; phylum Chordata; order Ceratodontiformes; family Protopteridae; genus Protopterus; species Protopterus annectens. The sequence continues at coordinate 1,448,406,804 of NC_056732.1, forward strand.
AATAATAAAGTACAATGATTCCTTTGGTATGTTTTTTTTCCAAACACCTGCAGCACTTGTAGAGATGCCAAAGGTTCCTTACAAAGAAAATTCAGGGTCTACAAGATCTGTCTTATGTGGATAAACTGAAATCATTGTCAGTTTACTCAGTGTCGTACAGATTGCTCAAAGGCGACCTGTGCCTCGCATATAGTGCAATTTCTGACACAGTTTTAATGGAAATGCTGCACATTCACAAGTCAACTGACACATGGGTCACCCACTGAAAGGGCCTTAACCTACTATATGGCACCAACAGAACTTGATGGAAAGACAGATTTGTCTCACAGAGGTTGCCCCACCTTTGAAAAAAACTTCCTATTCATGTTAAACAAAACCTCTCACTGGCCCTATTTAAGAGTAACTTGGATGATTGGATGGGTAACTGGAAATTCAACCCAGGGGTTCCACCGGTGTCCCTCTTGGACAGGGGCAATAGATGTTGATTTTAGTGTTGGCTTGAACCAGACACCCTTGGGAACAGAGGTTGAACTTGGCTAGGCTTGTAAGGGCCCTGGGGCCATTAACCTAGTAATCTCCTATAATCCTTATAAGAAGCTGTTCTTTAATAATGGAAGAATTAGATTGGTGAATGGTTATGCAGCAGCTTAAACACACAGGAATACCTTGTGAGATTAAATGCCATAACATGATAACTTTACTTTATTTACTGGAGATGAAAGCTGTCCTAGCATTTACTGCATGTTAGAATGGGTAAGTGAATCATTAAGTGATTGTCTTGTATTATACTTGTTGCTAAATTTTCATAATAAGGAGATTTGATGATTTGATGAGGCCTGTATCACTGGTAGGAGATATAACCATTATGTAAGCACAATTTTATAACAAGGGAAACTATTAGACAGGTCATTAATCAAGATGTTATGTACTTTTCAGTGTGTGTTTTCAGTATGTGTATGAGAAGTTTTGTAAGATTTCTTCATTTTAATTGTTTTTATTGAATGATCCCAGCTTTCTCTGTGATTCATTTTTCTGTCAAGTGTTTGTACAGATTATTTGATGCATCCAGTAAAGATATTTCTCTATTATTTCTATATCAATCTGAACAAGATGTACAACAAAGCTGAATTTTTCATAAAAGCATGGCAGCTGGCTATGAGACCCAATTAATCTCACACTCTCATTATTTTGGTAGCACCCAGAAGGCTCTATATTGAATACCTGTCACTGATACGTCACCTAGAGTACTCCTGGCTGCAACATCCTATTGGCAGTTAGTATTACAGTGGAAATACAAGTACTCTATTATTTCAGAGAAATTGTGGCCCCCCCTGCACACTCCCACCTCACATTATCAGTCTTTACATATACATCTTACAAGGCCACACCAACTCAGAGAAGAAGAAAATGTGTTTATGTGTGTGTATGTATGTATGTGTGTGTGTGTGTATATATATATATACTAAGCGAAATCGGCACAACAAACCACAAAAACACGAACCGGAAGGTTAGCAACCAAAGCAAACACCACTACGATAGTCCTGTGCAATAACGGACGCTTTCTCCAAAAGTGTTTCTGAACGCTACTTTATTATTCCAAATAAAAGCGTTTTCGCTGCTCCAAACAGCAAGCAGCTTCTTCAGAAAAGTTTATTCAAAAAAACATTTTGGCGCCATATGATGCTTTTATATCAAAAAAGTAGTATACCTCTGACATCACTTCCTTAAAGGCACCCCTCAATCATAAACACTTTTAGACAATAAAAAAATATAAAAATAAAAATATATATATAAATTCTATGAAACATATTAAACTATATGAAAGTTACATTACAAATATAATATGTATTAATCCTATCCAACAGTAAAAAACAGTAAAAACAATTTTCTGCTTACATAAATGTTATTGTTAACTACACAAATATTTGTGAAAGGGGCTCTAAATATTGATAAAAAACTTCCTGATTTCCGTATTAGAAACAGGACAAAGGTTGTAATGGCTTATCAGAAAAACGCATTTATTTGATGTAGCTTCTCATTTTTAGTACTACAGAGATGTTACAGTTGTCATTAAGGCCCGGACTACTAAATGCATTTAGTCTGATTTGCCATTCCAATTCGCGTAATTCTAATAATAACGACAAGGGACCCCCTCTGATACTCATTGGGATATGATCAATACCCATGAATAAGAACTTATGCTCAGGAAAACATACTATGTGCCTGGCCAAAGCATTTTCTTGTTTGTTTGTTCTAATGGCATAGACGTGCTCGTAAATACGTTGTCGAAACGCTTTTATTTGGAATAATAAAGTAGCGTTCAGAAACACTTTTGGAGAAAGCGTCCGTTATTGCACAGGACTATCGTAGTGGTGTTTGCTTTGGTTGCTAACCTTCCGGTTCGTGTTTTTGTATATATATATATATATATATATATATATATATATATACACACACACACACACACACACACACACACACACACACACACACACACACACACACACACACACACACACACACACAGACACACACACACACACACACACCTTGTGCTGTGCAGGGTATCGCAACCCATCCACTTACCTACAAAAAAAATCATTTTAAAATGTTTCTTGTAGCATATTTCCTGTGATGCTCAGATAGGATAACATAACGCAGAGGTTAGAAAAATGGGTTGCAGGAAGCTAGTCATCCTGAAGTCAAATTTATTTAACTCTGAAGTCACAAGGGTCTAATTTGTGTAGCAGTAAATTGGATAAAATTCATATTTATTAAGTGTTATAGTCTGCTGATTAAGCCCTACTGTCCTGCATTCATCTGTACTGGGATAAGTTTACTTTGACACCTTGATTAGTAATGTAACTCAGGAGTTTAATGCTGTAAAGTACTAATGAAATTTATCCCATTTCCTGGGTTTAATTTTTCTCTGCCTTAACTTCCAAACTGTATAATTCTGAATGAGTAAGTCACTTAACCTGACTATGGTGCATGTGTACGCCTAGAAAGAGGAACTTCTAGCTGCATGGGTTACATAGTTCATAACGAAATGATAGAAGCAGAATTTCAGATGAGCTTTCCTTTTCCATTTTTTATTTATGTATTGATTTGCATATAATGCATACCTGTGAAGCTGGGTAGACAACGTGGGGAAGAATGAGAGATTTAAACACACAGTAGTGGTCAAAAGAATGTTAACTCAATTTCATTGTAAAAAGTTGACGCATGATCAAGAATAGATCAGACTCCTTGAGAACTAACAGTGTTGGCAGAAACTGAACAGTCTTGCATACACTGACTTTTATATATCATTGGATAAGAATGAATTAGTTTTCCTGTTTTCCCATCTATCACTTGGGGTGAGTCTGTCACACCAAACCTGTAAGTTAGGACATGAAAGGCAAGTTAATTTATATCTTGGAACTTTTTTCCTAGATGTCAAGGCAGTTTTCAATATGCGGTCTTCTGAAATATTTTCTCTCAATTTTTACTGTCAATTGTTCATTTTATGCCTAAGTCTACTTGGAGATATTTTTACTCTCCCTTTTGTTGCGTTTGTCTTACATTGCATACTGTCCAATTGTGATATTTTTTTGGATGCTTCAGTCTTCTTGCTATAATTTATAACACGTTTATCAATACAGATGTAATTCACATATTTTCTGAAAGGCGTTAATCATTTGTAGATGTAATTGTAATGTTAATGATAATGCTTGTTAGATAAGAGGGACCGAGCTAGTAAAGATGTGCAGCAGGTAAGGGTGATAAAGGATAATGAGAGAAACATACTTACAAGCGAGGAGAGTGTGTTGAGCAGATGGAAAGAGTACTTTGAGGGGTTGATGAATGAAGAGAATGAGAAGGAGAGAAGGTTGGATGATGTGCGGATAGTGAATCATGAAGTGCAGTGGAATAGCAAGGAGGAAGTAAGGATAGATATGAAGAGGATGAAGAAGGGAAAGGCTGTTGGTCCAGATGACATACCTGTGGAAGCATGAAGGTGTTTAGGTGAAATGGCAGTGGAGTTTTTAACTAGATTGTTTAATGAAATCTTGGAAAGTGAGAGGATGCCTGAGGAATGGAGAAAAAGTGTTTTGGTAACGATTTTTAAGAATAAGGATGATGTGCAGAGCTGTAGTAACTACAGAGGGATTAAAGTGATCAGTCACAGCATGGAGTTATGGGAAAGAGTAGTGGAAGCTAGGTTAAGAAGGGAGGTGATGATTAGTGATCAGCAGTATGGTTTCATGCCAGGAAAGAGCACTACAGATGCGATGTTTGCACTGATAGTGTTGATGGAGAAGTACAGAGAAGGTCAGAAGGAGTTGCATTGTGTCTTTGTGGATTTAGAGAAAGCATATGACAGGGTGCCTAGAGAGGAGTTGTGGTATTGTATGAGGAAGTCGGGAGTGTCAGAGAAGTATGTAAGAGTGGCACAGGATATGTACAAGGGTAGTGTGACAGTGGTGAGGTCTGCGGTGGGAGTGACGGATGCGTTTAAGTTGGAGGTGGGATTACATCAAGGATCAGCTCTGAGCCCTTTCTTATTTGCAATGGTGATGGACAGGTTGACAGACGAGATCAGACAGGAGTCCCCGTGGACTATGATGTTTGCAGATGACATTGTGATCTGTAGTGAGAGTAGTGAACAGGTGGAGGAGACCCTGGAGAGGTGGAGATATGCTCTAGAGAGAAGAGGAATGAAGGTCAGCAGGACTAAGACAGAATATATGTGTGTGAATGAGAGGGAGGACAGAGGAATGGTGAGGATGCAGGGAGTAGAGGTGGCGAAGGTGAATGAGTTTAAGTACTTGGGATCAACAGTTCAGAGTAATGGTGAGTGTGGAAGACAGGTGAAGAAGAGAGTACAAGCAGGATGGAGTGGGTAGAGAAGAGTGTCAGGAGTGATTTGTGACAGACGAGTACCAGTAAGAGTGAAAGGGAAGGTCTACAAGAGGGTAGTGAGACCAGCTATGTTATACGGGTTGGAGACAGTGGCATTGACAAAAAGGCAGGAGTCAGAGCTTGACGTGGCAGAGTTGAAGATGTTAAGATTTGCACTGGGTGTGACAAGGATGGACAGGATTAGGAATAAGTATATTAGAGGGTCAGCCCAGGTTGGAAGGTTTGGAGACAAAGCCAGAGAGGCAAGATTACGTTGGTTTGGACATGTGCTGAGGAGGGATGCAGAGTATATTGGGAAAAAGATGCTAAGGATGAAGCTGCCAGGTAACAGAAAAAGAGGAAGGCCTAAGATAACATTTATGGATGTGGTGAGTGAGGACATGCAGGCGGTTGGTGTGACAGAGCAAGATGCAGAGGACAGGAAGAAATGGAAACAGTTGATCTGCTGTGGTGACCCTAACGGGAGCAGCCGAAAGAAGAAGAAGAAGATGAGATATAAAGTTTTAAAATATAAAAAGAAGGTAAGGCATCATTTGACAAAACTTCTTTTGGAATGTCAAGCTGTAGCCATAGACTAGTCTGTTAAGTAAACCGTTAATGAGCTGAGGGAATGGCAAAACAGCAACAATGAAAAAGAATTGCCTTGGAATATTGCTCTTTGATTTTTTATTCCTGAGATAATAAATTCATGTTTTTTTTTTTTTTTGTGACTCAACTGTAAAGTGGTTTACCATTGTCTCATAATGACTGCTATATAATTTAATGATGCATGGTGTATTTTACACATCATAAAAATCCCGTGATCCATGAATGTGGAATACTGTCAATGTGTTTTTAATGTATTCATTCCATTCCTAGGTTTTGTCCCCTTTTATAGCTCTGTGTTATGGTTTTATTTAATAAAAGATGAGCCTTTGTTGAATTTCTTTTATTACTTTTGTATTGCCATTATTGATTTGTTACTTAAATATTTGTAAACTCTGTCATTTCTGGTGTACAGTTTATAAGTTGTTGGAAAACAAGTTATTGATTGATAGTTGTCAGGAAAGCCTGAACATTCGGTTTTAAGAAAGAGTTTGGTTTTCTCCATAATTAACCAGGGTGGTGTCAATTCAGGATGTGTATGTAAACTTCTGTAATTGATTACTTGTCTAGCACCTTGGATCAATTTTATTCATGTTTAGGTATACAAAGTTAAATGGGCTGTTGTGTCTGTGCAGGTGTAATTCAGAGAAAATAAAAAGTTATAAATGACAAGAATGCTGTCGTGATGAGTAGTTAATGGTTGTAATTTAGAAGTAGTTGTGTATCCTTTAAAATGCATGCCACCTCATTTTATATAGCAGAAGCTGCAAGCAAGAACTAATCATCACATTCTAGAGTACTGTAGATATAAGAAAGTGGTCTGTGAATAAACACATTGCTCATCATTTTACAGAACATTCATAAAATGAGTAAAATGAAACTGATATTTTTTTCTTTAAGTATAATTCCAAGTGGGAAAATAGGTACCTCAGAATTAAAAAAAAAATGCAGAAAAAAGCATACTTTATTTTTATCTTTAAAATTCTTCAACCTCAGGAGTTAAATAGTAAAGGTCTGAGAACATGTTTTGTAAAAAAAAAAAAAAAAAATATCTGAAATGTTTAAGAATTGTTATAGTCAGCTTAATAAATGGGTGGCCACAGTGGTGCAGCGGTTAGCATTGCCGCCTCACAGGAAGAGGTCCTCCGGTTCGATTCTTGGCTGGGGTGCCTTCTGTCTGTCTGTCTTCCTTCTGGTCTGCATGTCCTTTCTGTGGTCACATGGGTTTCATCCCAAAGACATGCTGTAGGTGGATTGGACACTCTAAATTGGCCCTAGGTGTGAGTGTGTGCCTTCTGTGGAAGGTTGGGCACCAGGCTGGTAACTCAACACTGTAAAACTCCACTGCCAGTCATGAGCAGACAGATGATCTGATGTGGTAACCCCTAACCAGGAAAAGCCAGAAGAAGAAGACATACATAACCTTTGGAGATATGTTAATACCTTTAACAGAAGCTGGGTATAATATCCAGACTTGGACATTCCAGTTAGGAGCATTTATTTATTTTGTCTCAGATTCACTTGCTCTTAACTACATTCCATTTCATGTCGTCTCTGCTGGCATTTCTTAACATTTTTCACTTCTTTTTTGTTATGTCCAACAGTATTTTCATATAAACGTTTCTAGCATTTATTGAGTTAGTGTTTTTAGGCAGAGTTACTACTATTACTTTCTTTCTAAATGCTCTGAAAACCTTTTGGGGTGATAAATAAATTGCTTGTTTTGTTCTTTTCTTTACATTTCTCTGTTTGCCTTCTTTTGTGTTGATATTACAGTTCATTGTTAGACATGATATGATTAAATCTTGGTGTTTTAATATTAAATGTTGCTTTCTTGGTAACTATCTTCCTATCAGTATTTTTACTATCTGTTCCATCTTATATATTCTTCTAATAATGGTACTTTTTTCTCGGTTGTTTTATAGTTCTGTCTTATCACTGTTTCTGTGGTGGCACTTTATTTTTTTACCGTATTTTCCTTTATTATTTTGCATTTTCTTAATAAAATGTTGCCTGTTTAGAGGCAGGACAGTTTAGGCTATTTATTTTCTGCTGCATTACGTGTGTCTCTCTCTCTCTCTCTCTCTCACTCACATACTGGCTCCAAATACTGTGTTTATCTGTTTTACAATCTTCTAGATCTCAGTGTCTTATATAGTTTATATGGTCTATTTCTCTTTTCTGTCTTAATGGCCCACTTGTAAGTGGCCACTTACATGGAGAGCAGGCTGAGAGCAGGTGTTTTAGAATCTGGTCCCTGCAATAAGCCTGGTTATATAGGCCTTACTGAAGTAAGTCACTGACACCGAGATCAGGTTTTTTTGGAATCAGGGCAACTCTTTTGCAGTCTGGCTCAGTGTATTTGTTTTTATTAGGTCACACAGGTGAACTCTTAGATTATTCTCTTCTTGGCTAAGAATGTCCTCTTTGCTGTCTTCTTATATTTCCTTGTCTGTATACCTGGACTTCTAAACAATTCTGCCGATGAGGTTTCTGATATTCTACTTCCTGATCATGGCCTGCTTTGACTCCTGTACCACTTCCTGAGCATTTACTCACTCACAATATTTTGAAGTTTTTGGTATTGGATACTTCATATTAATTGCATTTTATGCCACACTTTCTTTACAGATGGCCTAATATTTATTTGTATAGAATAGATATTGCTTTGTTCTCATCTGCTCTATCAAGTATCTTTAATTTCTACATGTGCCTTTTTCCTTGGAGAATTATTTAATTTTCCTGTCCTCGTAATTCTTCCCATTTTACTATATTCCCTAACTGGAAATTCTGTTTTTTGTGTGTGTGTGTGAGTTTGTGTGTGTGTGTGTGTGTGTGTGTGTGTGTGTGTGTGTGTGTGTGTGTGTGTGTGTGTGTGTGTGTGTGTGTAAAAAGCTATTCATTAGCTCTTATTTATCTACAGTGGCCCACTTCATCATTTCTCTGCCTCATATTTGTTATTTTGGACACCAGGTTTTATCTAACATAATTGGGCTACTTGTAACTTACCTATGGGAAGGAAATTTCTATCTTCTGAGCATTTTGTGATGTTTCTTTTTATAGTGTTTGAACCACTACCTCTGTCAGGAATGGACACATTTTATTCTGGGCCCTCTCTTTTCCATGATATATGTAATACAGTACATGTATAAATGTATATATCAGTATCGTCCTGGTGAGATTCTGTAAACAGCAGGGTCCTTCATGTAAAAGTCCTTATTGACGCATAGGAATAAATTCAGTTTCGGCAATCTTTCTACTTTTTTTTGCTTGCTGACTTCATCTCTCTGTCTATACTCCGTTGTTCTCCATTCCAAAGTCAAGATGTGATTAAAGTTCATCAAATTAGTATTCCTTCAGTCTTTTTTTGTTTGCCAGAGATGCAGTTCTCAGTACCTACAATATACCAAAATTGCCCCTTTCTTCAGTTCATATGCAAATGTATAGTTTGGGTGGAGCAAAGGTGGGGGGGACTGCTCCCAGTGCAAGTTGTTGAGAGGGCACAATCATTAATTGCTGATGGTGCACTTTTGCAGTACTGGCATTCAGAAATGAATGCCAATATTACAATTGTGGTCAGGGCTGAGTTGCAGAAGCACTTTTGGTGCGGTATACTGTAGCAAGCAGCTTGTTACATTTCCAGCATGAGGTTTGCTATAGTTTCAAGCAGAAAACTCTTTTTGGTCCTCAGCTGGAATAGTCATTCATGTTTTGGTCATTGACTCAGAAAGAGAACCTATTTTGGTAGTATAAGGAAAATCCAAAAATGACCTCTGGCAAGCAGATAACAAGAAATAAACCTGCAAAGCTTCACCAAAAGACTGAAGGAACTCAGCAGCTCGAGCATATATTAACATTTTTTTTTATTAATTGATTTATTTGGGTGGCCACAGTGGTACAGTGGTTAGCATTGCCACCTCACAGCAAGAGGTTCTCCGGTTTGATCCTTGGCTAGGGTGGATTCTGTGCAGAGTCTGCATGTCCTCCCTGTGGTCGCGTGGGTTTCCTCCGGGTGCTCCAGTTTCCTCCCACATCCCAAAAACATGCTGCAGGTGGATTGGACACTCTAAATTGGCCCTAGGTGTGAGTGTGTGTGCCTTCTGTGGAAGGTTGGATGCCAGGCTGGCAACTTGACACCATAAAACTCCACTGCCAATCGTGAGCGGACAAGGTGATCCGCTGTGGCGACCCCTCACCAGGAAAAGCTGAAAGAAGAAGATTGATTTATTTATTAAATGGTTCAAAAATATATAATTTCCAGGTATAGCTATTTTAAAGATTAATGAACATCACTTGAGGCACCCCAGAGTGGGGATTAGTGCTAATGAAATAAATTACACAGAATTTGGAGTGTCAGGAAATGTATTACCTTTATATGCCACTATGTCATTATAAGCTCCAAAGCATAAATACCAGCACATTCATGTGGGACAAGGGATGCATACATAAGCTTTATGTACTCTGGAATGAGCACACTGCATCTATGACCTTCTATTTCAGTTATGCTGAGACAGTAGTGGTGAAGTTCTGACTGATAGTAGGAGTCAGTGCGTGCTGAGGTATACCATAATAATCTTGGGGTAAGAATTGGATCAGTGATGGTTGTAGACTATCAGATGTAGAAAATGTTAGAGAAGCCATAACAAATAATGGAAGACCTGAACTGCAGTATACACAGAACAGAATATTTTAGATACATGTCTCAAAAAGGCCTGAATAAAGGTGAAGAACATAAATCAAAATGACATGCATCATATACTATATAACTTGCTTTTGAGATAAGTGAGTAAAGTAACAATTCAACACGGAGGGCAAATAATATATTCAGGTCCCTGCCAAAGAAAAAGGCAAATTGTATTGCTTCTATATAGATCTCGCGTGCTCATGAACATGTGTAAGTGGTTGTTAAATTTAAAGACTATATATCCACAACAGTGCCATAATGAAGACCAAAAGAGAAGAGTTAAAATGTTTCAGAGCTTCTCCGAAGGTTGTCTGAGAATAAAAGAAATGTCCATATTTGTGCAGAAAAAGAAAAGGGAAGAGAGATACCTCAGGGACTGTCAAAACTTTCATTAAGTAAATGAAGCAAATAATTGGAGTGCAACTTTTTAAGGGTTGTCACTGTTAATTGGCCTTGACATGAAGATAGAGTAGATTCTGCTGCAATCTTTTATTTATTTATTTACTTGTTTATTTATTTATTATTTATTTTATTTTACATTTGTTGACCTGGATAGTCCGACTGGATACATGTCCATTTTCAGAGGAGGCCCGGGGAAAAAAGCTCCAAACTTACAAACAGATAAAGACAAGCAAGTTACTGTATATGCACAAAAATATTGTATTAACATACAAGCTACAGTCTCACATTTCAACATTATGAAGAATACAGTTTATATACAGACATATATATAAATATGTTACAGTTTCTCATCAAATCTATAGGTGCAGCTTATATACAGAGTATCTGCAAAGATATTACAGTTTCTGTTTTCAAACCTTTTAGTGTAAGAGGTAAGTCGCTGTGAATAAAAATTGCAGGGGTATGGAAGTAGAGTAAGCTTTAGTCAGGGTTAGAGCAAGGACATAACCAGTGAGTTTTAAAATACTGGGTTAGATTTGTTTTGAACTGATTAAGGGAGGGGTTCAGAGTAAGGTCAGATGGGAGCGAATTCCAGGTTTTGCCTACTGAATTTGCAAATAAAGATTCTCCAGATAGGTTGTTGGCTTTAACAGATTGAATTAAAAGTTTTGTACTGGAACGAAGTGGCCTAGCATTTTTGTAGAGATGGATAATGTTTTTAAAGGAGGGCATTTTTATGGATGGTTATAACCTTGACTGCTACAGTAAGTTGATTATATTGAATTAGCCTGGGGAGTTCTAGCCATCCTAAGATGTTTAGGTTTTGACAATGGTGTGTCCTATAGGGTGCTCCTGTGGCAAACCTGGCAATTTGATTGTAGCAGCTAGAGAGTTTGCTGAGATCAGTTTTGTTTAAGTTAGTGAATATCGGTGAGGCATAGAGTAGAGTCAAAAGCAGATGGGTACAGGCAATGGCAGTCCTAGCTAGAGGGGTGAGAAAAGGTATGTTTTTGTATAGGGATCCAAGTTTTTTAGGTTCATAGGTTCATAGGTAAGTATTAGGCTATCTGCCCGAGGGCATCTATAAGCCTAGCCAGAATGTGTTGGCTTTTGACGCCCCCTTAGATTAGTTCCCTGTGCCTCTGTCCAGCAGAGCCATTAGTTTCCTGTGCCTCTGTCTAGCAGATCCACTGCAGTGATCCCCAGGGTAAATTTTCTATTTCCCATCCACTTGTCAAGGTTTCTCTTGAAGAGCGTTAGTGAGGGGCTCTGCCTAACGTAGACTGGAATCCTGTTCCAAAGCATGGGGAGTCTCTGGGACAGGACTCTATCCCTCCAGCATGTCCTATTTATCATTGTGGTGAGGTTTAGATCCCTAGAGCGTGTGGCTCTCGGGGATTTTTTTTTTTTTTTTTTTTAGGTGGAGCATGTCCATCAATTCTGGGTTGGACACGGTCTTGTATGTCAGGCAGAGATCACCTCTGAGTGAGCGGTATGTAACTGAGTACAGCTGTAGTTTCTTCAGTTGGGCTGCATGGGGCATCTGTTTAAGGCCAGTAATCCTCTTGGTGAGGTACTTCTGTGGTCTTTCCAGGTGTTGCAGGTGTCTTGTAAGGTACATCCCAAATGGGGCGTTGTACTCTATGATGGGTCTGATGAGTGATGAGTAGAGGGACACAATAACCTCTGTCATTCTAGATGCGAACCCTTTTGTGATTAGGTGGGTCACATAGAAGGATTTTCTAACCACCATGGCAATATGATTATCAAAGGAGAGATTACTATCTACTTGGGTCCCCAGATCCCTTATTACATTTTCTGTATTTAGGGGACTACCATGTATGTGGTAGTTCGCGGGTACTTTGTTTTTTCCAAAGGGGATGACTATTCACTTTTTGGCATTTAGCTTGAGGCCATGATTTTGACACCAGGTATTTGTCTCAGTGAGACCCTTCTGCAGGATGTCTGTATCATCATTAATATTTTATTAACGGTTTTAATAGTTTGCTTTACATGCATATCATATTTGAGGTTGTTGTCTATTATAACACCCAGGAGTTTGGTATACATATCTGGTGAGATTATGGTCCCATTGTTAGATGTTATAGTAAACGAAGGTTGAGAGGATTTGCGAGTAGGGGAAGAAGAGCAATAGCTTTATTTTATTAGTGTTTAATATCAGCTGGTGATTAGAGATCCAGTTTTCCACTATATTAAAGGTTTTCTGGGTTAACCTAAGGAGATTTGTAGGGGTAGAGGCTGAGCATATTAGGGTGGAGTATCGACATATTGTATACAGGTTGGATCTGGGATTACAGTGTGGAGGTCATTGATAAAGAGGGAGAAAAGAAGGGGACCTAATATGGAGCCTTGAGGGACACCAAGGGTAATGGGGAGAAGGGTGGAGAGTTTGTCCTGCCAAAGGACAGCCTACTGTCTTCCACTAAGATAAGATTGAAACCATTGTATAGCATGGTTGTTTAGGGATATTTTCTTTAGGGTAAGTAAGAGTAGCTGGTGGTTAACCATGTCAAAGGCCTTGGAAAGATCGAGAAACAGGGCAGAAGATAGTTTGTTGTTGTTACGGTTGGAATTTATGACATTAGAAAAGGATAGGAGGGCTGAGGTGGTACTGTGCTGTGGTCTAAATCCATGCTGGGAGTTGGCCATAAGATTATTTTGAATAAGGTAGTGTAAGAGTTGTTTATGGATACACTTTTCCATAATTTCAGCCAGAGGGGAAAGGATAGCTATTGGTCCATAGTTTGACAGTTCAATGGAGCTGCCACTTTTATGGAGTGGTATGACATTGGATATTTTCCAGATAGAAGGGATAGAGGCTTCAGTTATGGTTCTGTTTATCAAAATAGTGACAGGGTATGCTATGACATCTGCAGCTTTTTGCAGGTAGTCTGCAGGGAGGAGGTCAGCTGAAAGGGTGGTTGGTTTGAGTTTTGTAATTAGAACTCCAATGAATGAAGTCAGAACTTTTTGGAAGCTAAAGGAGAGATTTTCACTGGGTTTAAGGATTTCAGCATTAAGACAAGTGGGTTTAAGTTTGCTAGCAAGGGACTGGATGGTTTCTGTGAAGAAACTATTAAAGGTGTTGGCAATGGACTCTGGCGATTTTTGGGTAGGGGTTGAGGGGGTTGGAGTATTGGATTGTCCTTACTTATTATTTATTTATTTATTTAACATTTGTTGACTGGGGAAAGTCTGACTAAGACAGAGCCTATTTTTAGTGGAGGCTGAGGGCGAAACACTCCAGGTGCATGTCTTTGGAATGTTGGAGGAAACCGGAGTACCTGGAAGAAAACCAGGAAAATGGGAGGAAATCGGAGTACTCTGAGGAAACCCATGCAAATGCAGGGAGGACATGCAGACTCCATACAGAAGGCACCCTAGCCAAGAATCAAATGGGAGAACCTCTTAGTGTGTCGACAACATTAATCATTGCAGAAAGTACTTTTTCCCTAAAGAGAAGAACACTGTGACAGCACTTTGCTTATACTGTAAAACAAACTGGTATATCAGTGCTTACCTTTAAACCATTTTTCACCCTCTGCTTTCCCAGTGTAGGGGTTATGCACCTCAAACCACCCTACTTATGAATGCTAATTACAAAACTACTGTACCTTGGAGAAGGGGGATAAGCAGAGACAGCATCATCTTAGAGTTAGCATATTCTCTTCCAAATCCACTTACATTGTCAGTGTTCTGAGGATAACAATTCCCTTCCTTGTACTTTTTGTAGTTTGTGTTAATTTTATTCACAAGAAGTAAAACCATGTAGGTTAAGGGTTACAACAGACAACCAGTTTTCAAATTTCAGAGTAATGATCCACTTCAGAATCATCTTTTGAATTTGATTTTCCCCGAGATTATATGAACCCCACAGATATATGCCATCTTATCCAATATACATGCATTCATCACACCTGTGTTTAAATGAAAGCACAAAAGTCACCTTTTTCTTTTCTGGAGCATTTCTTTCCATTGATCTATATTTACTGCTTTCCATATTTCATGCCTTAAATACTAATCTTACTCATGGTAAATATATATCCCCCTATTTTATAATAATGATAGGAAGATATATTTACGATTAGTCTCTATAACCTTTACTATTTTTTTTATTCAACTCTAGTCCTATCTCCAAAAACTGTTCTTGTACTACCACTATCACTTCTTTCCAAATTCTTTTGCTTACTACATTTACTAAAGCATCTATATAAGACATTAAAACTGACACTTTCACCCCTTCTGTTGCGTCCTCCCATTAATTTGCATAGTTTCTTATCATATCAGTCATATTAATGTAGGAATTACTCCACATAAGGGGCAGCCATGTTTTATGCCTCTCTTAATCTTTGTGACAAGCAGCCACCCATTCAGCATTACTCTTATCCTTGTATTCTCATACAACAACCTTTACAACTTTAATACCTTATAGGTTCATACATAGGTACTAGGCTATCTGCCTGAAGGCATTTATAAGCCTAGTTGGAATGTGTTGGCTTTCACCGCCTCCTTAGATTAGTTCCCTGTGCCTCTGTCCAGCAGAGCCACTGAAGTGATCCCTGGGGTAAACTTTCTGTTTCCCATCCACTCATCAAGGTTTCTCTTAAAGAGTGTTAGCGAGGAGCTTTGCCTAATGTAGATTGGAAACTTGTTCCAGAGCATGGGAAGTCTCTGGGACAGGAATCTATCCCTCCAGCATGTCCTATTTATTGTTGTGGTGAGGTTTAGATCCCTAGAACATGTGTCCCGAGGGGATATGGTTTTCTTTAGGTGGAGCATGTCCATCAATTCTGGGTTGGACATGGCTTTGTATGTCAGGCAGAGATCACCTCTGAGTAGGCGGTATGAAACCGAGTACAGCTGGAGTTTCTTCAGACAAGCTGCATAAGGCATCTGCTTGAGGCCAGTGATCCTCTTGGTGAGGTACTTCTGTGGTCTTTCCAGTTGTTGTAGGTGTCTTGTAAGGTATATCCCAAATGGGACATTGTACTCTATGATGGGTTTGATGAGTGATGCGTAGAGGGACCCAATGACCTCTTTTGATCTGGATGCAAACCCTTTTGTGATTAGGTTGGTCACATAGAAGGATTTTCTAACCACTTTGGCAATGTGATTATGAAAGGAGAGGTTACTATCTACTTGGGTCCCCAGATCCCTTATTACATCTTCCGTATTTAGGGATGCTACCACCTATGTGGTAGTTTGTGGGTACTTTGTTTTTTCCAAAGGGGATGACTATGCACTTTTTGGCATTTAGCTTGAGGCCATGGTTTTGACACCAGGTATCTGTCTCAGTGAGACTCTTTTGGAGGATGTCTGTGTCAGCCAGAGAGTCAGTTATAGTCCCTAGTTTGCAGTTGTCTGCGAACTTGGTCAGCCATAGTCCTCCTGTGCTTGCCTGTACCTCTGAGAAGTATATGCTGAACAGGAGTGGTCCTAGGACTGAGCCCTGGGGAATGCCACTTGTAACTGGTTTAGAGCCAGACCTAGCTCCCACAACTCTTACTATGTGGGTTCTGTCCATGAGCCAGTTGGCAACCCATCTCATGACATAGGGGTTTCTGTTCAGGCTGGTGAGCTTGTCTATAATACCTGAGTGGGGAATGGTGTTGAAGGCCTTTGCAAGGTCTAGGTAGGCTGTGTGGACCACCTTTTCCTCGTCTATAGCCTTGGTAGCTGTCTTAAAGAAGTCCACCAGGTTTAGGAGGCATGATCTGCCCTTAACAAAGCCAAACTGGGTAGGGTCCAGTCTTTGTAGGTTTTCAATGTCTCTGTTAATGAGATCCATGATGCACTCCATAGCTTTGCAGACCAAGTTAGTCAGGCTTATAGGGCGATAGCTCCAGGGGTCCGTTGTGGCTCCACCTTTGTGGAGCGAAATAACCATTGCTATGCGCCACTCTGTGGGCATGTAGCCTGTGGAGAGGCTGAGTTTAAACAGTGTGTATAGGTGAGGAGTTAGTTCATCTTTGAGCTCCTGTAGGACGCAGCCTGGGACACCGTCCGGTCCCATTTATGCTGTGTTTTTGGCTTTGAAGAGGGCTGTTTTAACCTGATTGTCTGTGATTTCAGGGGCACTACATTCTTCTGGTATAGTTATGGGCCCTTTTGGGGGTGAAGTTTGCACTGAACCTGTCTGCCAGGATGTTGGCTATATCGGTCGGTTCAGTGTATTTTGTGCCATTCTGCACTAACTCCGAGCAGATCTGAGAATTGCCACTTAGATTTTTGACATAACTAAAGAATGCCTTGTGGTTATCTTTGGAGTCCATGGCAATTTTTCTTTCGAACCTAGCCTTGGATGATTTTATGAGGGAACATAGTTTCTTGCTGATACTGATCAGGGATGTCTGCCCTTCTTGGGTTTTACTGTTTTCTGTCCTAGTTTCCTCCTGCTGTTGTATAGCTTGTTTAAGGCAGGGGTCCACCAGACTGGTTTCCTTTTCTTGGAGGAGTGAGTCTTGGTTTTGTTTGGGATAGCATGATCCATGCATTCTTGTAGGTGCCCGTAGAGTGCATTAGTAAAGGATTTTGCTGCTTGGACAGCGTTATCCTTTAGCATGGGGGCTTTGAAACTTCCCACCTCGGTCTTAAGTAATGTGAAGTTTGCTTTTGAAAAGTTTTTCACGGTGGTTTCTTTGACCAGGGGTGGTGGTGGAAAGTGGATATCCAGAGTGATTTGTTTATGGTCAGATCTAACCAGCGAGGGGTTGACCTCCAGTGTGGGACACCGGTCACCCATGTTGGTGATGACCAGGTCCAATATGTTGTCACCTCTGGTGGGGGTGTTGACCAATTGATCTAGGGCATTTGAGTTTATAAATTCTAGGAAATGTTGGGCAAGGGAGTTTGTATGTGAGTAGTTCTCCCAGTTAATGTTTGAGTAATTGAAATCACCCAATTTCAGGGTGTTTGGTAGGACCCTTATGTTTCCGGGAATGCGGCGTGGGGGTCCTGGGACATGGTGGGTGATCTGTAGAAAGCTATAATTTGAATAGCAGTTTTGCCCGTTGTTAGTTGCACATGGATGATCTCTGAAGCATCGTGCTGTGCCACTAACCTGGAGGTGTGGGTATCCTTGATGAATATGGATACTCCCCCGGCTTTTGTATTTCTGCTCGGGTTTTGTGGCTGAAATGTATGGTATGAGTTGTAGCCTGGTAGTACTGGTGTGCTCTCTGGAGCCTTAAACCAGGTTTCTGTTACTGCATATATATCAATTTTCTCCATGCTGAGGAGTGCCTCGAGTGCATGCATTTTGAGGTTTAGACTTCTGGCATTGAGTAGCATTACCCTCAGTTTTTTATTACTTGTGCTATTTACAGCAGTGAGTTTGTTTTTTGAGCCTTGCCTAAAAAAGGCACTATGGGGGTGGCAAGAGCCTTGGCCAGTATTTGAAAGCCTAAGGGTGACAGGTGCAAGCCATCTCTAGCGAAGCAGTGTGGCTTGTTGAGAATGTCATCCCAGGCTGACAGACACTGGATCCCCTTTGAATGACACCAGAAGCTTAGCCAGTTGTTGAAATTGATAATTTTTTTCTCTATACCGTGGTATCATTCTTGGTGAGGGCAGGATGCTACTCAGGGTCAGGGTCATACTGGCCTGGGATACGTGACCAGAGAGCTCCTCCATGTCTCTTTTCATGTAGTCCAGGGAGGTACGGCTCAGGTCATTCACACCAACATGGACAAAGACATAGTCATATTTGTACTTGTTCTGGAGTGACCTGAGTGCTTGTGTTATGTGGCAGATCCTGGCACCCGACAGGCAGCTAACAGTAACTTTCTCCTTGCTCAGCCTAGTGAGTGGGATGTCAGTGTGCCTGATTATAGAGTTACCTATTACTAGTGTGTTGGGTATGTTATTTTGTCTTAAGGGCTGTGATTATGTGGCACACTGGTTTTGTGAAGTATGTGTTTCATGGTTTGTGTTGGGGTGTTTCGTGTCCCTTAAGTTTTCATTATATTCCATACTTCTTCATGAAGTACTCTATGAAAGCTTTTGCTACTTCAAAAGACACAATCTTTCCTTATTGTTCTATGCTCAAACTGTCTATACCTTCTTTTATTTTTACTGAATTTCTTTTGCTTTTCTTTCTTTATGTTGCATATTCCTTCATAGAAAGCATCCTGTAGCACTGTTTGCCTTCCCTTCTGTAAAATTCTCATAAAAACCCTGTAATCAATACTACCAATTTTAATTGGCCACCAATTCTCCCTAGAGATTTTATCTCCTTTCTTTTCAGGAAAACTGTATTATTCCCTCACATATCTCCTCAGTTTTGATTCCTACTTGCATATCTCTCAACTGTACAGATTTTCGCAGAATGTACAGATTTTTGCCTCATGTTTTTGGTTGTTTTTTTTTTTTTTCCATAAAATTGTGTTTTTTGGCAAACCGGTCATATCCGATTCTGGGGAGGGAAGAGAGTTCAAGGTTCAAGGTTGACCAATGGGAGGACCTTGATTGTTATTTAAACTACAATTACAGTTGGTATTATGATTCTGATGAAGTTTCCTGGAGGGAAATGAAAGTGCTCAATCCTGTTTTTTGTTAATAAACCAAGTGAAACTATATTGTCATCCTTCGAAGTAGATGTTTTGGTTACCCCCAATAACAATGCACTTGATTTCTTTTTAATTTAAAGTAACTACATTTAGTATAATTTTACTTCATTATTCATCACACACAAACACACATTTCTCATGCCCAATCCATTTTTTCCTTTCATTTTTAGTAAGTCATAAATTCTTTGATAATACTGTCCAGTTTAGTTTTTTTATCTCTTCTTTATCAACATCTGTAGTCCTAAATCGCAGTACTACTTTTTATTTTGGTTGCTTGCTAACATTTTGAAACAAACATATTAGTTACAGGGAGAAAAAAGAAATTCTCAGTTTAATTCATAAAATGTTCTGCCAACACACACACACACACACACACACACACACACACACACACACACACACACACACACACACACACACACACACACACACACACAGTATTTCCCAGGAAGAGCTTCTGTTCATGGTACTCACTGCCACCAAATAGATCAATTGAGTATGAATGTCTTACATTTGTCAAGAGAGACACCATTATATTTAATTTCAACAGCTTAATAGCCAGTCTCTCCTCCAAAAGGGCAGATGCCAGCTGTTAATCTAATGGCAAAAAGTACCCTTTGTAAACTAATAAATAATATACCAACCACAATGTTTAGAAATGAATAAATACAAACATTACTTAAGAGAAAACTTAGGTAAAAGCAACAAGAGCTGTAGTTCAGTATTCCTAAGTTGTTATGTTCCTTGAAAACAAAATAAAGAGTTTTTTTTTTTTAAAGCAAACTGCTAGAACACAGAGAGAGCTCCATTCCAATACATGGTAAGGCAGTTTTTGACTGGAAGCAGTTGGTGTAACTCAGTTAAAAGTTCCTTTTTAGGAAAGTCTGGTACATTTGACAGCAGTAGCTCTGATTCAGGATTGTTAAAATTATCAGACTTTTCTCCCGAAGCAACCACATCACCAGCCTGTGGTGAAAATGCGAATGCTAGCTGGGTCTCTTCAGTGATTCCTTGCCCACACAGTTGTCTCCATTTCTGGTTGCATGTAGATACATATACACAAGGCACTATATCATCAAAGACATTTCCTATCAGGATGCATGTCGGGATGTCATAGAAATCTGCCACCTCCTTGTCGTCTTCTCCCTCCTTCCTACTTCAAATGAACTGGACAATGGTGTCTGAAAAGATGTCCCTCCTTTTTCCCTAACTGAAGTTGGGTTTTATGGTCAAGATGTCCCTCCTTTTTCCCTAACTGAAGTTGGGTTTTATGGTCAAGGTGTCCCTCCTTTTTCCCTAACTGAAGTTGGGTTTTATGGTCAAGGTGTCCCTCCTTTTTCCCTAACTGAAGTTGGGTTTTATGGTCAAGGTGTCCCTCCTTTTTCCCTAACTGAAGATTGGTTGGGTGGTCAAGGTGTCCCTTCTTTTCCCTAACTGAAGTTGGGTTTTATGGTCAAGGTGTCCCTCCTTTACGTTTAACTGAAGTTGGGTTTCCTGGTCAAGTAATGCTCTTCTTTAACAAGTGTAGACTTAGCAGTTATGCCTGATGTAGTATACCTGCTTGCCATACTTTGTCTAATCTCTACTATGACACGTAAAGGTCTTTGTGATAATTTAGGGCAACATCAGTTTCAAGACCATCACTCCTGTAGTATTAGTTTGCTAACTCATAGGATCATAGGAGATGACTAGGCTAATATCTCTGGGGCCCTTACCAGCCTAGCCAAGAGTTTATCTCAAAAAGAAACCTCAGTCAGCACCTGTCACCCCTGGCAGTGAGGGACACAGGTGGAACATCTTGGACAAATTTGTGGTTACCCATCCACACATCAAGGTTGCGCTTGAAGAGGGTCATCAACATACTTTGTTTAATGTGTATGGGGAGTCTATTCCAGAGATGGGGCAGCCTCTGGGAGACAAACCTGTCTCTCCAGCAGGTTTTGTTAATGCCACATATTAGATTTAAGCCTTTTGATCATGTACTACGGATATGTAGTATCTAGTAGAGCAGGGTCGGAGATTTCCTTGTATGTGAGACACAGATCATCTCTGAGTAATCTGTATGATACAAAGTAGAGTGATAGTGATTTGAGCCTGTCCACATAGGACAAGTGTTGGAGGCCATGCATTCTCTTTGTGAGTTATTTCTGTGGCCTTTCCAGTTGGTGCAGGTGTTTGGAGAGGTACATACCAAGTGGAGCGTTGTACTCTATTGTCCTAATGAGGGAGGAGTACAGAGAAGTAATAACCTCCTTTTTTTTCTGGATGCAATCCCTTTACTTATGGGGTGAACCAAGTAAAAGGCTTTTCTGACCATCGCTACTAGATGATGGTCAAGTGTGAGATTGTTGGCAACTTGTGTACCCAGGTCTCTCACCACAGGTTGTGTGCTTAGGGGTTGCCATTAATGTGATAATCAGTAGGGGTCATGTTTTTGCCATCTTCTTCTTCTTTTGGCTGCTCCCATTAGGGGTCACCACAGCAGATCAACTGCTTCCATTTCTTCCTGTCCTCTGCATCTTGCTCTGTCACACCAACCACCTGCATGCCCTCTCTCACCACATCCATAAACCTTATCTTAGGCCCCCCTCTTTTCCTGTTACCTGGCAGCTTCATCCTTAGCATCTTTTTCCCAATATACTCTGCATCCCCCCTCAGCACATGTCCAAACCAACGTAATCCTGCCTCTCTGGCTTTGTCTCCAAACCTTCCAACCTGTGCTGACCCTCTAATATACTTATTCCTAATCCTGTCCATCCTTGTTACACCCAGTGCAAATATTAACATCTTCAACTCTGCCACGTCAAGCTCTGACTCCTGCCTTTTTGTCAATGCCACTGTCTCCAACCCATATAACATAGCTGGTCTCACTACCCTCTTGTAGATCTTCCCTTTCACTCTTACTGGTACTCGTCTGTCACAAATCACTCCTGACACTCTTCTCCACCTACTCCATCCTACCTGTACTCTCTTCTTCACCTCTCTTCCACACTCACCATTACTTTGAACTGTTGATCCCAAGTACTTAAATTCATCCACCTTCGCCACCTCTACACCCTGCATCCTCACCATTCCTCTATCCTCCCTCTCATTCACACACATATATTCTGTCTTAGTCATGCTGGCCTTCATTCCTCTTCTCTCTAGAGCATATCTCCACCTCTCCAGGGTCTCTTCCACCTGTTCCCTACACTCACTACAGATCACAATGTCATCTGCAAACATCATAGTCCACGAGGACTCCTGTCTGATCTCGTCTGTCAACCTGTCCATCACCATTGCAAATAAGAAAGGGCTCAGAGCTGATCCTTAATGTAATCCCACCTCCACCTTAAATGAATCCATCACTCCCACCGCAGACCTCACTGCTGTCACACTACCCTCGTACATATCCTGTACCACTCTTACATACTTTTCTGACACTCCCGACTTCCTCATACAATACCACAACTCCTCTCTAGGCATCCTGGTCATATGCTTTCTCTAAATCCACAAAGACACAATGCAAATCCTTCTGACCTTCTCTGTACTTCTCCATCAACACTCTCAGAGCAAACATCACATCTGTAGTGCTCTTTCCCAGCATGAAACCATACTACTGATCACCAATCATCACCTCCCTTCTTAACCTAGCTTCCACTACTTTTTCCCATAACTTTATGCTGTGACTGATCAGTTTAATCCCTCTGTAGTTACTACAGCTCTGCACATCACCCTTATTCTTAAAAATCGGTACCAAAATACTTTTTCTCCATTCATCAGGCATCCTCTCACTTTCCAAGATTTCATTAAACAATCTAGTTAAAAATTACAAAACTGTTCCGCTTAGGCAAAAAAACACGCCGCTCTTTATTAAAACTTTTAAACGTTAAAATATATCAAACGTTTTTCTTTTAAAACAATGTTCAAACTTCTTCAGAAATTGGCAAACATCAGCATACTTTAAAGCATTTGCTTATATAAGAAGCAATTAATGGGTGCCCGCCAAAATTCAAAACACTGAAAAATTTCTTAAAGTCACAGTTCTGCTTTAAAACATAACTTTTATATTAAACATAAAACCATATTTATGTGAATTATAGTTTTAATTATATTTTTTTAATTATATTCTTAATTAAAATTTCCTGGGTTAGATGTTATTTTATTATCTACGTTTATAAGATTAACTATAAAATGGAATACAAATGAAAATGAATATCAGACGTCTTGAAGGTACATTCTTACTCAGTAATAAGACATCCTAACAATTCATTTTTAATAATATGACCTTAGAAATGTACAGCGACTGAAGCAAAACAATCGCTAATAGAACAGCTGTCATGAATAATTCATACAATTAAACATTTTTTATTAAAACTTTTTTATTATTGAAAATTTTTTATTTTATTTTATATTATATTTTATACTTTATACATAAACTCACCCACTAGTTCATCTGTGATAATTAGAATTGATTATTAACTGGTATTCTTTTAAAATTTTTTTCATATATATAGTTTTACTTAAATCCAGAGAACAATCCAACTTACAAACCTGCTAAATATGAATTTATGATTTAAAACATCTTAAATGTCAATATTTATCTAAATTAAATTAAATTAAATTAAATTGAATAAATATTTAATCACAAAATTGTTCACTTTATGCAGCACTTTATGTGTAGATATTATGCGTTATATTATAATAAAATATGTTCTACCCTGTTTTCTTATGTTTATAAATATACTGGCAATCTATAATTATATACGATTAACTATCTTAATTTTAACAAGCTCATAACTGAGCATTTTTTGTTCAGGCCTGGGTAGGTGAAGGCGTTCAATTTAATTTGCCATAGCAATTCACTTTTCTCTAAAAGTAAATTGAATGGACCCCCTCTCATATCTTGCTTAAGTTGATAAATAACTTTAAAGCAAAATTTATGATTGGGGTATTCAATAACGTGTCTTGCAAGAGCATTGTCTTCTTTTTGTAGGTTAATACTTCTTAGATGCTCATACACCCTATCTCTTAGCCTCCGCTCCGTTTTTCCAATATAAAAACAGGGGCAACATTGACAGGAGGCTAAATATACTATTCCTTTAGAATTACAATTAAATTTCCCTTTTATATGGACTTTATAACCATTGATAATTGATGATATTCCTAGAGACATATACAAGCAGTAAGGGCAATTTCTACATTGTCCCATCCCTCTGTTCATTATTGGTGGTTTATTGTTTTGATGCTTTTGCAGTATGTTTTTAAGATTGGGGCCCTTCTTACAAATAATTTTAGGCATCGGGCCTAACTTGCACATTAATGCATGATCATCATTGAATATATTCCAGTTTTTCAGTATTATCTCCTTGATACTACTGAAGTCCATAGAGAACCTTAATATACACGCTGCACTGTAGTTTTCACTGTTTGATCGTCCTCTTACAATTATTTGCCCTTCATATGTGTTTTGAGCTCCTTCATTTGAGTTGATAACACATTTCCGCTTTAATATGGGAATAAAATAACCCAATTGTCTTTTTGTTTTAACTTCTTCTAGTATGGGATCCAAAAAGCTAGAGGGGTATTGCCTATTGATAAACATCTGTTTTAGTAATAAACATTCTCGATCAAATTCTATGTCCGTTGTAATCATGCGTGCTGCCCTGACGAGTTGTCCTTTTACTACCGATTTTTTCTGGTGTATTGGATGTTCACTGGAGAAATGTAAGAATTTATTGGAATAAGTTGATTTCCTAAAAATATTCGCTTAATAGCATTCATTTAATCTATTCTTGCTCAACTTCACATCTAAGTAAACAATGGATTCTTCATTGAAAGTATGAGTAAATCGCAAAAAATTTGTGCTCTCATTAAATAAATTTATGATGTCTATTGCCTGTTTTTCATCTCCTTGAAATATTATTAGAATATCGTCTATGAATCTAGCATAGAATATTATTTTATCCTTGAAAGACATATTGTTAAAGATGTAGTTCTTCTCCCAATGGGACATAACTAGATTCGCAAAACTTGATCCGCATGGGGATCCCATCGCAACTCCTTTCGTTTGTTTGTAGAATTGCTTATCAAATAAGATGAAATTATAGGACAAAATTCTGTCCAGCAATTCTCCTACGAGAGCTATTTCATCTGGTTGTGCGTTTTTGTTTCGTATATTTTCTAATACCCATTCAATGCCTTGTCGATGAGGAATACTGGTATAAAGTTCCTTCACGTCTATTGAGATGAAATTATTTTCTTGCTGATAATTTAAATTGTTAATCTTCTCCAAAAAGTTCCATGAATCCTTTATAATCCATTCATCCTTAATAACAAATTTCTTAAGGATCATATCCACATACTTAGCACAAGCATATGTGGAAGAATTTCTACCATCCACTATTGGTCTAAATGGTGGGTCCTGGATGCTTTTGTGGATTTTTGGAACTCCAAAGATTGTTGGTACTTTTGGGGCTTCTATCATTACATAGTTGAAAAGGTGTATATCAATTCTCGTTTCTATGAACAATTCATTCAGCAAGCTTTTAATAAATTTATTTGCTTTGTTGTATTCATTAATTGATGATTCCTCACAGACGTCTGATGTTAAATGGACAGTTAATCTAGTTAAACACTCCACTGCCATTTCACCTAAACACCTCCATGCATCCACAGTTATGTCATCTGGACCAACAGCCTTTCCATACTTCATCCTCTTCATAGCTATCCTTACTTCCTCCTTGCTAATCCACTGCACTTCATGATTCACTATCCGCACATCATCCAGATAAGGCCATGACTTTGGCAACAATCATTTGTTGCTGTGAGACCCTCTTGAAGTATGTTAATATCATTTGGGGAGTCAATGACAGCACCCAATTTACAGTCATCCACAGACTTGGTCAGCCACAGGCCTTTTGTCTTTACCTGGACCTCTGAGAAGTAGATGCTAAACAATATGGGTCCCAGGACAGATCCCTGGGGGACACCACTAGTGACAGGTCTGCTGTCTGAGGAGGTGGCACCTATTTTGACCTTGTGGGTCCTATCAATGAGCCAGTTGGCCACCCACTTGATGAGATAGGGATTAATGCCAAGGTGTGTTAGCTTTTTGATGATGCCCGAGTGAGGGATTGTGTCAAAGGCTTTTGCCAAGTCAAGGTAAGCTGCATGTACTGACTTTCCCTCATCCAGTGCCTTGGTGACAATCTCAAAGAAGTCAACCAGGTTCAACAGGCAAGATCTGCCATTGATGGATCCAAACTGGGTTTCATGTGGCTTTTGATTCCCATGCTGTCTTTGTAGACATTTTGGCCATACACGTCCTCCTTGATTACACTGAAAGCCTCCATCCCCAGGAATTCGTGACTTCTCCCTTTGCCAGCAGAACTTACTGTGATGGTTTAGACTCTCCTTCATTGGTTCCCTTATACACATGTTTTGTGTTTGGTAGACCCCTCTTTTACAGTTGTGCCTTTCTCCCTAGTGTTAGTATTTTTACTAAATCTAGCAGTTAGTGCAGAGGATTAAGCCATGAGCTGTTAATGAGCTGCTTCTTATGGTACAGGGTTCGAGTCCTTCAACATTCATTACCTGTTGTGGGAACATGAGAAAGTCACTTAATCAGACTGTACTTTGTGGCAATTAGTAATTAGGCTAGACTAGTCAATGGTCCCCCTGACTGCATGCCTTGTAACTACCTATGAATGTATGAGACACATTATCTGCCTGTCAATGAGGTTCTCTTATCCATCAGGCAAAGTACTGACCACATGCTTCCTTGTAGCAAAACTTCCCAAATTTTCAAAAATAGTAACTTGACATCCACTCACCCATCTATGAAAGTAAATACACATATCTACAATAAAATCAAGTGACATTATCTTCTGGTTTTCTTCAATGTTCCCTAAACTTTTTTTGTATATTTCTTTATTATAAGACAAAAATATTTCATAAGGAGATAATTTACAGTACTAGAATCAAATAGAAACAAACCATTTTACTAATGACATCCCGAATTTTACTCGGAGCAGAAAACATTAATTACCCTTGGTCACTTTGGTTCTGATAGCATATTGTTTTCAAATACCTAAATAAAACTGTCAAAGCTACCACTTCTTTCTAATGAGGAAATAATTTATTACTGATCTTTGGTTTCTAGGGTTGGATTATCACCCATTATTCATGTGCAGTAGGCAAAGATTCAGGAGTTATGTCTCATGCTGATGTTGCTTTTCTCTTTCTTCATGCTGTATCTCACTCCCAGCAATTTTGAGCTGTTTTTCTCTCATTCTTTCTCTCTTATGGTATTGATTCCTTTCATCCTTTAAGGCTACAGTCAAGCATTTTATCTATATATCTAGTCTCTTTAATTTAAGCTGCATTTTAATATCATGTAGAAATACATTGGATGTACACTTCTAATCCCTGCCAGGCTGTCTCCACATTTTGTGGACTGATCTCGGACTATGGACAGGGCAGTTATTAAGTCATCTGTATACAAGTCTTTTTGATTTGGAGCTATTAACCAATTTTTCATTGACATTTTGCAATATTTACAGAGTTCATATGACTATTTTATCTAAAAAATAAAATAACTGTTTGCAATGTATACAACTATATATGTTACCTCGTAGCTTCAAGGGTGAAACACTTTTGGTAGCAAAGTTGTTTTTCAAGTTATTATAATGCAGCTTACCTCAGCTCCACACCACTGCACATCAAATAAATGTGGTAGTATAAAGGAGTACAGATCTTAAAGTCTCACTACAGGCACCAAATAATGCCAAGATATACAAGGGTATGGGCCTTACATTCACACCACTGGGCCAAATATGTGAGGTATGAGGGCTATAGACCTAATTCTGTACAATTGTCAGCACTGCCATGGGAGGGTGGCCTTGGCAGGTAGTGCAGAGGGGCTAGCAGTTAGGTCATAGGTTCATAGGTAGGTTCATAGATTAGTACTAGGCTAATTACCCTTGTGGGCCATTTTAAGCCTAGCCAATTATCCCTTGTGAGACTCAAACCCTGCACCTTGTGTTTGTAAGGCAAACACCTTAACCATTAGGCCACCCTCCCAAACCCACAGAGGATTAAGACTGAGATGTTAATAATCTGCTCCTGCCATCCAGTGTTGACTCCTTCTGCATCCATTTGGCTAATGTGTGACTCAAAATCAGTCATATAACCAGGCACTGCTCTGGGGCATTGCGAAAATTTGCTAGGCTCCTCAACAGTCCCCTGGACTACATATCTAGTAACTACTTGCGAGCGTATGAACTCAAGATCTTAAACTAGATGTCCACTGCTGCTTCAAATTATAGTGAACACCTGCCACATTTAAATAGGCCTCTGATGATACTGCACAGGTTTATAATCACCAGCTCCCCAGGATTTGGGTCTATATCAGAATCGCGAACGTTCACAATGTCGAATCTGACATTGTTGACACATAAACAGTGAAATCGCAGAACATCCATAAAGGGAGATTTCCATTTACTACAGTGTAGTGCAGTCTCGGAGTTTGAATATTTAAGTAGCGGGGGGGGGTGCAGGGGAGCTTGCCCCCCTTCTTAAAGCAAGTAGGTCTATTTTTTGACTTTTTGTGATGTTTTTATTAGGTGTTCGATGTTACTGGACTTCGACAATATGGTGTTGATCATATCGTATTCGAAGTTCAGTAACTTCAAGCATCTAATATAAACCCCAGGATTTCACCCATATCAGTTTGAGTCCAGTGTTCTATCTAGTTCTATGGGGGTTGGCATAATGGTTAAGGTATTTATATCGCAAACACAAGAAACAGAGTTTGATTCTCACCCATAAGAGAAAATGGCCCGCAAGGACAGCTAACCTAGTACTTGCATATGAATCTTACCAATAGTAACTGAGATGTAAACTATTTTTAAAAAATATACATACACTGTCTCATGGTGGACTACTGACACCTCTCCAGGGACAGCACTCCTTTATTTTGTTCTCATTACTTCATGCCACTAACTAATTACATTTTGTGCTATAGTATGAATTAATAAACTCTCGTCGATGAGCAAAATGATATTAAATTATTGTAGATCTCAGCCAAACAGGCATTCTTTAATAATTGCAGATGCCAACAGCCATACTAGTGCTGAGTGGTTACACTTTATAAACTAATAATTAAGATACCAAACACAAGCTTTTATAAATGAATAAACAAACATACTTTATTTAAGACAATTAAAAACAGGTAAGACACATTAAAGTCCAATTAAAGTATACAAGCCAGTAAAATAATAGGACAGGGAGCAAATAAAGAAAATATATTTATTATAAAAGTGAAGACAGAATAATTCTTATTGTAGCCAAATCTATAGCTCCTACCACTTTTTACTGAAGACTATTGCCTGTTTTCCATAGAGTCACCAAAATATCAAGTGGCTGTTGGTTGCACACAGACAGACCACTCCAATGTCCATATTTCTGCATAATGTCCAGATTTTTGCCTCATATTTTTGGCCTATTTCACATAAAATTTGTATTATTCTGGCAAATCACTGAGAACTGAACTTTGAGTTTCTGACTTCACATAACAATTTTTAAAATTTGCTTCTATTTTTGGTCCTTTGTCTCCAGTTATTTTAGACTTTGTCGAGATTTCCTGTATTAAGAGGTTGAGAGGTATGCACAGGGGCAGATTATCAGAGATGTAGCTTACATTCTTTGGGAAAGGAAGTTGTAGTTCCCTTTTTCTTCAATCCTTATAAAATGTTTTATTGCTTCAGGTTTGATTTGATTCCACCAAGTCCATACTGCAGAACAAAGAAAAAAATAAGTGAATATTGATCAACCTTCTCTGCAAACTAGAATGTTCTTCATACAAACAGTCCCAAAGACAAAGGAAAGAGCATCAACCCTTATTCAGTATTCCTAGGTAATTAGTGCAATTTCAAAACAGACAGAAAACAGAATTTTTTTATCTTTTAAACCGAGGTGCCAAAACATATGGAGACTTCTATTCCACCATATGGTAAATGCAACCTGTCACCAGAAGCAGTGAATGTGAAAAACAGTAACCAATTCCATTTTGCTAAGAACAGCTACAATTAACACACTTCTGAAGAAATATACAATTACTGACATTTCTAAATCTAAAACATATTTTAACTGCTGACAACTGTGTATTGGGGAAAATAGAATTCCATGAGCCAGCACAATCTTGATCTCTTAGCTCACATCACTGGAATTGTGCATTAATGATCACTGATTTAATGGTATTTGCTAATAGGGGTAGATCACTGGTTTATTTGCATTTGCTAACTGGGGTAGATCATTGGTTTATTTGCATTTGCTAACTGGGGTAGATCACTGGTTTATTTGTATTTGTTAACTGAGGTGGATCACTGTTTTATTTGTATTGGTTAACTGATGTAGGTCACCGGTTTATTTGTATTTGCTAACTGGGGGAGATCATTGGAGTATTTGTATTTGCTAAATGGGGTAGATCACTGGTTTATTTATATTTGCTAACTGGAGTGGATCACTGGTTTATTTCAATTGGCTACCTGGGGTAGATCACAGATCCATACAATCCATTTTCAGACTTAGCCAGGGAGCACTACCTGTTTAGGTTATTTGCTTAGAGTCGCACAGTAGGTAAACAGAGACTGAAAGAGTTAAGCTCTTGATCACAGTTCATTACCAGCTCATAACCTTAACTTTCCGTGCTAACTGCCAGTTAGAAAAAACATATGTGCCTTATCAAGAGAATATAGCATTTTAAGAGTGATCAGCGAGTTCCAGAGATAAAACACATCCCATCAATATCCAAATGCTTGAAGTTCCTAACATTAAAGAGTTGGTGCTGAAAATGATACCTAGAATGATATCAGTAACATAAATAGGACTACAGCTGCTTACGGAGTCGTCTGAATTATTCAGTATTATTGGGTTCTGGGCAAACTGGCTGACTAGGGGCATTGGTGTAACAAAACTCCCATAAGTATTAGTTATAAAGGTAACAAGCAAGAAGAGGCCATTAGAACTGATTCATTAATTTGCATTTACTTTATTTTATTTTACTTTATTTAGATTTTGCTTAGTGGCATAGAGCAGTGATCACAGCCTGGGCAACTGAAGGCTAAGCTTGCAATGACATAAACAATCATAAGAATCAGTCAATGTACTTATTCACAGATGCTTATTAATTAGGGTCAGAGTTCATCCAGAAAATGATACCAGTGACTAAGGACTTATGCTGGTTAGGGGAATGTCTGATGCAGCAACCATAACAAATTTGGAATGGAAATATTGATGATTATGGCATTCCATCAAAGTTCAAAGGAGAGGGTCAGTACTTTTCAGAGAGCAGCATGTGCATCATCCCTTTATAGGATGGCACTATTACCATCACTTATAGAATGGCACTATTGCCATCCTTTATAGGATGGCACTATTACCACCCTTTATAACATGGCACTATTACCATCCTTTATAACATGGCACTATTACCATCCTTTATAGCATGGTACTATTACCATCATTTATAGAATGGCACTATTACCATCCTTTATAGGATGGCACTATTACCACCCTTTATAACATGGCACTATTACCATCCTTTATAGGATGGCACTATTACCATCGTTTATAGGATGGCACTATTATCCTTTATAGAATGGCACTTTTACCATCATTTATAGAATGGCACTATTATCCTTTATAAAATGGCACTATTACCATCCTTTATAGCATGGCACTATTCCCATCCTTTATAGGATGGCACTATTACCATTGTTTATAGGATGGCACTATTACCA
The DNA here is from genome assembly GCF_019279795.1 of Protopterus annectens. Lineage (NCBI taxonomy): Eukaryota > Metazoa > Chordata > Ceratodontiformes > Protopteridae > Protopterus > Protopterus annectens. The sequence continues at coordinate 1,448,438,750 of NC_056732.1, forward strand.
TCCTTTATAGGATGGCACTATTACCATCGTTTATAGGATGGCACTATTATCCTTTACAGAATGGCACTATTACCATCCTTTGTAGGATGGCACTATTACCATCATTTATAGCATGGCACTATTATCATCGTTTATAGAATGGCACTATTACCATCGTTTATAGAATGGCACTGTTACCATTGTTTATAGGATGGCACTATTATCCTTTATAGAATGGCACTATTACCATCCTTTATAGGATGGCACTATTACCATTGTTTATAGCATGGCACTATTACCATCCTTTATAGAATGGCACTATTATCATAATTTATAGCATGGCATTATTATCATCCTTTATAGAATGGCACTATTACCATCCTTTATAGCATGGTACTATTACCATCATTTATAGAATGGCACTATTACCATCCTTTATAGGATGGCACTATTACCATCCTTTATAGCATGGCACTATTACCATCCTTTATAACATGGCACTATTACCATCATTTATGGAATGGCACTATTATCCTTTATAAAATGGCACTATTACCATCCTTTATAAAATGGCACTATTACCATTGTTTATAGGATGGCACTATTATCCTTTATAGAATGGCACTATAACCATCCTTTATAGCATGGCACTATTACCATCCTGTATAACATGGCACTATTACCATCATTTATAGAATGGCACTATTACCATCCTTTATAGAATGGCACTGTTACCATCATTTATAGGATGGCACTATTATCCTTTATAGAATGGCACTATTACCATCCTTTACAGAATGGCACTATTACCATCCTTTGTAGGATAGCACTATTACATCATTTATAGCATGGCACTATTATCATCGTTTATAGAATGGCACTATTACCATCGTTTATAGAATGGCACTATTATCCTTTATAGAACGGCACTATTACCATCCTTTATAGAATGGCACTGTTACCATTGTTTATAGGATGGCACTATTATCCTTTATAGAATGGCACTATTACCATCCTTTATAGGATGGCACTATTACCATTGTTTATAGCATGGCACTATTACCATCATTTATAGAATGGCACTATTACCATCGTTTATAGAATGGCACTATTACCATCCTTTATAGCATGGCACTATTATCATCGTTTATAGCATGGCACTATTACCATCCTTTATAGAACGGCACTATTACAATCCTTTATAGAATGGCACTATTACCATCCATTATAGAATGGCACTATTACCATCCTTTATAGCATGACACTCTTTCCATCATTTATAGCATGGCACTATTACCATCCTTTATAGAATGGCACTATTACCATTGTTTATCTAAAGGCACTATTACCATCCTTTATAGAATGGCACTATTACCATCGTTTATAGAATGGCACTATTACCATCCTTTATAGAATGGCACTGTTACCATCGTTTATAGAATGGCACTATTACCATCCTTTATAGAATGGCACTATTACCATCCTTTAAAGCATGACACTATTACCATCGTTTATAGCATTGCACTATTACCATCCTTTATAGAATGGCACTATTACCATTGTTTATAGAATGGCACTATTACCATCCTTTATAGAATGGCACTATTACCATTGTTGATATAATGGCACTATTACCATCCTTTATAACATGGTACTATTAACATCTTTTACAGAATTGCACTTTTACCATCCTTTATAGAATGGCACTATTAGCATCCTTGATAGCATGGCACTATTACCATCCTTTATAGAATGGCACTATTACCATCCTTGATAGCATGGCACTATTACCATTGTTTATAGAATGGCACTATTACCATCCTTTATAGCATGGCACTATTACCATCCTTTATAACATGGCACTATTACCATCATTTATGGAATGGCACTATTATCCTTTATAAAATGGCACTATTACCATCCTTTATAAAATGGCACTATTACCATTGTTTATAGGATGGCACTATTATCCTTTATAGAATGGCACTATAACCATCCTTTATAGCATGGCACTATTACCATCCTGTATAACATGGCACTATTACCATCATTTATAGAATGGCACTATTACCATCCTTTATAGAATGGCACTGTTACCATCATTTATAGGATGGCACTATTATCCTTTATAGAATGGCACTATTACCATCCTTTACAGAATGGCACTATTACCATCCTTTGTAGGATAGCACTATTACATCATTTATAGCATGGCACTATTATCATCGTTTATAGAATGGCACTATTACCATCGTTTATAGAATGGCACTATTATCTTTTATAGAATGGCACTATTACCATCCTTTATAGAATGGCACTGTTACCATTGTTTATAGGATGGCACTATTATCCTTTATAGAATGGCACTATTACCATCCTTTATAGGATGGCACTATTACCATTGTTTATAGCATGGCACTATTACCATCATTTATAGAATGGCACTATTACCATCGTTTATAGAATGGCACTATTACCATCCTTTATAGCATGGCACTATTATCATCGTTTATAGCATGGCACTATTACCATCCTTTATAGAACGGCACTATTACAATCCTTTATAGAATGGCACTATTACAATCCTTTATAGAATGGCACTATTACCATCCATTATAGAATGGCACTATTACCATCCTTTATAGCATGACACTCTTTCCATCATTTATAGCATGGCACTATTACCATCCTTTATAGAATGGCACTATTACCATTGTTTATCTAAAGGCACTATTACCATCCTTTATAGAATGGCACTATTACCATCATTTATAGAATGGCACTATTACCATCCTTTATAGAATGGCACTGTTACCATCGTTTATAGAATGGCACTATTACCATCCTTTATAGAATGGCACTATTACCATCCTTTAAAGCATGACACTATTACCATCGTTTATAGCATTGCACTATTACCATCCTTTATAGAATGGCACTATTACCATTGTTTATAGAATGGCACTATTACCATCCTTTATAGAATGGCACTATTACCATTGTTGATATAATGGCACTATTACCATCCTTTATAACATGGTACTATTAACATCTTTTACAGAATTGCACTTTTACCATCCTTTATAGAATGGCACTATTAGCATCCTTGATAGCATGGCACTATTACCATCCTTTATAGAATGGCACTATTACCATCCTTGATAGCATGGCACTATTACCATTGTTTATAGAATGGCACTATTACCATCCTTTATAGCACGGCACTATTAACATCCTTTACAGAATTGCACTTTTACCATCCTTTATAGAATGGCACTATTAGCATCCTTTATAGCATGGCACTATTACCATCCTTTATAGAATGGCACTATTACCATCCTTTATAGCACAGCACTATTAACATCCTTTACAGAATTGCAATTTTACCATCCTTTATAGAATGGCACTATTACCATCCTTTATAGCATGACACTATTACCATCCTTTATAGCATGGTACTATTACCATCCTTTACAGAATGGCACTTTTACAATCCTTTATAGAATGGCACAATTATCCTATATAGAATGGCACTATTACCATCCTTTATAGAATGGCACTATTATCCTTTATAGAATGGCATTATTGCCATTTTATTTTATTTATTTTACATTTGTTTACTGGGATAGTCTGACTGGATATATGTCCATTTTCAGCGGAGGCCCGGGGAGAAAAGCTCCAAATAGACAAACTTACATAGATTACAGAAGAAGTTAGATAACATTAGAAAATATAAAACAAAGTGATTATTTACAATGGTTTAGTAGTGTTCCCTAGTAGGGTCTCACAATTCTCATGGACAGACACAATTAAAAGCAAGAGAAGTCAGATTGGATATAGAGCTTGGTGACGTAGTTGCATGTTATGATATTTACAGATTATGCTTTCAGTTTATAACTTAATCAGGGTTGGCACATGGGCAAAGCCAGTTCACTTTGAGATACTGTTTGAGTTTTTTTTTTTTTTTTGAAGAGACTTTTAGAGGATTGTAGGGTTATACAGTTTGGCAACAAATTCCAGGTTTTGCCAACAAAGTTGGCAAACAGGGATTTACCAGCAGAGTTATTAGCTTTGTGGGTTTTGACCAGTAGTTTGTTGGCTGACCATAGGGATCTCAGGTTGCTATATGGCTTAATAATATTTATAAGTGAGGGGGTATCCTCATGGGTGGTACAGAATTTTGTGCGCTATTAAGAGCTGATTGAATTGAATTAAGCTGGGCAGTTCTAGCCAATCTAGTTGTTTCAGGTTCTGGCAGTGGTGGGTTCTATAGGTGGAGCCAGTGGCAAATCTGACAATATGGTTGTAGCTGTGGGACAGCTTACCTAGTTTGGATTTATTGAGGTTTGAGAGTACAGGCGAGGCATATAAAAGAGTAGAGAATAGGTGTGACTGGGTGATTGCAGTCCTAGCCAGTGGGGTTAAAATTCTCTTGTTTCTATACAGTGATCCAAGCTTCTTATTGATGGTCTGCATGGTTTTGTTGACTGTAGGTCAAATTTGAGATTATTGTCTATGATAACCCCTAGAAGTTTGGTGTGTTGATCTGGGGAGATAGTGGTACCATTGTTAGATGTGACAGAGAATGAAAGTGTGGCAGATCTACTAGTGGGGTGAAGAATAGAAGCTTAGTTTTACTGGGGTTCAGCAGTAGGTGTTGGTTGGCGAGCCAGTTCTCAATAGTGTTAAATGTATTTTGGGTTAGGATTTGCAGTTCGGATGGGGAGGTGGCTGAGCAGATCAGAGTGGAATCATCTGCATACTGAATACAGGTAGCTTTAGGGATAGCAGTGTGAAGGTTGTTGGTAAAAATAGAGAAGAGTAGTGGACCTAGTATGGACCCTTGAGAGACACCAAGTGTGAGAGGTAACTGGCTGGAGAGTTTGCCCTGCCATAGTACCACCTGTTGTTTACCAGTCAGGTAGGACTGGAACCATTGGATTGCATGCTTATTGAGGGAAATAGTTTTTAGAGAAAGAATGAGAAGTTCATGGTTGACCATGTCAAAGGCTTTTGATAGATCAAGAAAGAGGGTGGAGAATAGCCTATTGTCATTCCTGTTTTGGTTTATGGCAGTAGTAAAGGAAAGGAGGGCTGAGGTGGTGCTGTGGTATGGCCTGAAACCATGCTGGGAGTCGGATAGTAAGTTATTCTGTGTAAGGTATTGCATTAGTTGCTTGTGTACACATTTCTCCATTATTTTGGCTAGTGGGGAAAGAATGGCAATGGGTCTATAGTTGGACATGTCTGTAGCACTACCAGCTTTATGGAGTGGGATGACGTGGGATATTTTCCAGAGGGAGGGGATAACACTTTCGGATAAGGTTCTGTTGATAAGGATAGATATGGGATATGCAATGACATCTGCAGTTATTTGTAGGTACTCTGTAGGGAGGAGGTCAGCAGCGAGGGTGGTAGGTTTTAGTTTTTTTATAAGTGTTTTGATAAAACTAGTGGATATCAGTTGGAAGCTAAAGTGGGTGTGATTAGTGTGTAGATTATGGGTGTGGTTTAAGTTTGTGGGGGTTAGTTGATTTGCTAGGGATTGGATCGTTTCAGTGAAAAAGTTATTATAAGGGCCAGCTATGGTCTCTGTGGAACTATGGGTGTGGTTAGCCGGGGTTGGGGTGGTAGAATGACCTGGATGAAGTAGTTGATTTAAGCCTGCCCAGAACTTTTGAGGGTTGTTTTGGTGTTTTTGTAGGAGATTTTGGTAGAAGCTTTTTTTTATCTAGTAAAATAGATTTTTTTTGTATCATTCCTGAGTTGACGATATTTTAGATGATCAAGTGGGGCTTTAGTTGTTCTCCAGCTGGCCCAGGCTCTGTTTATAGTTTTGATTGTAGATTTGGTATCTTTTGTGAGCCATGGTGCTGTGTTTGATCTAGATTTTATTGCTGGAGCATGGGAATCAAGGATACTTTGGAATTTAGTGTTAAAGTGAGCTATGGATTCTTCTAATGGTAGATTTTTTAGTTTTGACCAGTCAACTGCTTTTAGTTCATTTAGGAATATAGCAGTGTCAAAGTTTTTCCTGGTTCTAAGTGTTTTATATTTGGTCTGGTGAGGGTTTCCTGCCTTATGTTTTATGATATAGGTTAGTAAATGATTGCTAAAGTCATCAGGGAGAGTGCCAGCTGTGTACAGTTGGAGTTGGTTATTAACTAGGATCCAGTCTAGGATACTTTCCCTGTTGGTCGGTTTGTTTATCCTAGTGGGAGAGGTTATGGTCTGTTTAAACCCAGATAAGTTTATAAGGGTGAAGGGGGGTTGAAGTCACCAAGAACTAAGGTTTCATGGGGATAGGTAGTGGATAACCAGTATAGGATATCCTATAGAGTATTCAGGTTGTTGCCTGGTGGAATGTAAGCACAGGCGATGTTCAAGCATTTGTTCTGGTTAATCTGTAGTTTGGTTATGAGGAGTTCTGCATTATTGAATTGGGGTGGTTGAATGGTGTCTCTATTAACAGTTAGAGTATTTTTGACTGCTATCCCACCTCCTTTCCTTGTAGTACGGTCTAACCGGTGAATATTATATCCTGGAGGTAGTATCTCATTGTCAGTAGTACTAGGTTTTAGCCAGGTTTCCGAAAGACACATAATGTCTGGGGAGTGGGTTGTTAGGAGGGCATGTAGGTTGGGAATCTTATTGTTAATACCTCTAATATTTAGGTGAAATGCTAGGAGGGAACTAGTGGGAGTAGAAAGGGGTAGCTTGACTGTGGGGGTTGTTGTAGCGGAGTGAAGGTTACTGGGCGTGTGTTGGCCAGGGTTGGGATGGATGTCCCCAGTGCTATAAGGTTATAGTGACAGGATACTCTAAGCTTTAGGAGTTTGTTTATAAGTTTTGTATAGTCTTTCTTTATGATTATGTTTTGTGGCTTTACAGGGGTGATATTTTGTTGAGGGTGGTTAGCCTTTATAGAACGGCACTATTATTCTTTATAGAATGGCATTGTTACCATCCTTTATAGAATGGCAATATTATACTTTATAGAATGGCACTTTTACTATCCTTTATAGCATGGCACTATTACCATCCTTTATAGAATGGCACTATTACCATCGTTTATAGCATGCCACTATTACCATTCCTTTATAGAATGGCACTTATGCTAGCCTATATAGAATGGCACTATTATCCTTTACAGAATGACACTATTACCAGCCTTTATAGAATGGCACTATTATACTTTATAGAATGGCACTATTACCATCCTTTATAGCATGACACTATTACCATCCTTTATAGAATGGCACTATTACCATTCCTTTATAGAATGGCACTATTACCATTCCTTTATAGAATGGCACTATTACCATTCCTTTATAGAATGGCACTATTATACTTTATAGAATGGCACTATTACCATCCTTTATAGCATGACACTATTACCATCCTTTATAGAATGGCACTATTATCCTTTACAGAATGACACTATTACCAGCCTTTATAGAATGGCACTATTATACTTTATAGAATGGCACTATTACCATTCCTTTATAGAATGGCACTATTACCATCCTTTATAGAATGGCACTATTATCCTCTATAGAATGGCACTTTTACCATCCTTTATACATGGCACTATTACCATGCCTTTGTATATAACTTAAGCCAAGTCTTGGACATAACCAGCATATCAGAAGCATAAATAATGTTAAAGGCATGCATTCAGTCAAGTTTGTTGTGGTCATTGTTACATTGTAGTTTAATACTAGATTAGACCCCAGCTGTGGACAAGGGATGAAGAAAAATTTAGGTTTGATCTACTGAACAGAGGATATCTGGGTTCAGGTAAATCTTACGTGATAACATGCCTTTAAAGAGTTGGTAATATCTTTGTAATATCTTTGTGTGTGTGATAAAATGAAGTGGCCAACCTAATGGTACTAGCAAAACACACACACACACACACACATGTATATATATATATATATATATATATATATATATATATATATATATGTGTGTGTGTGTGTGTGTAACACATAAACAGAGATGGACATAGAAGCACATGCATACACACACACACGCACACACACACGCGCACGTGCATACATATATATGTGCGTGCAATGAGGCGTTCTATAGTTATGTAAAAAATCTCCACGGCAATACCCAGATTTGCTCTGAGCTACTGCACAATGGTACCTCCTATACTGAGAAAACAGATATTGCCAATATATTGGCCGACAGATTCAGTGCCAACTTTATCCCTTTCTCCCCTCCCAAAGGACCTAACTTATTAACAGTAGATTGCCAGGAACCCAGCATTACTGCTGCACATGTTAAAGCAGCACAGTCCAAGGCCAAGAATACAGCTTCTGTGGGACCTGGCAATGTCCCTGGCTGTGTTCTACATGAACTACAGAGTGAACTGGCATCTCACCTGTGTGCCCTGTTCAGTCACAGCCTCACCTCAGGCTTTGTCCCTACAGAATAGTGCACTGCTACAGTCATTCCTCTCCACAAAGGAAGAGCGACTACAGACCCTGGGAACTATCACCCTATTAGCCTAACGAACCTGATATGCAAAGCTATGGAATGCATCATCATGGACCTAATAAACAAGGCTATAGGTAATCTCCAAACTCTATATCCCACACGGTTTGGTTTTGTGAAGGGTAGATCATTCCTGCTCAACTTGGTCGACTTCTTTGAGTCAGTCACCAGAGCTGTGGATAAAGGCAAGGTGGTTCACACAGTCTACCTTGATCTGGCCAAGGCCTTTGATACCATTCCCTACTCAGGAATCATAGAAAAACCCAGTAAGATAGGCATCAACCCTTATATCACTACGTGGGTTGCAAACTGGCTCACAGATAGAACCCACAGTGTGAAAGTAGCTGACTCCAAGTCAGATTGCCAACCAGTCACAAGTGGAGTCCCACAGGGTTCAGTCCTGGGTCCTCTCCTGTTTGGTATATACTTCTCTGAAGTCCAGGCCAGCATGAAGGGACTCTGGCTGACAAAGTTCGCAGGCGATTGCAAGTTGGGAGCTATTATTAACTCCCCAAGTGATGTTCACGTCCTACAGAAAGGCCTCACTGAGACCAACGACTGGTGTCAGAACCATGGCCTTAAGCTCAATGCCAAAAATTGTGTCTTCATCCCCTTTGGGGAAAAACCCGGTTCCCATGAATTACCACATTGATGGTAGTCCACTGAACACAGAAGGCGTTTTAAGAGATCTGGGAACACAGGTTGTCAGCAACCTCTCTTTTGACCAGCACATTGCTACTGTGGTCAGAAAGTCCTTCTATGTGGCACATCTCATTACTAAGGGTTTTGCATCCAGGAAGAAAGAGATCATTGTCACCCTCTACTCTTCCCCCATTAGGCCAATCATGGAGTACAATCTCACTAGGCACCTGCAACAACTGGCGGGGCCACAAAACTACCTCACAAAGAGGATCCTAGTCCTTAAGCACTTGTCCTATATGGACAGACTCAAAAAGCTCCAACTATTCTCTGTCTCATATCGCCTACTTAGAGGTGATCTCTGCTTGAATTACAAAGGCATGTCTGACCCAGCTCTGTTAGAAATGCTACATCTAAAGAAATCCCAATCCCTTCACACCACATGCTTCAGACACCTCAACCTCATTACTACAATCAACAGAACAAGCTGGAGGGACAGGTTCATAACCCAGAGACTGCCCATGCTATGGAATAGACTTCCCATACATGTCAAACAGAACACCTCACTGGCCCTCTTCAAGACAAATCTTGATGAGTGGATGGGAAATAGAAAATTCACCCCGGGGATCACTCCAGTGGCTTTACTCAACAGAGGCACTTGGAACTAAGGTCGGGTGGCATGATGCCAGGGTAATCCTATGAGCTAGGCTTGTAAAGGCTCCAGGGCCATTAGTCGAGTAGACACCTATGAACCTATATGTAACTCATATAGGGAGAGGGGCACAGAAACACACACACACACACACACACACACACACACACACATATACACACACACACACACACACACATAAAACCCCACACTTGTACTATGTTTCTAAAATATAGGCAAACAATCCACTTATGATTTACTAATGAAGTCAGAAAAAGAGTAAAACTTTGGTATGTTTACATTTAGTGGAGTTTGGCTTAATTTGCCTAAATGCACCATGAAGAAACACTGTCAATAAGGAGATCATTTTATAAATATCTCATGAGCATGTACTGCGAGAGGTTTACGGTATTACACTGTGAAGTCTGTAGCTTCACTTGATCTTTCTTGGAGTTCTATATCTATCCATCTGTATCTATATCTACCGGTATAAAAATACATATATATAATATATATGCAAACAAAAATCACACATACACACATATATTTATCTATCTATATAGATATATGTATATATGTAGACATATACACTCGTTCACAAACAGGCACACGCATACACACACACACACACACACACACACACACACACACACACACACATAGAGAAGTGTGCATGTGTGACATATACGTGTAAAAGAAAGGTGGTAAAAGTTTAGCTGTATCACACACACAAGCATGGATGATACTGCATGTTTTTCTCTGACATGTATGGGCATGCATATCAAAAAAATCTGATAGCCTACTGCTTATATTGCCATCAGAGCCCCTGATCATGAGCAATTGAGGCCCTATGCAGGGAAATGGACCAGGGTCCTCACACTGCAGCTATTTTGGAGTCTCATTACTTATCTTTCTCACCCCAGATACCATAAACACTGCTCAAAATTGTCAGTGTGCATAATATTTTCATCTTTACATTTGAAATAAAGGAAGAGATGTTTATTAAATTTAAAGCTTTTAATTTAAATATACTTTGTTGACTAGGTTAGTCCTACTGGGCTAGTAACATCTATTCAGGGGAGACCCTTGGTGATATTTATACTACGATGGATAATTTGAACAGGGCACTGGGGAACTTCCCTCTACTCTTTTTGATAGCTCAGGTGGATGCATAAGATCTTACAGCACCTTCTGTTAAGACAGATGAGGCTTCAGATTAACTTGTCCTCTAAAGGACAGCCCATTCAGGAGTGCAAACCCCCCCTGCCCCTTAAAGGGCACTGTAGCATCAGCACTCCATCTACATGGTGTGGAAGTAGAACCCACAGCCTTCTGTATCAAAGGCAAGTATGCTACCTGTTCTGCTACTAAGAGTCTATAGCAAAACTCTGATGGCCATTTGCTCAGCAAAACAGTTGCACACCGAAAACAGATTTAGCATGATAAACAATACATTTCTCTTCCCTTCAAACTCACATTCCCTGAAAATGTACTGAAACTCACATTCACCCCTGTAGGTTAGAAGATGTTTTCCATTAGACAGTGAAAGAAAATAGCACAATTCAATCAATTGTAGTCAGTCTGGTAGATGGTGCAGAGGGTTAAGGCTCTTGTCTTCAGTAACCAAAGTACAGGGTTTGAACTAAAATTAATTAATCTGCAATCACTATTTTACACACACACACACACACACACACACACACACACACACACACACACACACACAGACGCAAACTGCTGAGTATTACTGGAACATCTGTGCAGCAGTTCCGAGTTCTCTGGTCCAAGCAAAGCAGCCTGAAAAGTTCTATTCCAAACTGAAGTTCAGAACCAAGCAAGCAGCATGATCTAATGTGCATTTAATTCTCGTATGTTGCTGTGGGTGAGTCCTCCATCAGAATGCACGCAAAGCAAAGTGTGAGACTTAAATAAATAATGTAAATTTTGTTTTTAATTAAATGTGGCAGCCCCCAGGGGGCTCCCCCCACAAAGCCAGTGGTGCCTAGACACTCAGTGCTGAATCTGGCTCTGATTGCTGCTCCTGCTCCCAGTCCACCTTTCTTTTACTCCAGAGAACAATTGATAAATGAGCTCTTTTCTCTGTGAATCAATGGTCTTACTGGGGAGACTGTAAGGAATGAGCTAGGTAGCTGAACTGAAGGGTCAGCGCACCTCCCAAAAACGTTATTGCACTGTTAATAATGTTTCTGCATCATTTACTCTAAAAGTCTCCCTCATGCTGTCTCGCCACTGTTAACTATATGACTGTTAGTGTGCTAGACTTGATCTCATGAAGTTTTTGTGGACTGAAAACAAAAGAAATGTTTTGCAGTACATATTTTGAGAGTATGTTTGGAAGTTAACATACCCATTTAGAAATTAAATTAAAAATGCTCATAATGTTGTATTTACTTCCAGAATAGGAATGTAGGTGTTCAATAATTTGTTAACAATTAAGTGAGCTAATCTCATAAACCCTCTCAACTGGAGCAATAATGCAATAAAGTTATTCTTGTTCTGTGTACTATCTACCCACTATTTAATGTCTGCTAAAAGCATGCCATATATTTAAATCCTCTGTGTGCTCTTAATGTCGCAATAAAATTATTGTTTCTAAAAGGTATTTATGGATACACGTTAGATTGACAGAAATTTATGTAAAAGTTTAGTTATGTTTTACTGACTGCATTCATTTTATTTTATTTATTTGGTTTTTTTGGAACGACTTAGCCTAAAACCTGTTTTTTTCAGTCATTCCAATGTGTCTGTGTCTTTCTGTCTATCTATCTCTCTGTCTTTGCATGTTTGTGCATTTAAGTGTATGTGTACATGAACTTGTTGTGTATGCATATATACAAACAAATATAGATCTATAAAGTATATTCCTATCTCCCTTATAGTCTGGAAAAAGCTACTGCACTTGCCTTGCCAGTACTCATAGACATCCACTCCTCCCTCATGTATAAACTGGAGCAATGCTATAACAATACAAAACAGCCTTCTCAGTGAAGCATACCATTGCACAGCACTCACTCAGCTTTTCTAGATAGAATTCCCCAACTACCTAAACTCTGATAAACTCAGTGGTCCATGGGCATCCTTTTGTCTTCAGAAAAGTGTTCAGTTTTAAATGCAGTAATGATTTAGTAGTCTCTATTCAGATCTCTCATCTCTATGGACAAGTATCTTGCTCAAGCACAAAAAACAAACATGGTGATGAATGGATTCCACATATGTATCTGAATATTGGAATTTACTCAGGTAATAAGACAAACTACAAACCCAAAACACTTTAAAGCAAACCTTAGGGCTCACTTCTTAAATTCCAGACTGTGTTTCACTGTTTCATCTCAAGCCACAAGATACACAGCTCAGCAGCTGTATATAATCAGCTACAGACTTCAACACAACCTTTCCACCTGTATGGAAAATTCCAATAGTGTAATAGTTTCCTTCGTTAAATGTCTCTGTTTTGTGTATACTTTTTGCATAGCTTTTATTTCCCATCAATAACAAGCACCTATTCTGTTGGACTTAGGACCAATATTGTATATGATATGTTAACACAGTGGTTATAATTTGTCAGGATATCTCAGTTGAGTGTTGTCGCACATTGCTGAATACAGTGTACCTAGTACTCCTACAGAGCTTAAAAGTCAACAAGCAAGAACATCTTCTGAATTTAACTGTGAACTGTATTATGATAGCCTGTAACCACAATGTGTATATACTAAACTATGACCTATGTTAAATATTTGCAACCTATTATATTATTTGGTTACCTTGTTTGAAGCACTGTGTGAGTTGTAGAGCTTTTCCTCCCGGGCCTCCTCTATAAAGGGGCCTTTTATGGCCCAGTGGGGCTTTCAGGGTAATCACATGCTAATACATACATACATAAATTAATAACATTTGCCTCAGAAAATGTTTACTGAAGCTCTGAAGACCATTGTATTTTACTATAACTGTATATGAATGCAAAATCTAACAGTTAAGTCACTATCAATAATAGCATAATTAATGTGCTGAAGATATTCCAATATACCACTGTAATCAGTGGTAGCTCAACAGAGCAAGAACTTTGACATAACCAAATATGAAATATGCTTTATGACACATTTTGTTCAGAAGGGCTAATAAATCAAATCATATATATTTTGTATTAATAAAATATTTATAGCAAATATAACAAATATAAGTTATATTATGTGACAGAATTATCTATTTTTAAGGCTATAGATTGAAAAGTGCAATTTAATTTCTCATTTACTAATTTAATTTCAAATACAATCAAAAAAGGAATATAAGGATGTTGTCTGCTGTAAAATGTGCATAGTCGAGTCATTCCTGTGCAATCCTATTAATTTTTATCACTTCCTGTGGTGATATGACAGTGAAAAGTGAGAACACATTCATGTTTAACTAGAAACTTTGAGAGCACCTTAACACAAAATCAGCTGTCTCCTCTAATTGTGTAGCCTTTCTATTTTAAAGTTCTATTATGACCAGAAGCTGAAAAAATACACATTAATTTTATTTTGGCATTGTATGCCATAGCAATGCTTTTCAGCAATCTATGTGGCATTACTTATATTTATTTCTATTCTAACACAAAAATGTCCTTATGAAGGTTGGCAAAGTGATATGAGTTTTATTTCAATTTTTTGTGGTTGAGCTTTCTTCTTCCTGTACTGCATACTACATATTTAAAATATGAGATCACCTTGATGTCACACCATTTTCAATTCTCTTAGAAAGGCAGCTCTTCAAACAACAGAGACTGCCTTGGAAATCACTACATTGTCAAAAATGTTCATTGGTGGCACTCACTGATTTGTACTTTTTGTCATGCTTTATACACAAATACACACACACACACACACACACACACACACACACACACACACACACACTGCTAAGTATTTTCCCTTTTTGATACAAACTATTGCTCAACATAAGTAATTGGAAACTTAAGAATCGAATAACTCCTCATTTCAGTTTGTTTCTGTGTCAGTATCAAGTTTCCTCATTATGAGGCTACAGAGTTCAGAAGATTCAGAAGATTCAGAAGGTGTGAATTGCTCAATAGTTTTTGTCTCAAGAGGAAGGAAAAAGACAACTAAAATGAAAGTGATTGCTAAAAGATGTGTGAATTTCTTGTGGCAATGTTAATCATCATCAACATCATAATGTTTGCAGTAATATATTTCACCTTGTTTTACTCAAGCAACCACTAGCTGTGCCAGGCAGGATCATTGACTGTTAGACTGTTATTGACAGCAGGGGTCAGTCAATTTCATGCACGGACTCCATCTTTACCACCAGTTTCAGCTACCTTATTGACTTGTATACATCTCAGTTATCAGTTTCTGATCACATGAATGAATAAATATGTAAATAATGGACACAATAAAGTATTTCACATTATCTCTGACAAACATATACAGTAGATCCAATTGCATCCCCAAAGAATATACACAAACAGATGTGCACATTAATTACAGCAACACTAATAACTCGATATACCTCAGTCATCTGATTAGAATAATTTCTAATCGGAGTTGCTGGCTACTGAGACTTGTCTGCATATATCAACTGGACACAAGCTGATTTAAGTATACTTTTCTCTGCACTTATTTAAGAAAGATTTGATTCAGTAAATGTTGTGTGCCTCTGTCTATCTGCAGTTGCCTGAAGTGTGAAAAGGTGTAGCAATCTGGGTTCATTGAAAGTTGTTTGACTGCTTTGAAGTGTTAGCCTGGGGGTTTCTCTGCTTGCTTTAAAATCTGTGTTGGTTACATTTGTAGTAATCATTTCTAATCAGAGTTGCTGGCTACTGAGACTTGTCCGCATATATCAACTGGACACAAGCTGATTTAAGTATACTTTTCTCTGCACTTATTTAAGAAAGATTTGATTCAGTAAATATTATGTGTCTCTGTCTATCTGCAGTTGCCTGAAGTGTGAAAAAGTGTAGCCATCTGGGCTCATTGAAAGTTGTTTGACTGCTTTGAAAGTGTTAGCCTGGGGATTTCTCTGCTTGCTTTAAAATCTGTGTTGGTTACATTTGAAGTAATAATTTCTAATCAGAGTTGCTGGCTACTGAGACTTATTTGATTCAGTAAATATTGTGTGTCTCTGTCTATCTGCAGTTAGTTCCCCCCCTCCTTGTTTCCTGTTGTAGTGGTAATCTTGGTGGCTTTGGAATTGCCCACCCCTGCTGTAAATCTGTTTTTGGACACTCCTCCTAGACCCATCTCATTTGCTCTCTCAATTGAGTACAGTGAGATCATATTTTGATTTCAGATACTCCTACCAGTCCCATCTCCCCTGATGTGTACAGAGAGAGCACTTGGGAAGGACATTCCCCTATAGTATCTTAATCTGCTCTATTTCCTCCCTCTCCACAAAAAAAAAAAATTGCACTTCATCTGCTTTACTGTATTTGTGTTTCTTCCTACTTTATTACCTTATTTTGCATTTGCCTCTTCTTAAAAGTACTCAGTTGAATTTATTCTGCTGCCTTTATTACTGATTGTTAGTAGCCTGATTAAATTGTAACTGTTATTCTAAGGCTTTTGGTTAAGCACTTGGGTTTCAAACCAGTTGTTTTACACTAAGAAGGTTTGTGGTCTGCACTGTTGTGGCAGGACAGGTAGCGTACATCCTTCTACGTTGGGAACTGCTAATTGAAGCAGTGTCTGTTATTCTAAAAGTGTATTAGTTCTGGGTTAAGCACTTGGGCTTCAGGCCAGTTATTCTACATTAAGAAGGTTTGTGGTTTGCACTCTTGTGGGAGGAGAGGCTAGATTCTTCTTTTCTGAGCTGGGAATTTCTGGTTAAAGGCTTATTGAGCATGCTTACTTGAACTGTTTCTTTCTGAAATCAGTATGCCTTGTTTGCTGTGGCATAGACTAGATTCAGGCCTGCTGGATCTAGCTTTGTTTGCATAACTTGTGCACTGATCCAGGCCGTCTTGTTTGGAGAAGGTTTCTTTGTACCCTAATGGCAGGAGTGTGCAGTTAGAACTTGTCTGATTGAAGACTGCTGGAACACGGCTCAGTTTTGTGGGTTTTAACTGGTTAATTGGGTAAAGTGTTGTTTTGATTGTATCATCTCTATTTTCTGAAAAAAAAAAATATATATATATATATATATATATATATATATATATATATATATATATATATATATATATATTTATTTATTTATATATATATATATATATATATGTATATATATATATATATATATATATGTATATATATATATATATATATATGTATATAAAAAAATTGCACTTCATCTGCTTTACTGTATTTGTGTTTCTTCCTACTTTATTACCTTATTTTGCATTTGCCTCTTCTTAAAAGTACTCAGTTGAATATATATATATATATATATATATATATATATATATATATATATATATATATATATATATATATACTTGTTTCCTACCTTTCTGAACTAATATAGTCCAGTTTTCAGGTCACTGCTGAATCCAGGGCTGTGTTACAAGTTTCTGTGTTGTCCATACCTTACTTGGATAGAAGGAATTTTTTTCTGTTCACCTGTGAGAGAGGGGAGCTTTGAACAGCCTAGCTGTCCCTGGAGGAGTGGTTTCAGCCCAAAAGTTAATAGTTTATTGGCCATTTTGGGCTAATTTCTATCTCTTTTACTCCCCTGCTATAAAAACCGTATTTGTGCAGTTTTTGCACTTGTATTCCACTCAGCAAGTGCCTTCCAGGTGTTCTGCAGTGTTTACAGCAGCTGAGAGACAAAAGAGATACTTTGGAGTGATTATGTATCATTTTTCTGATGTTCTTGCTGTCTTGAACTAATTTCGTCTAAAACGCCAGTTGTTTTAGCGTTTCTGTGATTTAAAACGTTTGTTATTGCTACATATTGTACTTATTTGCTGCCTGCACTTGAGTTAAGTTGTTTTTGTGTTTAAATAATCTGTTTAACTGTTGTTGGCTACACACTAAAGTGCGATAGCCATTTCTGTGCATTTAAAGTGTTGTTTTGATGGTATCTGCTCTATTTTCTGAGAAAAAAAAACAGAAAAAACAAAAAAAAATACTTGTTTCCTGCCTTTCTGAACTAGTATAGTCCAGTTTTCAGGTTATTGCTGAATCCAGGGCTGTGTTACAAGTTTCTGTGTTGCCCATACCTTACATGAATAGAAGGAAGTTTCTCTGTTCACCTGTGAGAGAGGGGAGCTTTGAGCAGCCTATCTGTCCCTGGAGGAATGGTTTCAGCCCAGAAGTTAGTAGTTTATTGGCCATTTTGGGCTAATTTTGATTGTATCTTTCATATTTTCTGAAATATATATATATATATATATATATATATATATATATATATATATATATATATATATATATATATATATATATATACTTGTTTCCCACCTTTCTGAACTAGTATAGTCCAGTTTTCAGGTTATTGCTGAATCCAGGGCTGTGTTACAAGTTTCTGTATTGCCCATACCTTACTTGGATAGAAGGAAGTTTCTCTGTTCACCTGTGAGAGAGGGGAGCTTTGAGCAGCCTATCTGTACATGGAGGAGTGGTTTCAACCCAGAAGTTAGTAGTATATTGGCAATTTTGGGCTAATATCTATATCTTTCTCTTCCCTGCTACAAAAAAGCGCCGGGCAGCGTCGGTTAGCTAGAGTTAAATGTTTTTCGGCTCCACGAAGTCTACTCTTTAATTTTTCCCTTAGAACTAGACAAACCTTCAACTTTAGCACTCAAACCATTCATTTCACAGTGAAGCACTTGCTTAAAACTCATAGCAAGCAGTAATTAACCCTAACATTAGACCCCTCTATACTGTCCAGAAGGACAAGGCTCTCTATTCGTCCCCACCAGCCAATCAGAAAAACAGCTTACTCTACCTATTCAGGCATGTCCAAAGGGCAGTTTCCGGTGTACTCTCCAGTCCAACTGGTGAATCTGAGCACTTTGAGGCAATGTTACAACTGCCTCATGTACACAGGCAACCCTCTCCTCCTACCACCAAACACTAATATATGTGAGAGATGCAATTATACAGCCAAACTGGAGGCAAAGCTTTCTCAACCCAAGACTAGAACTGACAGTCAAGAGGAGAGAAGGGTAGTACTTACAACATACCACCAGTCTCACATAGACCTAATAAACCAACACCGGCAAATAACACACAGGAATGCATGAAAACATACTCGGAGGCTCTAAATAGAAATCTGCAAAAACAACAGAGACCTCCAAAGCAAACATCCAAGCAACCTCCACACCCCATCACAAACCATGAAACACATACTTCACATAATCAGTGTGCCACGCAATCACAGCCCTTAAGGCAAAATAACATACCCAACACACTACTAATAGGTGGCTCTATAGTCAGGCACACGGATGCCCCACTAACTAGACTGGACAAGGAAAAGTTACAGTTAACTGCCTGTCAGGTGCCAGGATCCACCACATAACACAAGCACTCAGGTCACTCCAGAACAAATACAAATATGGCTCTGTCATTGTCCATGTTGGTGTGAATGACCTGAGACATAACTCCCTGGACTACATGAAAAGAGACATGGAAGAGCTCTCTGATCATGTAGCCCAGGCTGGTATGACCCTGACCATGAGTGGCATCCTGCCCTCAACAAGAATGATGCCAAGTATAAAGAAAAAAATGATCAATTTCAACAATTGACTAAAGCAACCTCCACACCCCATCACCAACCATGAAATACATAATTCACATAATCAGTGTGCCACACAATCACAGCCCTTAAGGCAAAATAACATACCCACCACACTAGTAATAGGTGACTCTATAGTCAGGCACACTGATGTCCCACTAACTAGGCTAGACAAGGAGAAGGTTACAGTTAGCTGCCTGTCGGGAGCCAGGATCCGCCACATAACACAAGCTCTCAGGTCACTCCAGAACAAGTACAAATATGACTCTGTCATTGTCTATGTTGGTGTGAATGACCTGAGACGTACCTACCTGGACTACATGAAAAGAGACATGGAAGAGGTCTCTGATCATGTAGCCCAGGCTGGTATGACCCTCACCCTGAGTAGCATCCTGCCCTTACCAAGAATGATGCTACAGTATAAAGAAAAAAATATCAATTTCAACAATTGGCTAAGTTTCTGGTGTCATTCAAAGGGGATCAAGTATCTGTCCACCTGGGATGACATGCTCGACAAGGCACGTTGCTTCGCAAGAGATGGCTTGCACCTGTCACCCTTAGGCTTTTGAATACTGGCCAAGGGTCTTGCCGCCCCCAAAGTGCCTTTTTTAGGCAAGGCTCAAAAGACAAACCAACCACCATAAATAGCACAAGTAATCAACAACTGAGGGTAATGCTACTCAATGCCAGAAGTCTAAACCTCAAAATACACGCACTTGAGGCACTTCTCAGTATGGAGAACACTGACATCTGTGCAGTAACAGAAACCTGGTTTAAGGCTCCTGAGAGCACTCCAGCACTACTAGGCTATAACTCATACCATACCTTTCGGCCACAGAACCAGGACCGAAACACAAAAGGCGGGGGTGTATCCATATTCATCAAGGATACCCACAGCTCCAGGTTAGTGGCACAGCACAATGCATCAGAGATCATCCATGTGCAACTAACAACTGGCAAAACTGCAATCCAAATTGTAGCTTGCTAGAGATCACCCACCATGACCCAGGACCCCCAGTCCACATTTCTGGAGACAGTGGGAAATATGAGGGTCCTACCAAATACCCTAATACTGGGTGATTTCAATTACCCAAACATAAACTGGGAGAACTATTCAAGTACTAACTCCCTTGCCCAATGCTTCCTAGAATTTATAAACTCGAATGCCCTTGATCACCTAGTCAACACCCCCACCAGAGGGAACAACATATTGGACCTGGTCATCACCAACATGGGCGACCGGTGTTCCACACCGGAGGTTAATCCCTCGCTGGTTAGATCAGACCATAGACTAATCACTCTGGATATCCACATTCCGCCCCCACCCCCAATCAAGGAAACCACCATGAAAAACTTTTCAAAAGCAAACTTCACGTTACTTAAGACCGAGGTGGAAAGGTTCACAGCCTCATGCTAAAGGACAATGCTGTCCAAGCTGCTGAAACCTTTACAAAGGCACTCTATGAGCATTTGCAGGAATGCATGGATCGTGCTATCCCAAGTAAAACCAAGAATCACTCCTCCAAGAAAAGGAAACCAGTCTGGTGGACCTCTGCCATAAACAAGCTATACAACAGAAGGAGGAAACTAGTACAGAAAAGAGTAAAATCCCAAGAAGGAAAGACATCCCTGATCAGTATCAGCAAGAAACTACAATCCCTCATTAAATCATCCAAGGCTAGTTTCAAAAGAAAAATTGCCAATGACTCCAAAGATAACGACAAAGCATTCTTTAGCTATGTCAACAACCTAAGTGGAAACTCTCAGATCTGCTCTGAGTTAGTGCAGAATGGCACAAAATACACTGAACCGACTGATATTGCCAACATTCTGGCAGACAGGTTTAGTGCAAACTTCACCCCCCTCTCACCCCCTAGAAGGCCATTAACCATACCAGAAGAATGTAGGGCCCCATCAGTCACTGACACACAGGTTAAAACAGCCCTATCCAAAGCCAAAAACACAGCTTCAATGGGACCAGACAGTGTCCCAGGCTGTGTCTTACAAGAGCTCCAAAATGAACTAACCCCTCACCTAAACACACTGTTCAAACTCAGCCTCTCTACAGGCTACATACCCATAGAATAGCTAGAATAGCACATAGAAACAGTTATCCCACTCCACAAAGGTGGAGCCACAATGGACCCCGGGAACTATCGCCCTATAAGCCTTACTAGCCTGGTCTGCAAGGCTATGGAGCTCATCATCATGGAACTCATTAACAGAGACATTGGGAACCTCCAAACCTTGGACCGTACCCAGTTTGGCTGTGTTAAGGGCAGATCATGCCTCCTAAACCTGGTGGACTTCTTTGAGACAGTTACCAAGACATTAGACAAGGGAAAGGAGGTCCACACAGCCTATCTAGACCTTGCAAAGGCTTTCGACACCATTCCCCATTTTAGTATTATAGACAAGCTCACCAGCTTGAACATAATCCCCTACGTCTTGAGATGGGTTGCCAACTGGCTCATGGATAGAACCCACATGGTGAGAGTTGCAGGCTCTATGTCCTACTCTAAACCGGTTACAAGTGGCGTCCCCTAGGGCTCAGTTCTAGGACCCCTGCTCTTTGGTATATACTTCTCAGAGGTACAGGCAAGCATAGGACTATGGCTGACTAAGTCCGCAGATGACAGCAAACTAGAGGCCATAATTGATTCCCCGGCTGATGCAGACACCCTCCAGAAGAGTCTCACTGAGACGGATACCTAGTGTCAAAATCTTGGCCGCAAACTAAATGTCAAAAAGTGCATAGTCATCCCCTTTGGAAAAAACAAAGTACCCATGAACTACCACATAGGTGGTAGTCCCCTAAATACAGAAAATGTAATAAGGGATCTGGGGACCCAAGTAGATAGTAATTTCTCCTATGATAATCATATTGCCAAGGTGGCTAGAAAATCCTTCTATGTTGCCCACCTAATCACAAAAGGGTTCACATCTAGAACAAAAAAGGTTATTGTGCCTCTCTACTCATCACTCATTAGACCCATCATAAAATACAACACCCCATTTGGGATGTACCTTACAAGACACCTACAACAGCTGGAAAGACCACAAAAGTACCTCACTAAGAGGATTACCAGCCTCAAACAGATGCCTTATGCAGCCTGACTCAAGAAACTCCAGCTGTACTCGGTTGCATACCGCTTACTCAGAGGTGATCTCTGCCTGGCATACAAGGCCATGTCCAACGCAGAATTGATGAACATGCTCCACCTAAAAAAAAATCCCGGAGAGCCACACACTCTAGAGATATAAACCTCACCACAATGATAAATAGGACATGCTGGAGGACTAGATTTCTGTCCCAGAGATTCCCCATGCTTTGGAACAGGATTCCAATATATATCAGGTAGAGCCCCTCACTAACACTCTTCAAGAGAAACCTTGACGGGTGGATGGGAAACAGAAAATTTACCCCGGGGATCACTACTGGAGAGTGGCGCAGGGAACTAATGGCTCTGCTGGACAGGGGCACAGGGAACTAATCTAAGGGGGTGGCGAAAGCCAACACATTTTGGTTAGGCTTATAAATGCCCTTGGGCAGATAGCCTAGCACTTACCTATGAACCTATGAACCTATGAACAATTGATTGAATAAATAAATACATAAATAGCCATAATAGTATATTTCAGTTGGCTGCTGCCAGATGCATACACAGCAATCCACCGCAACCCCTAGACAAGCACGCACATTCACACACACACACACACACACACACACACACACACACACACGCACACACACGGTCGCGCGAACACCCACACATACATGCATGTATGCAGCTATTTTATTATTTCTACCTAAGATAACTGACTGTGATCAAATGACTTAATAGAGAACAAAATAATAACCTCAGTAATATACATATGTATTTTTTCAGCTCATTGCTTTGCTCATTGACACATACAGTGCAACCCATTACAACCACCTTCTGTCTGCTGACCTATTTCAGCTGCTTTATTATGTTCATTCCAGATGTCTGACTACAATCACATAAATGAAAACATACCTAAATTATATCCACAGTGATATATTTCAGCTTGCTGCTGTAAGATGCATACATTGCAACCAGTTTTAAACCATGCATGCACACATCTATATACACACACACACACACACACACACACACACACACACACACACACACACACACAAACATACACATGCCCACCAATAGCAGTCACTTACGTGTCTCTGCACAGATGTCTGATTGTAGTCAAATGAATCAATGTTACTTAAATAATAGCCTCAGTGATATATTGCAAGTCAGTGCTGTCAGTCCCTTACTGTGTAACTCATTATAAACACAACATACATGCAGAGATGTGCACACCACACACACACACACACACACACACACACACACACACACACACACACACACACATCTATCAATTGCAGTCACTTAAGTGACTGTGCACAGATGTTACACCACTGATACTGTGATAGTACTGGACTAATAAAGTAAATCAACACTAAAGTAGTAATACCAGCCTTAACATCAAAAAACTAAACATCAACTCAGCCAGAAGACAGTGACTTTTAAACCTCACAGGTAACACCTTTAAAACATGAAACATGTTTCGGTCTGAATGCCCCATATAGATAGATAGATAGACAGACAGACAGACAGAGATCGAGATATATACTCTTTTGAAGTAATGGTATCTCAGACTAGAAGGAATACACCAAGATATCACACCCATAGACTTAGAGACCCTAGAATATATTACACTAAATTTATACTTTCACACATTCACACCTTAAATTATACTTTCCCAAAGTAGTAGCTATGTTCTTTGAAATTTCAATGCACACCCTTGCCAATTTGTTGAATCAGAGAGAGTATTGCTATATGTAATGCTTGTGGAAATAGGAAATACACCCCGGGGATCACTTTTGTGTCTCTGCTCGACAGTGGCACAGGAAAATAACTTTCTTGGGTGGCGTAAGCTAGGGAACCTTGTTGTCTAGGCTTACGTAGGCCCTCAGGCCGATAGCCTAGTACCTACCTATGAACCTATGAGGGTTGACTAGTGACCCATCTGCAGGAGAGATAACCACGGGTATTGAATCCCCTTTTTCCATCTCTCTGTTCAAAGTTTGGCAGTTAGTGTAAAGGGCTAAAGCTCTGTTTTGTTAATGAGCAGCTTCTTGTGCCAAAAGTAAATGGTTTGAATTTGTCCACCTTCATTTACCTACTGTGTGACCTTAAACAAGCAACTTAACCAAACAGCCCTTCGGGGCAATTAGGAATTTGGGCTCTGCACCTTAATGGTGTCCTGGACTGCATGCCTAGTAACTAGCTATGAACTATAAATGAATGATTCTATGACCTAGGTAGAAGAGTTGGGAGTTTTGTTCTTCTAATCCTTATGACTTATTATCCCGGTCTGGAATTATTGGCTAATTATGTATGCTGTCAACTGTAAGGCAGAGAGGCTGAGATTGAGCTCTCTTCCATCTTGTTGAGATAAAAGATTTGTGGATTGAGACAGTTTCCACTGAGGACAAGATATTATGCAATCCCCAGGATAATGGGTGCCACAGCAGGTGAGTGTAAAAATGTGGGAATAAGGAAGGGTGCTCACAGCTGACCACTCATTTTGCAGTATGCATATTTGATGTCATTGATAAAATTATGTACCACACATGAAGGGGTCATTTTGAGTAGGGGTATTGGGTAAAATCCCAAAGCAAAGTATAACGGTGCAAATGACTCAAAGCTAGAATTCATCCTCCTGTCGTTAGAATAAATGTGTTCTTTGAGTAATGCCTGATATTAACTGGGGCCCAATAAAGCATACAGCAAATACTAAATGCAATTAGTTTTACTGATTTTCATCTTGGCACTTAGGATGATTTTTAAGTCATTCACTGCTGTAGTGTGACTTGCAAATATCTGTGAATGACACAATGACACATGCAGCATCATTCATGAGAACAGTCTTCCTATCAATCTTGCAGCCATAGCTTTCAAGTGTCTAGATTTTCACAGAATGTCCAGATTTTTGCCTCATATTTTTGGTCTCTTCCTAATAAAATTAGTGGCTTTAGGGCAGATTATTGAGGATTGATGTCACTAAATTATTTATTTATTATTTATTTATTTTACATTTGTTGACCGGGATAGTCTGACTGGATACATGTCCATTTTCAGCGGAGGCCCAGGGAGAAAAGCTCCAAGATAATAATACACATTGAACATTTAGTAAATGCTAGTTTCAAGCAGATTACAGTCATAAGCAATACCAGCATTTAGCACATATGTTGTGTCTTTCGGCTTTTCCCAGTTAGGGGTCGCCACAGCGGAATTCCGGTCCGCTAATTATTGGCAGAAGATTTTTATGTGCCGAGTTGCCGGCCCTGATGCACAACCTTCAACGAAGGTACGCCCATTCACGCATGTCTTCACACAGAAGACGCTCTAGCTGAGAATCGAACAGGACAACGTCTTAACTGTAAGGCGACAACACTACCGCAGCACCACCACCGCAGTAGCATTTAGCACATATAATACTTATAATAAAACACTTTACAAAACATAACATTATTTTCAAAGTTAAACATACATAACATTACATTCAGGTTTAAGACACACTGAGCAGCAGTTATACAATTGACCCTTCCTGAAATGGAGTGGTAGAAAAAAGTTAGAAGTAGTTGAAGGTAAGGCACCTAAGAAACAGAGAAGTCACTAGTTGGGGTTAGTGCAAGGACATAACCAATGAGTTTTTACGTATTTCTTGAGTTTGTTTTTGAATTGAGTTAGTGAGGGTTCTAGGGTCAAGTCAGCTGGGAGTCTGTTCCATATTTTGCGAACAGAGTTAGCAAACAGAGATAATAATAATAAAAAAAATAATGACAGTCATTTTAATTTCAGACTTTATATCCTTCAAAAAATGCATACTAATGCAGAACTTGTATTATAGTAACTTTCTAAGTTTTCAGGAACAATATTTAAAATCTGTCCCCATTTTTGGGTCTTTTGTCTCGCCCATTATTTCTGGCTATGTCCAGATGTCTTGTGCTATGGGTTGAGAGGTATGCAAGATGCAGCATCTCTGTGTACTATGCACTTTAAAGTGGCTTTTACTTTTATTAAACTATTATTTATAGAGACCAGGTCACCAATTACTGTGATTTGTGCATCTGTACACCTATTTAATAAAACACTAATGTTGCCATTGAATGTTCAAGAGAAATAAGCAGTTTTAGCTGTCTGTCTGTCTGTGTGTCTTAACAAGAAACAAAAAGCACGTACAGGGTAACTGCGTGTTATGCCTCAGTCAAGCATCTGCTCCAGTTCTCATTGAGGATCGCAGCATGGGCGTAATGTGCACGCTTCTTGCAGAATGAAAACCACAAAAAAGCAGTATAGTTTTAACTTTTCCAGCTTGTCCTTTTTCAGCCTTTTAGTACCAATAAGAAATGGTGTATAATACCAATTCATATAGCCATTGTTAATCATCACGTTTTAAGCCTTACAGTAGTCAATAATGTAGTTAAATGTTGTACCGCTTCAGATTGTGGTCAAGTAGTTACATTAGTAATCTGTGTAGTGTTCCCATGATTCATTGTTAGGCATGTTATTTAGAATTAGATGAGCTACAAAATATCGTTATCTGTCTTTGTTTTGATATGTTGACAGTGGGCAAGCATCACTGTGTTCCTTCTCTTGAGTACTTCCGTACTTATGTTCACTTTACTACCTCATGTCACCTTATCCATCACTGTCACATGCCCATGGTGCTTCCAGTCTTAGTGATACACCATCGCAGATTAAATTACCTGCAATTGTGTCAGCCATTCCCAGATTATTTGGAGATCTCTTAACTTGTTCAGCTGTAATGACTACTTGGTATCATTTCCAAGTCATTATTTCCCTAATGTGTAATTAGAATACCAGGAGCATTATATCAGTTGTTTAAAATTAACACATATGGTTAAGTAGCTTCTTATTCATTTCCTTGATGGTGAACCAGCAAACAGCAACTTCCTGCATCTTATCACCAATGCTCTTCTCTGGTGTCTGACCTGTACCCACTAGCAGACCCAGAAGATGAATGAATGCACCACCAACCAGGCCAACTTTGAACCTAGATAAGCATAAACAGGTTAATTTGCATCTACCAGAGGGAGTTTCCAAAATTGCAGTATACGTTTTTATACTGATGCACCCAACCTTATTAAATCTGTCGATAACTAAAATTCTTGGCCCCCAGTGGCAACCTCAACATGTTAAGTGTTCTTCTCTTGAAAAAAAAAAGATTCCTGGGTGCAGGTGTTCCATTCCACCTTCAGGCCTCCCCCAGTAGTCCACTGACCCAATAATTCTCTTTGTGGGGCATGTAACCACTGTGATGAAGTAGGTGTTACTGATGTTCTCAACACTCCTGCTCAGTTCTGCAATTTAGTAGGGGAAGCCTCTTCCATCTCCCACTAGAGACAAGATGAAGTCAGAGGTTCTCAGCCCATTCCTTCCAGCACCCAAGCCACTAATGAAATTTCCACCATCTGGGTTACAGTCAGGGCTTTATCCCCAGGTGCCACAGAGCAGAAGTTCCATTTTGATGCCAGGATACCGTACCGTCAATGCCTCTCCTGCCCTTCTGGTCATCCAGCAAGACCCTCCAAAACTGCACCGGGCAGAGGACATTACCTCTCATTCTCTGGAATGAAAAACACTCATGGTAAAGCCCTTTTCTCAAATCAAATAGCCAAATTATGGACTCTGTTCCCCACACCCTACGAAACCCACCTGAATCTATCAGTTTCAAACAACTACTATTTGAACATCTATCCAAGAACTGGCATTGCTCCTGTGCCAGACCTGACTGACAAGATATCTATAACTGTCTCAACCGACTGTTTACTTCTTACCACATTTTCTCCCTCTCCTCAGTGTTATCAGTACTCCAAAAAAAAAAAAAATATATATATATATGTATATATATATATATATATATATATATATATATATATATATGTATATATATATATATATAT
The DNA here is from genome assembly GCF_019279795.1 of Protopterus annectens. Taxonomy (NCBI): domain Eukaryota; kingdom Metazoa; phylum Chordata; order Ceratodontiformes; family Protopteridae; genus Protopterus; species Protopterus annectens. The sequence goes on from NC_056732.1 coordinate 1,448,467,240, forward strand.
AGAGAGAGAGAGAGAGAGAGAGGGGAAATCTCATTTGTTCATAATTATTATTTAATATGTACACAGTACTATTTATTTTTCTCACAGTGATCTTTTCTGAAATGTTTGTTATTTTCTTTTTGAACCAGTATCTACTAGGAAACTGCATTGAATACTTTTTTGTATAGACTAATTAGTTGATGTGCATTCTGCATCTTACTATATGTATAGTACTGAATCAAATTATTGTATTTTGCTTATATTTCTGTGGAGCTTTTCTCCCTGGGCCTCCACTGAAAATAAGCTTCTGGCCCAGTTGGACTTTCCCGGTAAACAAATGTAAACAAGTAAATAATAAATAAAATGTGCCAAGCTTTTTACATCTTAAGTATTTTGATGTATTGATGTCTACCCCTAGCGGTTTTGTCTCACAATCACCATGTGCCATACCTCTCAACTGTACAGATTTTTGCAGAATGCCCAGATTTTTGTCTCATATTTTTGGTCTGTTTTTCATAAAATTGTGGTTTTCTGGCACATTAGTGGCACATCATTACAGATTGAAGTTAGAAAATAATGACAGACATTTGAGTTTCAGACTTCATTCCCTTCAGAAAATGTATACTAGAGCAGAACCTGTTGTTCTGTCAACTTTCTAAGTTTGTAAGAGTAATACTTAAAAAGTATCCCTATTTTCAGGCCTTTGTCCCACTTTTATTTATACCTTTGTCCAGATTTCTTGCTGTAACAGGTTGAGAGGTATGCCATGTGCCCACAGATCACCCCTTCATTTTCCCCTTGAAGCAGATTCCAAGAGCTTGGCAATGTTAAAAGCTCAAAATACAGACCCTACATAAGGTTTTCCAGCATTAATGTGCCTGCTTTAGGCCAGACTGACACCTTAGGCATTCTCATGGTTTCTTTGAGGTGTCCCCTTACCAGCCTCCTGCCTTATGTCACATTTTCCATTTTCTAGCTTAGCACAGCCTTTATATTATATTGCTAAGTTATTCATCCTTGTATTATTCTCCCACAATCAATAGTGGCCTAAAATTACCTTGTCCATCTAGGCCAAGCTTGGTATGTATATTTTATTTTAACTGCGCCAAGCAGCAAACATTACATGCAAATTTGTTCACATGTGGCCTGCATTTTATTTCCCTTCAGCTAGGCCAAGTATGGTGTGCAGAAATGCCTTTCATAAGAGAAAGCCCTTATATCACACAGACCACAGGCAAGTAAACATGCTAAAATGGCTTATCCCACAGCAAAAATGTGGTCTGTAAGGATCAACAGGAAGTACATTTCATTGCTTTGCACAGAGCAGGCCCTTTTATTTAATATGTCATATTGTAAAACACCTCACAGCTCTATAAGAAAAAATATTGCCCAACTAAACAGTCCAAACATGAAATATGCAGTGCAAAATTCTCTTATTTATAGGTTCATATGAGATTACTAGGCTAATGGCATAAGAGCTTTTACAAGCCTAGCCAATATAACCCAGTTGTACCCAATATATGACCGCTAGGGATGGAATGGATTTGTGCCTGTACATTGAGTATTTTATAGATTGCCCCTGAACATAAGGGACATATACACTACCTCAGGTGTGTATTTGTGATTCCCCATCCATTGATTCAAATTCCGTTTGAAGAAGGCCAGGGAATGGTTGTGGTTAATGTGAATAGGAAGCCAGTTCCAATGAAGGGTCAATCTATTTGATACATATCTCTCCTGCATGTTTTGTTTGAGTCACTGACTAAATTTAGATCCCTAGTTCAGGGGATCCTCGTACTGTTTGACTTGTGATGTGTAGCAGCTCCATCAGGACTGGATGTGTGAGTACCTTGTAGGTCAGGCATAGATCACACCTTAATAGTCAGTAGGAGATAGAGTAAATGGATAAGGCGTTTAGTCTATTTGCATTGCTCATGTTGGTTACACACTGTATTTCCTTTGTGAGGAACTTCTGAGGTCACTCCAGCTGCTGTTAAGTGTCACGTACATGCCAAATGACTCACTGTACCCAGTTATTGGTCTAATAAGGGAAGATTACAGTGGGACTATAATTTCCTTGGATCTGGATGCCATACCTTTACTTATAAGTTGTGCCACATAAAAGGATTTCTTCACTACTGCGTATACATGGCAGTCGATGTTCAGGCTTCTGTGTACCTAAATCTCTCACCTCTGCGTCTACTCTAAGTGTGCTATTGATGATGTAATTTGCAGGGGTATCTGACTACCCAAAGGGTATGATAACACATTTTTGCATTTAGTTATAGGCCAACAATCATTTGTCTAATCTAGACCCTACTGAAGGATGTCTGTATCTCTGAGGGATTGAATGATTACCCCCAGCTTACATTCGCCAGCAAACTTTGTTATCCAGAGGCCTTCCACATTTGCCTTGACTTTAGAGAAGTATATTCTGAACAGGAGTGGTCCCAATACTGAGCCTTGTGGCACACCACTAGTAACTGGCCTCTTACTGGATCTGGATTCACCCACTTTAACCGCGTGTCCTCTCCATGAGCCAGTTGGCTATCTATCTAGTGAAACAGGGATTTATGCCCAGTTTTGTGAGTTTATTTATAATACCTGAGTGGGGGATTGTGTCAAATGCTTTGGCCAGGTTGAGGTAGGAGGCGTGTACTGTTTTACCCTCGGACTTTCTCAAAGAAATTCACCAGATTTATTAGGCATGACCTGTCTTTGGCAAAGCCAAATTGGGTCAGGTCCAGTGTTTGGAGGTTTCCTATGATATTATTTATCAGGTCCATGATTATTCTTTCCATGGTCTTACAAATAAGACTGTTTGAAATTATGGGCCTTTAATGCCCCAGGTCAGTAGATGGTCCCCCCTTTATGCAGAGGAATGACTGTTTTCTGTCCTCCACTCTATCAAGACAAAGCCAGTCTGGAGGCTGTGGTTAAACAGAGTTCCTAATGGGCATGATAAGTCCTTGGTTAAGCCATTTAAGAAGCAACCTTTTATATTGTCAAGCCTCTCTTAAGCCATGTTTTTAGCCTTAAAGAGCACAGTGGCACCCTGTTCATTGGTAATAATTGGTGGTGGAGTAGTGGAGTGAATTTCTTGGGGGAGAACTGGGGGTGATGGAAAGGTAAAATCTGAGCTGAATTTGTCAGCTTGTAGATCTGCTATGTCTTCCAGCTGAGTATAGGTAATGCCATCTACAACTAATTCTGCACACTGTTGGGTGTTGTCCTTTAGATTGCGGACATAACTGAAAAATGCTTCATGGTTATCCTTAGCTTAGGAGGCTATTTTTACCTCAAAGTCTGTTTTCAGAGACTTGACCAGTTCTCTGATTTGCTTGTTTAGACTGATGAGGGACTTACTGCTCTGTTGTTCACATTCCCTATTATTTTTCAATACAATTTTCTTTCTTTTGTTGTACAAAGTATTAATACCAGGGTGGCTTGTTTTAGCAATTTGACCTGTTTTTATTTTGGTCTGGTACTGCCATTTCTATGTAGTTGTTCATATGGTCATACAGGGCTATTGTGTATGCCTCTGCACAGGTTTCTGCCTTTTCTGATTTTGGGGATACTTGGAAACTAGCACTGTCATCCCTTAATAGAGGGTAATTTATCTTACAGAAGTTCTTAAAGATTTTGAGGTTAGGTGGGGGACTATCTTCACCTTTATTTCAAGTGGGACCGCTTTGTGATATGATCTTACCAGTTAGGATGTAACACTGGGGGCGAGGGGACTCCCTATTGGGAGTGCACACTAGCTGCTCCAGGGAATTTGAATTTACAAAGATAAGAATTCTTTAAGGCTGCATGTTAGTGGTCATGTATGCCTCCCAATTAATGGAGGGGTAGTTAAAATCACCCATGAGTATGGTATTGGGTTGGATGGCGATTGATTCTAGTAACTTTAGGTATGATGGGTTTTCTGGTTCATAGTGGGGGATCTGTAGCTAGCAAGAATATGGTAATGGATTTTCCCATGGTTAGTCAGACATGGATTAGCTCAAGTATGTTATCTTGTTTGACTAGTCATGAGGTGTGCTTATCCTGTATGTAAATAGGCACACCTCCACCTTTTGCCCTTTCATGTTCAGTGGATGGTTGGAATGTATGAAAGGCATTATAGCCATGTATGAAAGGCATTATAACCATACACTGCTGAAGAAACCAGTGTCACTAGATGGAAAGTTCACTGACCTCTTCATGTAAAAATATACTACATTATCCAACAGCTAGCTAGATAATGAATTCAGAACAAGTAAATCAGTTGAACCGACAATGAGAGGCAAAATGCACTTTTTTTAAAGTAAGCACAAGGAAAAACAAATAAATAATTGAAGTTATGAACAGCAGCGTAGAAAGGGAGGAGCTTGCTCAATTTACAGTAAGGGTGGGCAGCTTTAAATCACAAAGTTTAAAAAGCAGATCAAGGAATGAGAGAGCGAGTGGGAAAAATAACTAGCAGGGGGTCACCAACAGTGCTTGTAGTTTTTGTAGGCTTTGAGTCAAAGATTCAGAAATTCCCTGTGTAGTTAAGTATCACTCAAGAAACAAATTATCCAATGGAAAAAAACAACATGAAATGTGCAGCCTAGATAATGTAAGCACCTGTCTCCCACATAGAACAAAATAACTAGGCCAAGCAGAGTTCTTAAAACAGAAAACAAAATGGAGCAGGTAAAACAGAAAGCAGCTCTATCAGTTTAAGCAACTGATAAACAAAAAATAGAAGTTTACTTTCCTCACCCAGCAGGGAGCCACCAGCAGTGCTCGTAGTATTTTACAGGCTTGGAGTTTTATCAGAAAAGACAAAGACCTAGAAATTCCCTATGCATTTAAGTATTACACAAGAAACAAATTAACCAATGAAAAACATGAAATGTGCAGCCTAGATAATTTAATTGTCTGTTTCCACATTGAACAAAAATAAGAGGCCAAGCAGATTTCTTAAAACAAAAAACAAAATGGAGCAGGTAAAACAGAAATAAGCTCCATCAGTTTAAGCAACTCAGACAAAAAAAAAAAATATATATATATATATAGGTTTGCTTTCCTCATCCAGCAGGGAGTCACCAACAGTGCTTGTAGTTTTTGCATGCTTGGAGTCTTAGAAAAGACAAAGCACTAGAAATTCCCTGTGTATTTAAGTATCACACAAGAAACAAATTAACTAATGAAAAAAAAATGTGAAAAGATATGTACTGAGGCTTCTCAGTAATGTGCACTTAACTCACATTTGAATTCTTTATACCAGCCATAACAGCAAAGTAATTATTTAGCAACAAAACCTGCAAATGCAAAGAAAACTTCCATCTCTCACATAAGTAAAATGTATAGCTCTTTTACTGTTTTGTACTGTATAGCCTGTACCTGAGTCACATTAGCTAATGAGCACAATGACCATGAGTGTCAAGCTAAAATCTTACTTGGCATGCCAGTGTCCTTGGCACCATTTGGCCGGCAGCGAGATATCACTATGCTCTCAAAGCCTCTCTGTAGGTTTGCAATGTCAGTTAATTAGGATTAGTCAAGCATTAGGCATACTCATTGTGTTATTATGCAACCTTTGATTGATTGATATCACACAATTTTGTGGGGTGTTGTCTATCATAGTGGATGTAGTGATCCATGGCAAGTCCTGCAGATGAAGACAGGTGTACTTAGCATTTCTTTGAGTTACAGGTAAAGGCAGTAGTTGTGTCATTAATAATTTCATCTTTCAATTTAAGACTTAGTTTCTTCCAAGTGTTAAGAAATACATTTTTTTTTGTGGTTTGTTGTTTTCAGCTCATAGACTCGATTTTGCAAAATGCTCCATAACTGGGTGATGTTAGTAAGGCTGGGTCATCAGCATTCTGAATAAATTCTGCCTTTCTGTGGCTATATCAGACATTACTGTTACAAAATGAGACCAGCAGTGGACTTAACAATGACCATTCAGGTACACTACTGTCAACAGGAAAAGATGAAGTAGCAGAGTGTAACCATTTAAGCCGTTTCTATCTCCCACTAAGTTAATTACACAACTAAGAGAAGAACAATGAATAGTGAGGGAAGATCGCTTTATTACATCACTGACTTATAGTGAAGTATTCTAATTCCCAATTCATCCCAATAATTCTGCTCTGGGACCAGGTTTTAGTTAATTTAGACTTTGTGAAGATTAAAATAATTTTTAGGTATTCAGTTATTAATGGCAGTAACTAATAATTTTGCATCAAATAAGTAGCATTTTGAGATCACTATCTACTAGAAATGGTGACTGTCTTACTATTGTTTATAAGACTTATTTAAGACCAGTTGTAAACTGCAGTGGTGTTCTGCAACTATACTCGGAAACAGTTACCTAAGTTACAGAATATTCAAAGACAATTCACTAAAAGGATGGAGGTATGAGACTAGATGCACAGGTTCATAGGATGATACTAGGCTATTGGCCCAGAAGCCCTTATAAGCCTAGCCAAAACTTTTGCCCATGTTCCCACAAAGTCAGCACCTGTTTCCCCTGTGTCAGGGATTTCAGGGGTGTATTTTCTGTTTTTGATCCAGTCATCCAGGTTCCTCTTAAAGAGGGTTGGAGAGATACTCTGCTTGACATGGAGAAGGAGTCTGTTCCATAGATGGTAGAGTCTTTGGGACAGAAATCTATCCTGCTGACAAGTTTTATTAATGTCACAGACCAGGTTGAGGCCTTGCATGTGAATTGCATGAGTGGAGCTGGACTTACAGCTATGCAGCATCTCCATCAAGGCTAGGTCTGAGATGGCCTTGTATGCCAGACACAGGTCACCTCTGAGCAGTCTGTATGAGACTGAGTAGAGGGACAGGGCTTTTAGCCTATCTGTATAGGATAGGTGTTTAATACCCTGGATTTTCCTGGTCAGGAACCTCTGTGATTTCTCCAGCTGCTGCATGTGCTTGGCAAGGTACATGCCGAAGGGGACATTGTACTCGATAATGGGTCTGATAAGGAAGGAGTACAGGGATGTTATGACCTCCTTGTTCCTAGATGACATACCCTTATTTATGGAGTGGGCCATATAGAAAACCTTCTGTACAACAAAGGCAACACGGTGGTCAAAAGTCAGGTTTGAGGTCACGTTTCTGGCACCAGTCATTAGTTTGGGTAAGGCCCTCTTGGAGGATGTTCACATCACTAGGGGAATTTAAGATAGCAGCCAGCTTGTAGTCATCTGCAAACTTGGTGAGCTACAGACCACTGGTTTTGGCTTGGCCCTCAGAAAAGTATATCCCAAACAGTAGAGGTCCCAAGACTAATCCTTCGGTAACACTGCCCATTATGAGTCTACTACTAGATGTGGCTTCCCCTATTTTGACTGAGTGGGTTCTATCAGTGAGCCAGTTAGCTACCCATCTGGTAGCATACAAGTTAATGCCTAGCTGGGCGAGTTTATCTATTATGCCCGAGTGGGAAATAGTGTTGAATGCTGTGGTTAGGTCAAGGTAGGTGGTGTTTACTGTCTTCCCTTGTCCATGGCTTTGGTGACTGTTTCAAAGAAGTTGACCAAGTTTAACCAAACAGTTAAATTTGTATTCAGTAGGTTGTAGGCATATTTGAGGAAAGCTGATATCAACCTTTAAGGCTTATCATGATCCAGTTATGGACGCTATGTTAGGTATTGATGTCTACAGCTCTGATAGATTGCCAAGGCATAATGGGGCTAACTTTAATATAACGTTTTGTAAGACAAGATTGAAAGATTCCTAAATAATTAATAAGATATCTACCTTGTGGAAAAGTATTCCTGTTGATATCTGTCTGTCAAGTAGTTTAACGATATTTAGGAAATCACTTGATAAATGGGCAATGGATAACATTTAAAAACAATATTTGAAAGAATCAGGGTTCCTTGTTGGCCATCTGGCCTGAACACTGCATGACACTTATGAACTTATATGTTAGTGTCATATTCCAAAAATTATATTAACAATTTGAATTAAATGTTTAAAACTCCATAATAAATGTATGATTTTTGACATGCCAATATATACGCAGAATGATAGAATAAAATCTGATTTCAAACACAGACTATTAAATAAAGTAAAATAACAAGTAACAGTTACAAAAAAAACCAGAAACTGCATCCATAGACATCTATTGTGTTTACTAGTGTTCATACTGTTCAGGTTCTAGTATGATCAGATTGTTGGATAAGAATTGGAACATCATTGACCTGGGTTTAATATGTGATATACTGGTGAAATATTTACCTTGATTCAAAAGCATTAACACTGCCAAAGTCTGAAAACCCTAGCATATCCCCATCAATGTCCCCCAATGGCAATGGAAATTACTTTAAAACCATTGAAGGGTTAAACATATGACAAAATGCATTCTTGCTAAGCAACAAATTATCCAAGCATTGATTGGCACACTTACACCTCTAAAATGGATATAGGTTCATAGATTAGTACTAGGCTAACTGCCCTTGTGAGCCATTTCAAGCCTAGCCATTTATCCATTGTGAGACTCAAACCCTGTACCTTGTGTTTGTAAGGCAAACACCTTAACCATTAGGCCACCCTCCCAACACTGTTTCATAGACTTTGTTAATTTCAGTGCACTAGAGAAAATTGTAAGCCTATCACTAGAGATTTTAATATCCTTGACCTCACCATTACAAACTTATCTCCTGCCTGCACCCACCCCACATCTCCTAATACCTTGTTAAATGTGTCCACATATCAGTCAACATCTCTTCCAAATATAGAGATACCACCCTTCCACCTAATGAAACCATCTTTAGGGACTTTTCTAGGGCAACTGTAACTTCAGCTTGTATAAAACCTAGTAAAAAAATTGCCAACAATCCTATACAACTAGACCCAGCTGAAATGACACCACTGTATTGCAATTGTATATTCAGGTATAGACCTCACTGGCAGAACTCTCATATTGATAAACTGACAAAAAAAGAAAGAAAATAATGTAACGTTATCCAACATTTCCAACCCTCACCTCAAGAACACACCGAAACATGTCAGCAGCAACTTGAGAGCACAACATGAAAATATAAAGTAGAGTACAAACTTAAGCAGACTACAAATCTCTCTTCATTTATGTCAGGGACTTAAGGATTAATGTTCAACAGTGTACTCAGCTCCTCCATAATAACAACAGCACACATTTTACCCCAAAGGATATAAAATATATATTTCAAGATAAATTTAGGGCTAACTTTACCCCAGCTATTAAAGCTTTGTTGCCCCACTATACTTGAAAATTTAGTTTAGTCTGAAATCACTTTGGAACAAGTCCTAAATTCCCTACAAAATACTAAAAATAATACTTTCATGGGGTTCGATAACATATCAGGTTGCATTCTTATATGTGCTAAGTATGTAATATCTGAACCACTCCTTAAACTTTCCAGTCTCGCATATTCACGGGAATTGTGCCTGATACGTGGAAAACAGCTACTGTAATTCAGCTATAGAAGGGAGGCCTCTCTATGGACCTGTATTATTATAGGTCCATCAACCTTACCAGTCTTATAAGCAAAGCCACAGAACGTTTCATATCAGAAATCATTTACGTAGACAAAGGCAACTTAACTAATTCCCACCTTGATCAGTTAGGTTTTATGAGGAGCTTGTCTTGTCTGCTGAACCTAGTAAGATTTTTAAAAAGGTTACATAGATATCTCTCATCAACAGTACGTGACTGAAACCACCACCTTAACACTACTTACACGGGCAAGAACTCTAAAAAAACGACAAATTAGGACAGAATTCAATCAGAAAGAAAACATTCGGAAACACTTTTACCCTTTGGCTTCCTGAGGTCCATCTCTAAAGTACATTACAGTTTTAAGTGTATAATGTAAGTTTTATTATAATTATATATATATATATATATATATATATATATATATATATATGGTTCTACCTGACATGGTCGACAGCTCATATGACTGATATCTCACATGGTCGACAGTTCATTTGATTGACATGAATTTTAGGTGGGGGCTTACCCCAATGTGGGGGGCTGTGCCCCCCACACCCCCCTAACTATATATATATCAACTCCAAGGTCGCACAACATTGGGGAGGGGGGCAAATTCATGTCAATCAAATGAACTGTCGAATATATATATATATATATATATATATATATAGATATATATATATATGTGTGTGTGTGTGGGGGGGGCTATGCCCACTTGTACAGAGCTCATTGTTTTAGAATTTGTTGAGAATCACAAAGTAAACAAGGAAACAAGCACAATCCCGTGCACCCCAAAATCATTAAAAACAGAAAACACAGGCGCATGTCATTTGAGGTATCAGGAACAGAAGTTCCACAAAACCAAACTAGCAGGTAGCAACCACGCTAACTGAAATAATAAGCAATTGGTTGGATACAACAATGAAAAGTTAAAAGTTGGTTAAGCACTTTCATCCTTAAACTGACTTCTGAAGACGCCAGCATTTGTTTAAGGACGAAAGTGCTTAACCAAATTTTATTAACTTTTCATTGTTGTATTCAATAAATTACTTATTATTTCAGTTGGAATGGTTGCCATTCTCCTAGTTTGCTTTTGGAGTACTTCTGATCCTGAATTTGCTGATAATCTCAACCTAGAAATAATCTAAAACCAAACAAGGTCTCAAATGTGCTTAGAGGCCATTTCAGCCTCAAATAAAAAGATCTGAAGGGGATAATAACTTCAGCCCACTCTCAGGAAAAAGTGCCACTGAGATCTGTTTTAATTTTCACACCTTCTGCATTTTAGATTATTTCCAGATTGGGATTCTCTGCATCATTGCATACTTTCAGCAACATAAGATTTTTTTTTGTTTCACTGCGCACTTTTAGCAACATGAGCCCTGTGAAAGAGGGTACAGCAAATTTTTGCTCCTTTAAGTGGTGTTATGGTGGTGGCTTTCATCATATACTGTTGATGAGATACAGGACTAAGTTTTGTGTAAGGTGCAGTCGGTTTGACTGCTAAGGATGGGTGTACCTTTTCTGTAAATAGAATTTTTATGTTATAATTACAACTGTTAAAATGTAAAGAGCAAAAATGGTTAAGTCTTAAGGCACAAGCAATTGTACTTTTGCACATCCGCATCTAACTAATTAACAGTACATCTAACTAATTAACAGTGCATCTAACACTGCATCTAACTAAATAGCAGTACATCTAACTAACAGTGCATCTAACTAATTAACACTGCATCTAACTAATTAACAGTACATCTAATTAATTAACAGTGCATCTAACTAATTAACACTGCATCTAACTAATTAGTAGTCATCTAACACTGCATCTAACTAACACTGCATCTAACTAACAGTGCATCTAACACTGCATCTAACTAATTAACACTGCATCTAACTAATTAACAGTGCATCTAAATAATTAACAGTGCATCTAACTAATTAACACTGCATCTAACTAATTAACAGTGCATCTAACTAACACTGTATCTAACACTTTATCTAACTAATTAACAGTGCATCTAATTAACAGTGCATCTAACTGCATTTAACTAATTAACAGTGCATCTAACACTGCATCTAACTAATTAACAGTACATCTAACTAGTTAACACTGCATCTAATTAACAGTGCAGCTAAATAATTAACAGTACATCTAACACCTAACAGTGCATCTAACTAATTAACACTGTATCTAACTAATTAACACTGCATCTAAATAATTAACAGTGCATCTAACTAACACTGTATCTAACTAATTATATCTAACTAATTAACAGTGCATCTAATTAACACTGTATCTAACACTTGCATCTAACTAATTAACAGTGCATCTAAATAATTAACAGTGCATCTAACACTGTATCGAACTAATTAACACTGCATCTAACTAATCATCTAACTAATTAACAGTGCATCTAACACTGTATCGAACTAATTAACAGTGCATCTAACACTGTATCGAACTAATTAACAGTGCATCTAACACTGTATCGAACTAATTAACAGTGCATCTAACACTGTATCGAACTAATTAACAGTGCATCTAACTAATTAACAGTGCATCTAACACTGTGTCGAACTAATTAACAGTGCATCTAACTAATTAACAGTGCATCTAACACTGTATTGAACTAATTAACAGTGCATCTAACTAATTAACAGTGCATCTAACACTGTATTGAACTAATTAACAGTGCTTTGTTACAATGAATTTGAATCTCACTGTCGTTTTCATTTGTTTCATCACTTGTTAGTATACATTTCCTGAACGTGTACCAGTGCAGAGCTGTAAAAGATCCTTCTTCTGTCATTGTTTTAGAGCAGGTGTCAGTGCACATTGTAGGGATGCAACAGGTAGACTGTCATTACATTGGCTCCTCACTGAAACAATGTGCACAAGCGTATGTTTATAGCAAGTCTCTTTGCTTTATAAAAAATATAAATATGAACAACACTCTGTAAATGTGTTCCATATTTCTGAAAGCCAAGCTTGTGGAGGAATTTAGGTGATTATACTTTGTATTTGTAACATTTTTGTTTGGCCATTTTACTTGATGGAAGCCAAAGTGACAATGTATTGATATATCTGGGTTGTTCGGTGCTTTGCAGTGATTTGCGGACTAATCCATGCACCAATTTCCTGTGTTTACTGCTGTAGTCAAAGTTGAGATAAGTAAAACAAAGTAACTGTGGCTTCAAAATTACATTACAGTTAGCTGGAACATGCTGTGTATTGATACTGAAGTATGTACCTGCATTATAATGAGCCCTGTGTGCCGCTGTGACTTATTACATTACCTCTGGTACAGCTTCATCTGTAATAATTCTCTAGCTAGCATAATCTGCTCATGAAGCAAACTGCAAAGCTGCCAGATGTGCTCATTTCTATGCCTTTGTAAGTTAAAAGAATAGAGCCTTGTGATTGGATATTTGATTTTCTTGAACAAATAATTCATTCGTGTACTTTAATTCCTAATTAGTTAATAAGTCCATGCTTACATTTGGTTGCTAATGCTAGCTGCATGCAGTGCGCATTGTCTGCAATTTATCCACATGGAACCGTTTGCCAGCCAGACTGCATCAGAAGGTGAGAGCTGTATGAAATGAGTTTGATTTATTCAGCATGTAGACAGTGATTTCTTTATGCAGTAAGTGCATTTTTCAATGCATGCATCAGCTAATGGCAGATAACAGGAGGAAAGCTGAGAAGAAATCACAAAGAGAAAAAGCCCAGCTTTTGTAAACAATGCACATTCTGTTGTAAAGTTGATAAAATCTTTTTATGTGTATTACTCAGTATTCATAAAACAGGATAAATTACATCTTAATCATATAAGAGTTATAGTGCATTGGTGGTGGTGGGGGGGGGGGGGGTGATGCCAGTCCATTCACACAACTAACTGTGTATATGGAAGAAAAAGGTACAAAGAGAATTCTACTTAACTCATACAGGAGCAAAAATGTACAAAATCAGTGGCCAAGTAGTTTGCCTCAGTGGTTGGAGAACTGATGGAAGCATGTATCAAGGAAAGACTAACTGAAGATTTAGAGGTCAGTGGGGATCAAGTTCCACCGCATGGAGTGTTATCAGGAAGGGTGTGCACATAAATGTAATGATTTTTTTGTTTCTGTCACAAAAGCAATAAACAGCCAAAAGGATGTAGATCACTAGAGTTTACCAAACACAGATTAGCATAGGGGTACACAGCTGGACATAACATTAAACACATTCAGGTATGCTGCATCTGTTAATTGAGTTGGATAAACTATACAACATAAAGTATTCTCTTTAATACAACTTTTTTTAACGTACTAAACAATCAAGCTCCAATAATAAAAGATTCAAGTATACCATAGCCCCCTGGCTGTCCTGTCACACTGAAATACTGCTGTGTCGTGCAGAAAAAGGTTAAGGCCTCGAAAATCTGGCAAAAAAACTCAACACCACAAAACAATCAAAATGTTAGATACCTCCACAGTCTTAACGCAACAAAGTCAAGGTAGATAAAATCCGCTACTGGTTTGACTTACAATGCCCCCATCATAAAAAATGAGGACTTCTGGGGCTCCATCAACAAATTCCTAACCCGTGGTAGATTTCAGTAGCTCACCCCATTCCTCGACACAGATCAAGACTGAGCTACCACTCTATTCATAAACACTATCCATTACTCAACAAGGATATCAATAATAGTCCACAATATGCCTCTCAACCCATCAGCAATTTCACTGCCTTCTTCCGTAACTCTATACCCGCCTATACCCTAAATAAATAACTTGTCAAACTTAAACGTACCACCTCAGCAATCGATAATTTACCAGGCAACTATCTCAAAATTGCTGCAAAAGCCAAAATGTATCCTTCCTCTATTCTCATAGATAGATCTATCCGAGAATCTTATGCCCCCTTCCTTATATCCTGCCTCTTTGCAAAGGAGGCAACATCACTGAAATCTCCAAAACAATCTCATAACCATTCTTTCACATTTGTCTAAAATAGTGGAGAAATGCATCCATGTTCAACTACTTCACCATATCTTTAACAAAACAGTCTTCTCTGTCCTTCCCAGCATGCTTTGAGACTAAACTACAGCACTAACCTTGCATTACTCAACTTCATAAATAGCATCGGTCAAAACCACAACACAAACAATACTGTAACCGCACTGTGCTTAGATTTATCAAATGTATTTGATACAGCTTACCACAAGCTACTGCTTCAGCTAGCACCATTAAACCTATCCCACCCTCTCCTGGTTTCAAAGCTACCTGTCAGACATATCACAAGCTGCTAAATGGCAATCAAGCTACTCCACCTTCCTCCCTGCATCTTGTAGTGCAGCCCAAAGAACAGGACTTGGATCCCTGTTGTTTAGCATATTTATTAACAATTTACACACTGCTGTTAAACATGCTAATCTAATAATGCTGATAATTCTACTCTTATACTCTAATCCCAAAGTCTAACTAATCTTCTGTAACTCACTCAGGACTCCTTCACCCTCATCAAAAAATGTCTGTCCAAATCTGACCTCATCCTAGACCTAAAGAATACAAAACTACTCCTTTTCACCCCAAACTGCCATACTGATTACAAAACATACTTCAAAATCACCTCTTCCAACAACCCAGTAATTCATGTAGTTTCCAGTACTAAACTGCTAGGTGTCACTACTGATGATAACGTGAAATTTGACTTGTATATTCCACAATCTATAAAAAACAGCAAAAGGGTGTTTTTTACACAGAATTAAACACTCTTGTAGCAGAAGTAGCAGGACAGCCCTTGCTTCCTATCTTCTTCCCAGACTCCTGTATGCCACACCAGCTTTCTTCAACTTCCATGCTACACAGAAGAGTAAACTTGAACAATGTTACAATAAAACAGGCAAATTCACATCCAGTAATGCTTAATCTTTTCATCACTGCATCGCCCTTAAGCACCTTAACTGGCTAGAGCCACCCCAATGTTTCACTTTCTTTCAACTACAAGTAGCACACATTGTAGTGCATCACCCTGAAAGGTGCCCTCCATGCCCTAGGCTCTTTGTTACAACAGTACCCCCACAACTGGCAGCTCACCTCTAGTGAGAAATATTATAAAATATATCATTTGGTTTAAAAGTTCAGCAACATAGCTGAAGATGCTGTATACCCCAGCAATGTATCCAAGGGGAACTCACTGTTAGACTCACTTTAAACCCACACATCTTCAAAACTGAAGTAAAACACCTGCTCCATACCTCTTGGCTATGGTGCGTAAGGGCTCCTATGAGATAATCGGTAATGTAGATGTTGCAATGTGTATTATGTATTTGTATTTTTCTGGAGCTTTTCTCCCCGGGACACCATTGAAAACGGGCTCCTTGTGGCCCAGTGGACTATCCTGGCAAACAAACTGCAAATAAAATAAAATAAAATAAAAAAAATAAAATAAAATGATCTTAATCCTTAGTGTATAAAACTAAAGCTGTATACTATTACTAATTCTACATATCCATTTCCATGTCTATCCCACTTCTCTTCTATAAATTCTTTAAACCTACCACCTAGCACTGCCAACATAACAAGTCATGCATTTAAAATTATGTTTAACTACCTAAGCACTCCTACAATCTATGTATTAAGTGCAATTGTAAACCCTTTTGTACTACTGTATTACTGTTTCGTACTTTTAATGTTTTAGTATTTGCATAGAGTGTGAAGATGTACTAGTACGATGTATTGTTCTTCAGCTTTATATACATAAATTCATAGACTCATAGACTGTTACAAGGCTAATAACCCAAAGGGGCTTTCTAAGCCTAGACAAGTATTTCTGAAATAATAATGATGTCCAGCGTCCAAATAGGGAATTGAGGGCCAGGCATTTATAAGCTACATCTGTCCATAATGGACATGAGCGCTAGGCCCATTGAAAATGTCCTATTCCCCATCCACATGTCTAGGTTGTGCTTACACTGGGTAATACTCAAACTCAACTTCACATGGATGAGAAGCCTGATCCATAGTCGTAGCAATCTCTGGGACACATATATGTCTCTCTGGTATGTTCTGTTTGTGCCACAGACACAATTCAGGTCCCTAGACCATGTAGGAGATTCATAAGTGTGGGGTTTTCAGATGTCTTGTAAGCCAGCTTGGCATAGATCACCCCTCAGAAATCTATAGGAGACTGAGTAGAGGGAAAGGGCTTTAAGGTGCTCTGCATAAGGCAGGTTTGTTATGCCTTGTGTTCTTTTTGTAAGGAACCTCTGAGGTCACTCTAGTTTTTGCATATGCCTGGTCAGATACATACAAAAGGGAGCATTGTACTCTATTATTGGTCTGATAATGGCAGAGTACAGTGGGATAATGACCTCTTTGGACCTAGATACCATGCCCTTACTTATAAGTTGTGCAACATAAAAGGATTTCCTCACCACTGTGGCCACATGGTCATCGAAGGTAAGGCTACTGTCTGTGTGTGTACCCAGTTCCCTGACCATTATGACGTTTTCCCCCTGGGCCTCCACTGAAAAGGAGGCCAGTAAACAAAAGAAGATAAATAAATTTATCAATAAATAAATAAATTAAAAAGGCCATAGCTTTCAGAAAGCTGACATGGCGTACATATGAGGTGAAAGAAGATGCTTTTAATGTATAGAAACATCTCCTGAGGAAGCTGTTTAATGAAAAACATGGTAGAATCCAAGAATACATTGGAGCAGCACAAAGCACTTACAGATAGGTAAAAGATATGGGTTTACAAGGAATTTCAGCTCATCCTTCTATTGTGACTATGGGCACACATGGTAGGCCAAGTTCTCCCTATCAGTGGACATATGATCAATAGCACTTTGCTACAAATAGTGCCATTTAGTAACACTAGTATGAAGTGTTCAGGTATTTTCCTTGTTGATGATCTAAAATACAGCAAAATAGTATCTGTGAAGTGCTTGGAACTAATATGTATACAGACAAATCTTAAAAGAAAATATTAAAAACAGAAAAAAATACAAAATTATTAACCAACATTTGCCAAACACAAAAGCTTGTACATTTGAAGATTTTTTTTGATATTTTGCATTAGACATTCAGAGTATCCTTTCTACAGTACTGTTTCAGGGAAAAAAGTGGCAACATCTGTGGCCCCATATAGCTAATTAATGGGATAGCTTTATTAACAGACCATTCTAAGTCTAGCCAATTTCCTTGCAAAGGTGAGAATCAAACACTGTACCTTGTGGCTGGGAGTCAAACACCTTTACCATTATACCTAAAGTAAGGCACACACAAAGCTCAACAAAACGGACAACTGCTTTAATGAACAAGCACAAAAACAATCCACAGCAAGCTAAATCACAGCAGCACAGCACAGCAAATGAAATTGCAAAGCACAAGCAACAGCACAATAACGCTGTAAAGTTAATCCACATACGGTTTCGTCACAATAACTTCATCAGATACCTAACCTCTCTTCCTTTGATGAATAAATAAACTAATCTAATTCAAATGAACCAATGAGTGAACAAATTCAATTACACATGCAAAATGCATTAAAACACATGAACCTTAAAGGTAAATGAATCTAAAAGTTAAAACCAAAAGTATATATAATAAATAGATATAATAAATAGATATGTATATATATTTTGTTATATAAAATGCTTCAAACATATACCTTAGTTAAAATTGCTTTGTTAAATATAAGTATTACCAGCACAAACCTGAAATATTTCTAAAAATGTTTTTTCAAAAGCAGAAGCTAAATTGAATCCAAAATACAATAAAATACCACCATCTTGTGGAAATTAAATTAAATGCATGTTCATCTTGTTAAAAGATTAATAAATATATTATTATTAAAATAAACTGTAAAATGCTTGCATATATAATATATAAAATTATTTAAAAATATAAATATTATAATAATAACATATTATAATTTAGCTGATCTCAATTTCAGCACAGGTTTCAAGGATAACATTTCATTTAAACCAGAGGCAGAACTTGCATCAAGAATAATTTGCCAATATATCTCCCTATATTCCAACCAAGTCTCCCAAGGCCCTCCCCTGGGGTCTCGTGGGACTACTTCTATGACCAAAAAACTGAAATTTAGCTTTGCCACAATTGTTTTGATGTTTAAACAGAGCATTATTATCTTTTCTTTTCCTTATCTCATATAAATGCTCGTAAATTCTCTGCCTCAATTTCCTCTCGGTCTTGCCAATGTAAAAAGAGTCACAGATTTCACATGTAGCAATATAAATCACTCCTGTGGTATTACAGTTGGCAAAACCTTGAGCAGTAATATACTTGTTCCTCTTTTTCAAAAGAATAGAATCACCTTCCTTGATGTTAATGCAATATGGGCAACGCCCGCATTTTCGTGTCCCTTTTTTGTTATTGTTATTAGTGGGGTTAAAGTAGTTTGTCCCTTCCAATATATTCTTGAGGTTATGTCCCTTCCTATATAGACATTTAAATGGATTTTCAAATATATGGTTTAAATCAGACAAACTAGCAAATTTTTTCCATTTTTTACTAAGAATACTTCTCACCAGATTACTTTCCCCGTCAAAAGTGGTAAACATGGCAGAATGAAAACCTTTTTTTAAAGTTGTGGCAATAGCAGTGTTTGCCTCAGTATTTTGTACTTCCAATGTAGGTAGGGGTACACCCAAAATTGGAGCAAATCTTCCTGTTTTTCCTTCCTTAACCTCTACAATAACTGATGTTAGGAGATCTGCTGGGTACCCTCTTGCTCCAAACATACTCTTAATAAATTTATATTCAGTATTAAAATTCTGATCGTCTGACGTCATCCTACTGGCTCTCACCAACTGACCTTTAACTATTGCTCTTTTTTGAAAAATGTGGGTGAGAGCTTGTATAATGCAAGTAAGCATTAGAAAACATATCTTTTCTAAAAATTTTTGATTTTAAAACCTTCCCCCATTCTCTGTATATTTACATCTAAAAAACACAATTCAACTTCTTCTACTTTATAGGTGAATTTTAAAAAATTAGTTGTATTTGAAATGTTGTGTCTTTCAGCTTTTCCCGGTTAGAGGTCGTCACAGCGGAACTCCGGTCCGCTAATGATTGGCAGTAGATTTTTACGTGCTGAGTCGCCGGCCCTGACGCACAACCTTCAATGAAGGTACGCCCATTCACGCATGTCTCCACACAGAAGATGCTCTAGCTGAGAATCGAACAGGACAACGTCTTACTGTGAGGTGACAATGCTACCGTAGCACCACCACTGCAGTTATTGAAATATAATCAAAAAATTCCATGAGTATTTCAAGGGTATTGTTCCAAAAAAAGACAAACATCATCTAGGAAGCGCCCATAGTAGTTCCAGTATTGTTTAAAATTAGAATTGTGAACACATTTTTCTTCCCAATACAATAAAATGATGTTGGCATATGTAGGTGCACAATGGGTACCCATAGCTACGCCTTTAGATTGTCTAAAATATTCCCCTTGGAAGAATATAAAATTATTATTTAAAATCAATTCCATTAAAACAAGGCATGTACGAAATACCTTAAAAGAGATATTATTCTTGCTTCCCAAAAACTCTTCAAACCAAACTAAACCTATCTCATGAGGAATACACATAAAAAGGTCCACATCATCCAAAGTGATAAAACTAGAGGTGTCAACCTGATTAGAATTATTAATATGCCTTAAAAAATCCCAAGAATCCTTTAACACATTAGGATGTTCCATCACCACATTCTTCAGATGTACAGCTACATATTTTGCCAGTGGAGCAGTAATAGAACCCTCCACAGATACAATAGGACTGAGAGGAGGGTCATCAGGATTTTTTTGGACCTTTGGTATACCAAAAATACAAGGCACTTTGGGTTGTTCAACATGTAAATAATTATATGTTTCCAGATCAATAAGCCCCTCTAAAGCTAAATCATTCAAACAGAGGGAAAGTTTTTTATAAGCAATATGAATTTAATTCATAGACACTCTCTCATAGGTATATTGGTCATTTAACAGATCAAACATGTTTGCCTCATAATTAATATGATCCATAAAAACCACCCCACCCCCCCCTTATCAGGGTTGATGATTCTAAGATTTTTATTCTCTCTACATAAACTGAGTGTATGCATTTCTTCCGTAGAAAGGTTTGGACTAACCTTGTTGTACTTAAGTTTATCTCTTAGCTCCTTTTCAACCAAAACCTCAAAATTCCTAAGCTGGGGGTGAAGGGGCGGATTGAACGTACTCTTCTTTGTTAAAACAGTGGTATTTTTTCTTATATTACCATTAAAAAATACCTCTAAATTTTTCTGCCTAATAAAAAGTTTAAAATCCACTAATAACTTTTTTATCTCTTAGCTCCTTTTCAACCAAAACCTCAAAATTCCTAAGCTGGGGGTGAAGGGGCGGATTGAACGTACTCTTCTTTGTTAAAACAGTGGTATTTTTTCTTATATTACCATTAAAAAATACCTCTAAATTTTTCTGCCTAATAAAAAGTTTAAAATCCACTAATAACTTCGCAATGTTGGCCTTAACGTTAGTAATAAAAGTAAAACCTTTAGTAAATAAGTTGAAATGACCCTTAGTAATGGGAGTAAGGGTATAATTAAAAATGTGAAAACCATTGTAACTAAACATACATTTATTAATCACTATTTCATCTGAAGGAATTACATCCATGGTACCCCTCTGGTTCTGATAACCATACCTGTAGTCTACTGGGTCCTTGTTCTTGAGTCTCTCTGATCTCCTTGGGGAGGGAAACTCTAAAGGGTCATGTATGTCATAGCTATTAAACTGAGTTTCAGCTGGTAAATTGTCATACCCCATGTCTCTTTCACCTCTATACTCATGTGGTTTGTTGTGAAAATTACCCCATGTATTCTTTGGTTTAGGGTATTGTGTATTATTTTTGGACTCCTTTACATCCCTTTCCACCTTTCTAAATTTTCTTTCATAAATCCTACTACATTTTACTTCTACATAGGTTCATAGGTTCATAGGTTCAGTTCGGCTATCTGCCCATAGGGCATTTTAACAAAAGCTTTTCGCTTTGTGGCTTAGGCCACCCTTTAGTATGGGGAACTATACATTATTTTTCTGTGCATTGCCTAGCAGTGACACTGAGGGTCTGCTGAGCGTGATCTAATCACCCATCCATTGGTCAAGATTTCTTATTTCTCGAGAACGAGGGGCCTCACATGTCACATGTGCTCTTTTTTACCACAGCCTCTCCTTGAGTTGGGTGATGAATCTGTCAGTCCCCCATCGTCTCCTATGTATAGATCGCAGTCTCCGTTTTTTCTCTGATTATGCCTGGATGTTGATGGTTGATTCTCCATGCGTTGGGTTTGACAAAAGATTTTGTATGTTGTTAGGCAATGCTCAATCTGGGAGCAGAGCATGGCCTTGAGCGTGCTGGAGTTTAGAGGTGAGCAGCATAGGACAGTGCGACTGAATAGAGCTGGCTTTTTCCTTTGAACTTTTTGGCGCCCAACTTTTGGGTTGAGTGCTTGGTCAGTTTTTGGTGAGGAACAAATCATTGATACCAGCCTGCTGCAAGTGTGGGTCAGATACATTGGATGAAAGGGGATGTTATCGGCAACTCATGAGGTCACGGGCAATGTAGAAGGTCTTCCTAACTACTTTAGCTACATGGGTGTCGAATGACAGATCATTATCAACCAAGGTCCCACCTAACTGATAACTGCTGGGTGTGAATGACACGTCCTTATTTTCCTAGTGCCCCTCTGTTTTTAACTTCTTCTGTGCTTTTTTATGCATTTTTTGCATTTAACCTTTTTCCGGGGAACTTTTAGCAAGGGTATCTGGGCTAGATTATTTTTAACTTTAGTAGGCTTCAGGCTGGGCTATCTGTTGCAGAGTTTCTGAGCAGTCAGGAAGGGATATTTCAGTCACCTGTATTTTGCTGCTTTGGCCCCCATTGTATGCCCTACAAACTTTGTCAACCTTGCCCCTCCCTACCAGGACACCCAGGCAAGAGGAGTCTGGGATGCCAGCAGTGTGAGTTCTGACATGGCCAGCCCTGTGGGACACCACTTTTGAGCTTTCAGTCTGACCAGTAGGCATCTTGCAATGAGTTGTTGGTTTCAATGATAGGTTTAGGTTGATGAGTATCTTGGCAATTAATAGCATGGGTGGCTGGGTCAAGGACTGGAAAGATTTCAATGGGTGACTTGGCTTCAATTGTGGCCAGGCTTTAGATTAAAAGTCAGCTTTATGGACTACCAAATGCCTCATCCAAAGCTTTGTAAAATGTTTGATGATCCACTTTAGCAAATCCATTATCTTCTGCCATGCGACCATCTCCTATGTCTAGGTTTATGGCCTCCATGGCTAACACCTCAAGTCAACATTTGTGAATTCATTGTGATCTGGAGGGGGTTGCAGTGCAGGACGCTGGTCCTGGTTAGCTGTGGTAAGAAGTGATTCTTAAATGGCACCGCTATTTTGTAAGGGGTACCATTCATGCAGTCTGTTTTTTCAGCACAGCACCCACATGGGTCCCATGGATGTTTGTTTTTGTGTTTTTAGCTTTGGGTATAACTTGGCTTGTGAGATGGGGAGGGGGATTTGTTAGGGGCTTTTCATGTTTGGGATGGAGGGGTTTGGTATAGATGTACTGTGGAGAGCAGGGTGGGCTTTGGGGGATCTGGATGTTGGGTATGTTTTTGAACTTGGGTTGAATATATCTGGGCTTTTCCTCCAGGTCTACATCAAGGAAGAAGTCCTCATGATATGTTGGCTTTGTTTGATTGATTTCTCAGTTAGTTCATCTTTTAAGTTTTGCTCTAGTTTTAGTATTTTGCTTGATTTTTTTTTTGCATGACTTTGCTTTTATGTGTCTTACCTCTGTGCTTTTAGTTTTTCTTTTTGAAAATTGCCTTTGTTTTAATGTTTGCCCTTGGCTGGAGTCTTATATCTTGATCCAAGGGTGTCTACAAATGGGGTTTGTTTGTGCTTTCAACATTTCATGATATTTAACTCTTTCACACTCAGTGCCAAACATTAAATCAGTGACAATCTTATTATTAATAATTTCAGTCTGAGAAAACATTTTATCCATTTCCAACTCATTGTTTCTAATTATAGCCTTCATAATTTCAAACCCACATTTATCAAATGCACAAATAAGGTCCTTATGAAAGTCCGAATTTTCGACAACATTGTTGGGATATTTACACACCCGAAGACCTTTAGGAATAATGCTCAATTGCAAACAGTGTTTAAGATACATGTTGTCCATTTTCAATGCTTTAAACTTAAAATGCATATTATCCAAATCTGAAATTAAAGTGGTGTAGCTACCACTATAATTATTGTGTTGAGGTATAGGCATCTGTTTAAAATCAAGTTTAAAATCAAGAATATCTTTAAACTGAACAGTACCTGTATTATTTTGATGTGCAACATCCATTGAAGTTGCAATACTTCCATTGCTTCCATTCACAAGTTTCAAAACTGAAGTTCCAGATGAACTTGCTGATAAAGAAATATTAGGAAAGCCATCCAAGCTTTTATGATGAGTCTGGACACCCTGGCCATGCTGTGAATCCAACTGGGAAACGGTTCCTTCATTCGAAGCTGAACCAGCGAGTCTCTCCGGGTTACAGGGAATCGAAGATATCAAAGTTTGTGTTAAGGGTGTAAGCAAGCCCACATGTTGGGATACCATTACCATTATACCAATGTCCAATACATAATGCCACTTTACATGGTGACTGTGTTTTTCTAGTTGTGCTACTGTATTCATTCCAAACTCCATATTACAGAGTGACTGTGTTTCTACTTGTGGCACTGTGTTCCAAATGCCATTTGAAATGTTCACTATGAGTTTCCATTTGTAGCATTGTATTCCAAATACCATTTTGCTTGATGACTATGAATTTCCAGTCCGGCATTGTATTCCAAATGCCATTTTGCATGATGATTGTGAATTTCCAATTCAAATGTCAAAATATTAAAAACACACCAAGGGCTGATAAAATTTGCAGATGCAAGAAAATAAAAGGTATTATTAAAAAAAATGACAATTAACCAACAAACACAGCTATCTATTATACAGCAATCTAAGATTTAGTCAGTACTTTGTCTGTTTCAGAAAGGTGAAATTATCTGTTTGAATTAATGATGAGGTGGGGATTTCATCTTAAGTTAGTGAGAGTGAGTAGACGTTTATATGAGGGAACAAGAGCAAAGATAAAACTGTGCTAGATTGTTGAAAGAATTTAGCCTAGAAAGGGGAACAAGGTAATGCTGCCCAGTGTCTGCGTAATGTTTGCATTACATTTGGAACCACTGGAGATCCTCCTATGGAAGGCAGATATTAGAGGCTATGAATGGGAAAAAGTGCAGTGCTCAAGGATGGCGTGTAGATTCTACTTAATCATTTGCAAGAGGACGGTCCAGTGCAGTGAGGCATCCTAAGGGAATTTGAGAGGAGTACAAGATATAAGATAAAAAATTTGAAGTGGCAGTAAAATATATCCCACTAGGATGTTTAAAAGAGGAATACCTTTTGTGTAGACAAGATTGAAATTATACTTTTGCAATTAGAGCATCATATGTTGCAATGTAGCTAGAGCTGTATGCATAGGTTTTTTCAAAATAGTGACTAGAGGTTGGTGATCCATTTCAACCTGGATAGTTCTACCATAAATATAATCATGGAAATTCGAACATGCAAACACAATTGCCAAGAGTTCTTCCTCTATCTGCGCATACCGCATTTTAGTTTGGGTTAGAGTTCTGTCCGCATAGGCTACTAGTCTACCTTCTTGAAGAATGACTGCACCAATACCAAATTTCGAAGCATCACAAGAAAGAGTAACTGGTTTGTGAACAGCATAGTATCTGAGAGTTGGTGGATTGACAAGTCTCTGTTTCAGGACATGAAATGCTCTCTGGTGTTGTTCTAACCATGACCAGGATCCATCTTTGCATGTCAGCAATGTAAGCAGTGCTGAAAGTTGGCTCAAGTCTGGAATGAACTGGCCTAAATACTTAACCATGCCAATAAAATATTGCAGGGCTTGAATATTGTCTAGAGCTGGTAACTCAAGAATTGCTGTTTGCTTGGAAGGATCTGGTCGTAAGCCTGAACTTGTAAATAAATGACCAACATAAGTTACTTCTCATAGCCTGAATTTGCACTTCTGAGGATTCAGCTTAAGATTCACTTCACATACTCTTTCCAGAACTTTCTTGAGGTTTCTGTCTTGCTCAGCTTCACCATTACCTCCTACTACAATACCATCTAATATAATAGCACACGAATACCCAGAACAAATTTGCTGCATTGCACACTGGTAGACTTCATTGGCAGAATTTATCCTAAAAGGCATTGTCAAAAATCTGTATCTGCCAAACGAGAGTAGTGAAAATGGTTAGCAGTGAAGATTTTTGGTCAAGCAATAGTTGCCAAAAAGAACTCTTTGCATCCAAGACAGAAAAAAACAGTGGCATTTGGCATAACAGCAGCAACTTCTTCAACTGTATGCATTGAATGATGAGTTCTTTTCAGTGCTTTGTTCAAATCCCGTCGATCAATACATATTCTGATATCATCTGAGCTTTTCTTATGAGCTATGACCATGCAGGATACCCATTCAGTAGGCTCTTCTACTGGACAAATTACACCTTGCTGCACCATTTTATCTAGCTCAGCCTTGGAACTGTTCTGCATACCTACTGGAACTCTCCAGGCTGGTCTGACAACTGGGCAGACTTCTGGGTCTGACTTCATGGAGTACACAACTGGTAGTTTGCCTAGTTTGTCTTCGAAAATATCAGTATAGGTAGAAAAAATAGACTGGGTGAAATTAGAACAGTGGTCTTTCAAGCTTACATGGTGCACTTCCTTATTAAATGAAAGCAGTCCCATCTTCAAACTGTCTCTGAGGTGTAATAGGTTCATAGGTTGGTACTAGGCTATTGGCCCTAGGGCCTATACAAGCCTAGCCATAACAATTCCCTGGCTATTTCTTCCCACACTATTTACTTCCCTGGTCCCCTGTCTAGCAGGGTGACTGATGTGATCCCCGGGGGGAATTTCCTTTCTCCCATCCAATCGTCAAGGTTCCTTTTGAAGAGGGCCAAGGAGGTGCTCTCCTTGGCATGTATGGGCAGTCTATTCCATCTATTCCAGAGTCTGGGGAGTCTCTGGGTAAGGAACCTATCCCTCCAGCATGTTTTGTTTATTGTGATGACAAGGTGTAGATCCCTGGAGGGTGTGGCTCTGAGGGACTGGGATTTCTTTAAGGGTAGCATGTCCAACAGCTCTGGGTTTGACATGGCCTCGCATGTTAAGTAGAGATCGCCTCTGAGTAGAGCTGGAGTTTTTTAAGGTGGTCAGCATAGGGCATCTGCTTTAGGCCTGTGATTCCTTTAGTGAGGTATTTCTGCAGCCTTTCTAGTTGTTGCAGATGTCTTGAGAGGTGCATACCAAGTGGGGTGTTGTATTCTATAATGGGTCTAATGAGGGATGAGTACAATGGGACAATGACCTCCTTTTTTTCTGAATGAAAAGCCCTTAGTGATGAGGTGTGCCACATAGAAGGATTTCCTGACTGTTGTGGCGATGTGGTTATCGAAGTTGGAACCACTGTCCACCTGTGTCCCTAAGTCTCTTATCACACTTTTGGTGTTTAGTGTACTGCCACCTATGCGGTAATTCACGGGGTACATCTTTTTTCCCAAAGGGGATAACTATACATTTCTTGGCATTGAGCTTGAGCCCATGGCTGTGGCACCAAGCATCTGTTTCTGTAAGGCCCTTTTGTAGAGTATCCACATCATTTGGGGATTCAATAATGGCTCCCAGTTTGCAATCATCTGCGAACTTTGTTAGCCAGAGTCCCTTAGATTTGGCCTGTACTTCAGAGAAGTAGATGCCAAACAAGAGTGGTCCCAGGACTGAACCCTGAGGTACTCCACTTGTCACTTCTCTAGAGCTGGATTAGGAGTCAGCTACTTTTACAGTGTGGTTCTGTCAGAAAGCAAGTTGGCAACCCATCGAGTGACATAGGGATTAATGCCCAGCTTAGTAAATTTATCTATGATTCCAGAGTGGGGGATGGTGTCAAAGGCCTTGGCGAGGTCCAGATAGGCTGTGTGAACTGCCTTACCCTCATCCACGGCTCTGGAGGCTGATTCAAAGAAGTCAATCAAGTTCAGGAGACAAGATCGGCCCTTCACTAACCCAAACTGGGTGGGGTCCAGTGTTTGAAGGTTGCCAATATCTTTGTTTATAAGTTCCATGATAATACGTTTCATGGCCTTGCAGATCAGGCTCATCAGACTGATGGGGGGGTAGTTCCCGGGATCCAAGGTGGATCCCCCCTTGTGGAGTGGGATAACTGTAGCTGTGCGCCACTCAGTGGGCACGAAGCCTGAGGTGAGGGTATTATTAAACATGACACTTAGCTGAGGAGCCATTTCATTTTGTAGTTCATGTAGTACACAGCCTGGGATGTCATCTGGTCCCATGGATGCTGTATTCTTAGCTTTGGAGAGTGAGTTTTTTACCTGTGTGGCCATTATTACCAGAATTTGGCAATCTTCTGGTATTGAGGTGGGCCGTTTAGGGGGTGAGAGGGAGGTGAAGTTAGCACTGAATCGATCTGCTAGGATATTGGCAATATCCTTGGGATCAGTATATTTAATGCCATTCTGTTGTAGCTCAGAGCATCTGAGCATTGCCATTTAGATTCTTGACATAGTTATAGAATGCCTTGTCATTGTCTTTGGAATCTTTGGCAATTTTATTTTTGTAACTAGCTTTGGAGGATTTACGGGGGATCTCAAATTCTTACTGAGGCTGGTAAGGGAATTTTTAGCATCATGGGATTTTCCTCTTTTCTGCAACAGTTTCTTCCTTTTGTTGTAAAGTTTGTTTATGGCAGGGGACCACTAGATTGGCTTCCTTTTTTTGGAGGAGAGCATCTTGGTTCTATTTGGGATGGCACGATTCATGCATGAGTGGATGTGCTCATACAGTGCCTTAGTGTAGGACTCAGCAGTCGAACTTTCAGTTCCAGTCTGCATGGGTGTCATGAAGTTTGTCACTTCTGACTTGAGTAACATGAAGTTGGCTTTGGAGAAGTTTTCTGTGGTGGTTTCCTTACTGGGGAGTGGAGGTGGGATGTCGATGTTAAGGGTGATTAGCTTATGGTCTAACCTGACCAACGAGGGGGTGACCATAGGTGTGGAGCATCAATTTCCCATGTTGGTAATTACTAGGTCAAGGATATTGGAGCCCCTGGTGGGACTATGGATTAGTTGATCCGGGGCATTGGAATTTATGAATTCCAAGAACCGTTGGGCAAAGGTGTTGGTACACGAGTAGTTTTCCCAGTTAATGCAGGGTAGTTGAAATCACCTAGTATTAGGGTGTTTGGTTGTATCTTAATATTTTCCAATAGGTTTAGAAAAGGGTAGTGAGAATCTTGGGGCATGGTGGGGGATCTGAAGCAAGCTACAATTTGGATTGCAGTCTTACCTAGTGATGGTTGTACCTAGAGAATTTCAGGCACATTGTGTTGGGCAGCTAGCCTGGTGGTGTGAATATCCTTGGTGAATATGGACACTCCTCCAACTTTAGTGTTTCGATCCTGGTCTGGTGGCCGAAAAGTGTGGTAAGAGTTGTAGCCTGGTATTGCAGGGGTGTTCTCCGGAGCCTTGAACCAGGTCACAGTTACTGCACAGATATCGATGTTCTCCATTTTTAGGAGTGCCTTGAGAGTGTACATTTTGAGGTTTAGACTTCTAGAGTAGCATTACCTTCAGATTTTGCATGCTTGTACCTGTTACGTTGGTGGTTTTGTCCTTTGAACTTTGCCTAAAAAAAGGCACTATAGGGGTGGCAAGAGCCTTAGCCAATAACCTGAATCCCAGGGGCAACAGGTGCAGACCATCTCTGGCAAAGCATCGTGGTCTGTCGATCATGTCGTCCCAGGCAGATACTGGATCCCTTTTGAATGACACCAGAAGCTTAGCCAATTGTTGAAGTCAATCATTTTGTCCTTATATTGTGGTATCATTTAGGGCAAAGGCAGGATGCTTCCCAGGGCTAGGGTCATACCTGCATGGGCCACATGATCCGAGAGCTCTTCCATGTCTCTTTTCATGTAGTCCAGGGAGGCACGGCTCAAGTCATTCACTCCAACATGGACAATGACAGAGTCATATTTGTACTTGTTCTGGAGTGACTTGAGTGCATGCATTATGTAGTGGATCCTGGCACCCGACAGGCAGCTGACTTAAATTTCTCCTTGTTCAACCTTATGAGTGGGACATCACTGTGCCTGACTATAGAATCACCTATAACTAAAGTGTTAGGTACGTTGTCTTGCCTTAGGGGCTGTTGCTGGGTGGCACATTGGTGTTGTGAGCTATGTGACACTTTGGTTATGATTGGTGTTTGTTTGCATTTCAGCTTCGGAGGTCCTTGTTGCTTGGGCAGGTTACAGTTAGGGGCCTCTGCATATGTGGATTTAGTTTTGCTATCAGTGGGTGTTGGTGGTGTGAGTTTAGAAGGGCTATCTGTTGCTTGAGGTGTAGTGCAGGTGATTGTATGTGCCTTTTGACCACATAAAATTGCAAGTCATAGCTGTTCACAGCAGAATAACATGAAAGCACTACTGAATCTTCAGTTTGAATTTCTTCACCACTATAAGCAATAAGCTTCATACACTTTGCCAAATCAAGTTTCTTGCCAGCACATACTCTAGTAAATGTTTCTGCTGACATAACAAGCACTTTGAACTTCTGTCAACTTTGAGCTGTATAGGTTTCCCATTTATCTGAACAATACAAAATATTTCATTTTTTGGCCCTAAATCTACTGCATTCACTGTTTCATTAAGCGCAGACACACCGTCAACATAAAAAGTAGGGTCACAGCTTTCTAATTGATCAGCTTGTCTCTTTGAATGTTCTCTTTTAATAAAAAAAATATTCCTTGTTTGATTTACAAAATCTTTGGAAATGATTCCACTTTTTACATCTGTGGCATTGCTGACCAAAGCTAAGCACTTTTCTTTTTTAGGCACATGATTGCCACCACAATTACAACAGCTGGCTATAAAGCTAGGTGAGGGTATATGCCTTGAGTTTGCTGACTCACTCTTGTGCTTCACTGAGACTGTGCAATTTTCAGAGTGCAGCTTGGAACTTGCTAGAAATCTATGGGGTTTTCCAGTGAGTGTTACAGGGTTTACATTTGCTGCCATGTGCTTTGGCCTGTTTCTTTTAACCATGTGTTACATACTAACAACATGAGCACTAGAAGATACTGGAAGCATGCATTTCTCATTTATAAGCATATTTGTGTGCTTTTCTGCGAGCTCATATATCTGACAAATCTCAATGGCCTTATTCAAAGTTAAATTACTGTCACAAAGCAAAATCTTTCTCACAGCGTCTTCTTTAAGACTACATACACATCTGTCTTTTATCAACTCATCCCTTTAATCACCAAATCTGCATGTTTTAGCTTTGTTTCTCAAGTCAGTTATATATGCTGCAAAAGTTTTCCCAGGATTTTGATATCTTGTGCAAAATAAGTGCCTTTCCATTGTAATATTTGTTTGGGGGTTACACATCTCTCTTAATTTACATTTTAAGCATTCAGGGTCTTCCCTTGACTCAGCCGATACCACTATATGATAGTTTTCCCCCTGTCCTGCAAACACAGCAGGTGCATACACAAATGAATGCTCTCTTTCTATGGCTTCTGGACCAGCTAAATTAAGCAGAATAAATGCCTTTGTATGATCATATTTATCAAAAAATGCAGCTTGTATGAAAATAATGTACTCTTGCTCAAACACTCTCCAATTCTCTGCAATATTATTATCAAATACAAGTGGACCTGTTTATGAAATCCTTCAGCCATCCCAACAAAGTATGCCCAAACACACTGAAAAAATGGTCCTTGTAATTATATGCAAACATGCACACACAGCCATTTGTAATAGCATTCAAATGCACAATATATTTTTCGAAATACTGTACTTTGCAAAATATGCTTTGAAATGGCTGTATTTTGCGAAATAACTGTACTGTAATACTGCGCAATCCTGCTAACTCTGTGCATACTTTGGATATCTT
Organism: Protopterus annectens; assembly: GCF_019279795.1. Lineage (NCBI taxonomy): Eukaryota > Metazoa > Chordata > Ceratodontiformes > Protopteridae > Protopterus > Protopterus annectens. The sequence goes on from NC_056732.1 coordinate 1,448,498,819, forward strand.
GAAAAACTTTAATTAATGAGAAAAAAGTATGTGCTATGAGCCATTTTGAAAAAAATGCGGTTGTTTTCCTTATTTTATTCATGTCATTCAATTCTAACTTTATTTCAAACATTTGTCGTAGTTATTCAAATATTTTTTCAGCATGTCACAGTTTCAGACATGTTGTTTACTTAGAAATTCATTTAGAGTGTTTACAGTGCTTTATTTTATATTTTGTGAATACCAGATCATTTAAGTAAGCTTTGATACCTGAAATACATTTCTGACCTGTTTTTGCAAGTTAAACATGCAGTGGGGATGATCCACTCCTCTGTATTCCTCCACCTTTATCTGAGTTCCTTTTTGATCCAGAATCTGGATTTCTGGATCTCATTCTGACACCATGTCGCTTGTCTTGTTTTACCATTGAAGACACACAGGCAGGGTAGTTCGTTAATATGCTTTATTATCAAAACACATCAGGATGGATAGCAGCAGTGCAAAATATAAACAAACTGATTAACTGACAGACTACACAGACATAACATGCTTACATCTCAACAGCTAACTACAAAATGTCAGTCAGGCTCATACATGCTTATTATTTATACACTTGTGCAAGCCCCTAGAAAGCTTCTTAATGGTATACATACATATTGACCTATAGGTTGTTTATATATTTGCCTTAGAGATTGTTATAGTATGCTTGTTTATCCTGTTTGACATGGAGTTTTGCAAGGTTTCTAAGATGGCTAAATTGCTGGAGGGCATTTTCAGTTCTATTTTTTTACCAGTTTTTCCAGGCTTTATCCGTTTTTATCATGATTTTTTTTTTCCTTTGTCAGCCATGTTGCAGGTTGGACTTTACTCTTTTCTTACATACTAGTACTAGATAATTTACGGTCTGTAAGAATATGCTATTAAAATATTCTACAGCAGTATCTAGCAGCGTTGTTCTAAGTACATTCCAGTTATAGATTTTTTAGTGTTTCATTGAAAATACCTTTGTTGAAATTGTTTGTATTTCATATTTGATTATAGATAATATGTTTATCTTGGTTATGGTGAGTTCTTACGTGGTTACTATTCTGAGAGGAAGCCTACTTTTGTTAGTTTTTCTGGTTTGTTTGTAAGAATCCAGTCTAATGTTGAGCGTCTCCCTGAAGTTTTATTGATTCTAGTAGGTATGGTTATTAGTTGTCTGAAGTTGTACAACTTTATAGATTCAGTGGGGGTAGTGGAATTTAGGAGTTACCAGTCTAAGTCTCAAAGTATTATAGTTTCATGGTTAATTTGTTGGGATATGCCTCTAACCCTTACTTAAAGCACAAGGTCAGAGGTAGAACACGGTTTGTCCTAATTAAATGGTGGTTGGATGAATGGACTCAGACTGCCTATTTGAATGACACTGCTGTATGTATCTTTGCTACCATTGCTTTGCATCAAAGTGCCTTCACAGGTATTTTTCTACCCTTACTAGGATAGCACAAATGTACCTAGGAGCAGAGGAAGGATGTTGGAGATACAAAGAGGGACAGCCATGGAGTTGGGCTCATACATTTTGGGACTGCTGGTAAATTAAGACACCTTCAAGGTTTAGTAGGCAGGATTTTTAAAGGTAGTTGGATTATCCTGAAATATTTACACTTCCTCACTTGGTCAAAAGATGTAACTTTAGGGCATCAAAAGCTGCTGTTAGTAAAAAAGGTGATAACAATGAAGTGGAAGACGAGGGACCCACCATTTATATGAGAAGTTAAGCAACTGGTGACATAACTGGCAGAGAGAAAGAGTGTGAGAGAGAGAGAGAGAAGTATGGAGGAGAGAGAAGCAGCTTGCATGCATACATGAGTAAATTAGGACTCTGGTTCTCAAATGTTATATGAGGACGTCTGGACATGGGGAAAGGGAAGAAGGGGGATGCTAGATATTGTGGGAAAACCTGAAAGAAGTGGGTGAACAAACACACTTTCTTTTGAAAAGGGTATGAGTAACTAAAGCAGAAGTAATGTAATCTACTGCTTGTTTAAAAGTTGTTTAGTCTGGTAGTAGACAGTGAAATGATCAGGAGAATCTTGGACTGGCACATAGTCTTTTGTAAAAAGCTTTGTTCTATGTGCTTATAAATATTTGTATTATGGTTGCTTAATAAAAGGCATTATTAATAAAAAAAACTTAGATGACAGGATGAAGCTTGTTTGCAATTTACTAATTTAGTATTGCATACTCAGCCATCAAAAAGGTTATAATATCATAGACTTGCTTCTAATTTTTTTTTTGTCTTTATAAAATCCACAGAAAATAAACCATCAACATCCTTTGCACTGTTGTTTTAACTTATGACACCTACCATCCTGCACTTTTCCACATGGCTTCCCACCTTTGGCAAATGCCATGATTCTGCAGGAGCTGTACATTTATCCTCATTCCTCACAGGTGCACTGTAAATTACAAATTGAAGAAAGGGATATGGTGTTTATTGTATTATATGGTACATTCAGCTTAAGATAAACTTTAATATTTGTGGTTCTTTTCTGCTCAATATAAGCAACTGCTGATTCTGCTGCCACTCCTTCGAACTTCTCCCCTCCATTCTGGCCAGCTTACTGCCTGAAATGGGGCCATTGGTCTGGCATAACTGCTAGTAGAAAGTAATTGAACCATCTTCTAGGAAAGACAGTGGGGAGACTGAGGCATTGCAATGTAGCTTTATCCTCTCCTTGCAACTAGCATTTTTTAACATTACTCTCTTTTCCCAAGGGTGGTGCAATCAGTGGTGTAATACGTGGATGTATTCTGCCACATATATTGATCCTGAGATGCCTTCCTCTCAACACATTTCCATGTTCTCCCTCAAAGTAGGCAAGCCTGTCACTGGCTACTCAAGCCCACCCCCAGCCCCTTCCATCTGAAAAGAGATCTTGTGTAAAAGGTGATCCAAGATGTAGGCTGATAGAGAAGGCTTTCAATTTATGCTGGAAAAGGAGAGGAAGTAGAGTATTTGACAAAAAAAACTCATGAGCAATATCACAGATTGTTTAAAAAGGACTGGGCCAGAAGATGGCATATATTTTTTAATGAAAGTGCTAAATGTACTGCTGACCCATAAGTCTAGCTTTTCTTTTCTTTTTGTCTGAATACAAAGTTAAAGCTTTGCAGTAGTCCCTGAAAGTTTGTTGCCAATTCTAATGGAGAAGAGAATCTATTAAGGATATTTAAGTTAAATAAGTCCCAAATCAAGGACGGCATTTCACTTAGTAATAAGATCTGTTCGAGTAGGGGAGATTTGCAGCTGTGAAGTAGAAACCAGACAAGGTGCTGATTAAGCTTCATTTCAAAGAGCACCACTGGCACATGTTACAACTCCAGTATTTGTTACACAGAGGACAACTAGTGGATGTTACAGCTCCCGCTATTATATATTTGTTTCACAGAGCACCACTTGTTAATGTTACAGATCCGATTACTATATATTTGTTACATAGAGCACAACTAGTGGATGTTACAGCTCCATTCTTAAGCACTTGTTACACATAGTACTACTAGCATATGTTACATCTCCCGTTACTATGCATTCATTACACAGAGGAACACTTGTGAATTTTACAGCTCTGATTACTATATATTTGTTGCACAGAGCACAACTAATGGATCTTACAGCTCCTGTTGTTATATATTGAGCACCATGAGCAGATGTTGAACCTCCTACTATTATATATTTGTTACATCACTAGTAGATGTTACAGCACCCATTATTATATATTTGGTACACAGAGCACAACTAGTGGATGTTATAGCTCCCGTTATTATATATTAGCTACACAAAGCAAAGCACCACCAGCATATATTACAGCTCGCGTTATTATGTTTGATACAGAGAGCACAACTAGTGGATGTTACAGCACCCATTATTATATACTTGTTACATCACTAGTGGATGTTACAGCACCCATTATTATATATTTGTTACATCAATATTGGATGTTACAGCTCCCATTATATATTTGTTACAGAGAGCATAACTAGCAGATATTACAGCTCCCATTATTGCATATTTGTTACACAGAGCATAACTAGCAGATATTAAAGCCTCCATTGTTATATATTTGTTACACAGAGCATAACTAGCAGATATTACAGCTCCCATTATTGCATATTTGTTACACAGAACATAACTAGCAGATATTACAGCTCCCATTGTTATATATTTGTTACACCGAGCATAACTAGCCGATATTACAACTCTCATTGTTATATAGTTGTTACACAGAGCATAACTAGCAGATGTTACAGCACCCATTATTATATATATTTGTTACACAAAGCATAACTAGCAGATATTACAGCTCCCATTATTGCATATTTGTTACACAGAGCATAACTAGCAGGTATTACAGCTCCCATTATTGTATATGTTACAGAGAGCATAACTAGCAGATGTTACAGCTCCCATTGTTATATATTTGATACGCAGAGCATAACTAGCAGATGTTATAGCTCCCATTATTATATACTTGTTACATCACTAGTGGATGTTACAGCACCCATTATTATATACTTGTTACATCACTAGTGGATGTTAAAGCTCCCATTATTATATATTTATTATACAGAGCATAACTAGCAGATATTACAACTCCCATTATTGCATATTTGTTACACAGAGCACAAATAGCAGATGTTACAGCTCCCATTGTTATATTTTTTTTTAAACAGAGCATAACTAGCAGATATTACAGCCCCCATTATTGCATATTTGTTACACAGAGCATAACTAGCAGATGTTATAGTTCCCATTATTATGTATTTCTTATACTGTGCATCATTCATGGATGTTACAGCTCATTGTTTCATACATCATTACTTGTAGATATTACGGCTCCCTTTATTATGTGTTTGTTACACAGAGCACAACAAGTGGATGTTACATTTCCTGTTATTATATATTAGCTACACAGAGCACCACCAGCATATATTACAGCTCCCGTTATTATATGTTTGTTACATAGAGCACAATTAATGGATCTTACAGCTCCCATTGTTATATATTTGTTACAGAGAGCATAACTAGCAGATATTACAGCTCCCATTATAGTATATGTTACACAGAGCAGAACTAACAGATGTTACAGCTCCCATTGCTATATATTTGATACGCAGAGCATGACTAGCAGATGTTACAGCTCCCATTATTATATAATTGTTACATCACTAGTGGAAGTTAAAGCTCCCATTATTATATATTCGTTATACAGAGCATAACTAGCAGATATTACAACTCCCACTATTGCATATTTGTTACACAGAGCATAACTAGCAGATGTTACAGCTCCCATTGTTATACATTTTTTTACATAGAGCATAACTAGCAGATATTACAACCCCCATTATTGCATATTTGTTACACAGAGCATAACTAGCAGATGTTACAGCTCCCATTGTTATATATTTTTTTACACAGAGCATAAGTAGCAGATATTACAGCCCCCATTATTGCATATTTGTTACACAGAGCATAACTAGCAGATGTTAAAGCACCCATTGTTATATATTTGTTACACAGAGCATAACTAGCAGATATTACAGCTCCCATTTTTGCATATATGTTACACAGAGCATAACTAGCAGATATTACAGCCCCCATTATTGCATATTTGTTACACAGAGCAAAACTAGCAGATATTACAGCTCCCATTGTTATATATTTTTTACACAGAGCATAACTAGCAGATATTACAGCTCCCATTGTTATATATTTGTTACACAGAGCATAGCTAGCAGATATTACACCTCCCATTATTATATATTTGTTACAAAGGGCATAACTAAGAGATATTACAGCTCCCATTATTGCATATTTGTTACACAGAGCATAACTAGCAGATATTACAGCTCTCATTATTGCATATTTGTTACACAGAGCATAACTAGCAGATGTTACATTTCCCATTATTGTGTATTTCTTATACAGTGCATCATTCATGGATGTTACAGCTCATCATTTCATACAGCATTACATGTAGATTTTATAGCTCCCTTTATTATATGTTTGCTGCACAGAGCACAACTAGTGGATATTACACCTCCCGTTATTATATATCAGCTACAAAGAGCACCACCAGCATATATTACAGCTCCCGTTATTGTATGTTTGTTACATAGAGCACAGCTAGTGGATGTTACAGCTCCCATTATTATATACTTGTTACATCACTAGTGAAATTTACAGCACCCATTGTTATATATTTGTTACACAAAGCATAACTAGCAAATATTACAGCTCCCATTATTGCATATTTGTTACACAGAGCATAACTAGCAGACATTACAGCTCCCATTGTTATATATTTGTTACAGAGAGCATAACTAGCATATATTACATCTCCCATTATTACATATTTGTTACACAGAGCATAACAAGCAGATATTACAGCTCCCATTGTTATATATTTGTTACACAGAGTATAACTAGCAGATATTACAGTTCCCATTATTGCATATTTGATACATAGAGCATAATTAGCAGATGTTACAGCTCCCATTATTATGTATTTCTTATACTGTGCATCATTCGCGGATGTTACAGCTCATTGTTTCATACAGCATTACTTGTAGATATTACAGCTCCCTTTATTATATGTTTGTTACACAGAGCACAACTAGTGGATGTTACAGCTCCCGTTATTATATATTAGCTACACAGAGTGCCACCTGCATATATTACAGCCCACGTTATTATATGTTTGTTACATAGAGCACAACTAGTGGATCTTACAGATCCTGTTGTTATATATTGAGCACCATTAGTAGATGTTGCACCTCCTATTATTGTATATTTGTTACATCACTAGTGGATGTAACAGCACCCATTATTATATATTTGTTACATGACTAATAGATGTTACAGCACCCTTTATTATATATTTGTTACACAAAGCACAAGTAGTGGATGTTACAGTTCCCATTATTATATATAAGCTACACAGAGCACAACCAGCATTTATTACAACTCCCATTATTATATGTTTGTTACATAGAGCACAGCTAGTGGCAGTTACAACACCCATTATTATATACTTGTTACATCAGTGGTGGATGTTACAGCACCCATTATTATATATTTGTTGCACAGAGCACAACTAACAGATACTACAGCTCCCATTATTGCATATTTGTTACACAGAGCATAACTAGCAGATGTTCCAGCTCCCTTTATTATATATTTGTTACATCACTAGTGGATGTTACAGCACCCATTATTATATATTTGTGACATCACTAGTGGATGTTACAGCACCCATTATTATATATTTGTTACATCACTAGTGAATGTTACAGCACCCATTATTATATATTTGTTATATCACAAATGGATGTAACAGCACCCATTATTATATATTTTTTACATTACTAGTGGATGTTACAGCACCCATTATTATATATTTGTTACATCACTAGTGGATGTTGCAGCACCCATTATTATGTATTTGTTACAGAGAGCATAACTAGCAGATATTACAGCTCCCATTATTACATATTTGTTACACAGAGCATAACTAGCAGATATTACAGCTCTCATTATTGCATATTTGTTACACAGAGCATAACTAGCAAATACTACAGCTGCCATTGTTATATATTTGTTACACAGAGCATAACTACCAGATGTTACAGCTCCAATTGTTATATATTTGTACAGAGAGCATAACTAGCCAATATTACAGCTCCCATTGTTATATATTTGTTAAAGAGAGCATAACTAGCAGATATTACAGCTGTCATTGTTATATATTTGTGACACAGAGTATAACTAGCAAATATTACAGCTCCCGTTGTTATATATTTTTTACACAGAGCATAACTAGCAGATATTACAGCTCCCATTATTATATATTTGTTATAAAGGGCATAACTAGGAGATATTACAGCTCCCATTATTGCATATTTGTTACACAGAGCATAACTTGCAGATATTACATCTCTCATTGTTCTATATTTGTTACACAGAACATAACTAGCAGATATTACAGCTCCCATTATTGCATATGTGTTACAAAGAGCATAACTAGCAGATATTACAGTTCCCTATGTTATATATTTATAACACAGAACATAACTAGCAGATAGTACAGCTCTCATTATTGCATATTTGTTACACAGAGCATAACTAGCAGATGTTATAGTTCCCATTATTATGTATTTCTTATACAGTGCATCATTCGCGGATGTTACAGCTCATCGTTTCATACAGCATTACATGTAGATATTATAACTGCCTTTATTATATGTTTGTTACACAGAGCACAACTAGTGGATGTTACAACTCCCGTTATTATATATTAGCTACACAAAGCACCACCAGCGTATATTACAGCTCCCGTTATTGCATGTTTGTTACATAGAGGACAGCTAGTGGATATTACAACTCCCATTATTATGTACTTGTTACATCACTAGTGGATGTTACAGCACCCATTGTTATATATTTGTTACACAAAGCATAACTAACAGATATTACAGCTCCCATTGTTATATATTTTACACAAAGCATAACTAGCAGATATTACAGCTCCCATTATTATATATTTGTTACAGAGAGCATAACTAGCAGATATTACAGCTCCCACTGTTATATATTTGCTACACAAATTATAACTAGCAGATATTACAGCTCCCATTGTTATATATTTGTTACACAGAGCATAACTAGCAGATATTACAGCTCCCATTGTTATATATTTGTTACACAGAGCATAACTAGCATATATTACAGCTCTCATTATTGCATATTTGTTACACAGAGAATAACTAGCAGATATTACAGCTCCCATTGTTATATATTTGTTACATAGAGCATAACTAGCAGATGTTGCAGCTCCCATTATTGCATATTTGTTACACAGATCATAACTAGCAGATGGTACAGCTCCCATTATTATGTATTTCTTAAACAGTGCATCATTCGCGGATGTTACAGCTCATTGTTTCATACAGCTTTACTTGTAGATATTATAGCTCCCTTTTTTATATGTTTGTTACACAGAGCACAATTAGTGGATCTTTCAGCTCCCGTTATTATATACTTGTTACATCTCTTGTGGATGTTACAGCACCCATTATTATATATTTGTTACAGAGAGCATAACTAGCAGATATTACAGCTCCCACTGTTATTTATTTGTTACAGAGATTATAACTAGCAGATATTACAGCTCCCATAACTGCATATTTGTTACACATAGCATAACTAGCAGATATTATACCTCCCATTGTTATATATTTGTTACACAGAGCATAACTAGCAGATATTACAGCTCCCATTATTGCATATTTGTTACACAGAGCATAACTAGCAGATATTACAGCTCCCATTATTGCATATTTGTTACACAGAGCATAACTAGCAGATATTACAACTCCCATTTTATATATTTGTTACACAGAGCATAACTAGCAGATATTACAGCTGCCATTATTGCATATTTGTTACACAAAGCATAACTAGTAGATGTTACAGCTCCCATTATTATGTATTTCTTATACAGTGCATCATTCACGGATGTTACAGCTCATTGTTTCATACAACATTACTTGTAGATATTACGGCTCCCTTTATTAGATGTCTGTTACACAGTGCACATCTAGTGGATGTTACAGCTCCTGTTATTACATATTAGCTACACAGAGCACCACCAGCATATATTACAGCTCCCATTATTATATGTTTGTTACATAGAGCACAACTAGTGGATCTTATAGCTCCTGTTGTTATATATTGAGCACCATTAGTAGATATTGCACTTCCTATTATTATATATCTGTTACATCACTAGTGGATGTTACAACACCCATTATTATATATTTGTTGCATCACTAGTGGATGTTACAGCACCCATTATTATATATTTGTTATATCACAAATGGATGTTACAACACCCATTATTATATATTTGTTGCATCACTAGTGGATGTTACAGCACCCATTATTATATATTTGTTATATCACTACGGGATTTTACAGCTCCTATTATTACATATTTGTTACATCAATAGTGGATGTTACAGCACCCATTATTATATAGTTTTTACACAGAGCACAACTAGTGGATGTTACAGCTCCTGTTATTATATATTAGCTACACAAAGCACCACCAGCATATATAACTACTCCCGTTAATATATGTTTGTTACACAGAGCACAACTACTGGATCTTACAGCTCCCATTATTATATATTTGTTACATCACTAGTGGATGTTACAGCCCCCATTATTATGTATTCATTACAGAGAGTATAACTAGACCATATTACAGCTCCCATTATTGCATATTTGTTACAGAGAGCATAACTAGCAGATATTACAGCTCCCATTGTTATATATTTGTTACACAGAGCATATCTAGCAGATGTTACAGCTCACATTATTGCATATTTGTTACACAGAGCATAACTAGAAGATATTACAGATCCCATTGTTATATACTTTTTACACAGAGCATAACTAGCAGATATTACAACTCCCATTATTGTATATTTGTTACACAGAGCATAACTAGCAGATAATACAGCTCCCGTTGTTATATATTTGTTAAACAGAGAATAACTAGCAGATATTACAGCTCCCATTATTGCACATTTTTTACACAATAGCACAACTATCAGATATTACAGCTCCCATTGTTATATATTGGTTACGATATTACAGCTCCCATTATTGCATATTTGTTACACAGAGTATAACTAGCAGATATTACACCTTCCATTGTTATATATTTTTTTTACAGAGAGCATAACTAGCAGATATTACAGCTCCCATTATTGCATATTTGTTACACAGAGCATGACTAGCAGATATTACAGCTCCCATTGGATATTCAGATGTTACAGCTCACATTATTGCATATTGTTTACACAGAGCATAATAACTAGAAGATACAGTACATCCATTTATTTTTACAGATATTACAGCTCCCATTATTGCATATTTGTTACACAGAGCATGACTAGCAGATATTACAGCTCCCATTGTTATATATTTGTTACACGGATTATAACTACCAGATATTACAGCTCCCATTATTGCATATTTATTACACAGAGCATAATTAGCAGATATTACAGCTCCCTATGTTATATATTTGTTACACAGAGCATAACTAGCAGGTATTACAGCTCCAGTTATTGCATATTTGTTACACAGAGCATAACTAGCAGATGTTACAGCTCCTATTATTATGTATTTCTTATACAGTGCATAATTCATGAATGTTGCAGGTCATTGTTTCATACAGCATTACTTGAAGATATTACAGCTCCCTTTATTATATGTTTGTTACAGAGAGCACAACTAGTGGATGTTACAGCTCCCGTTATTGTATATTAGCTACAGAGATCACCACCAGCATATATTACAGCTCCCGTTATTATATGTTTGTTACATAGAGCACAGCTAGTGGATGTTACAGCTCCCATTATTAAATACTTCTTACAACACTAGTGGATGTTACAGCCCCCTTTGTTATATATTTGTTACACAAAGCATAACTAGCAGATATTACAGCTCCCATTATAATATATTTGTTACAGAGAGTATACCTAGCAGTTATTACAGCTCCCATTGTTATATATTTTTTACACAGAGCATATCTAGCAGATATTACAGCTCCCATTGTTATGTATTTGTTACACAGAGCATAACTAGCAGATATTACAGCTCCCATTGTTATATATTTGTTACAGAGAGCATAACTAGCAGATATTGCAACTCCAATTATTGCATATTTGTTACGCAGAGCATAACTAGCAGATATTACAGTTCTCATTGTTATATATTTGTTACACAGAGCATAACTAGCAGATATTACAGCTCCAGTTTTTGCATATTTGTTACACAGAGCATAACTAGCAGATATTACAGCTCCCATTATTATATACTTGTTACAGAGAGCATAACTAGCAGATATTACAGCTCCCATTGTTATATATTTGTGACACAGAGCATAACTAGCAGATATTACAGCTCCCATTGTTATCTATATGTTACAAAGAGCATAACTAGCAGATATTACACCTACCATTATTATATATTTGTTACAGAGAGCATAACTTGGAGATATTACAGCTCCCATTATTGCATATTTGTTACACAGAGCATAAATAGCAGATTTTACAGCTCCCATTGTTATATATTTTTTACAGAGCATAACCAGCAGATATTACAGCTCCCATTATTGTATATGTATTACAAAGAGCTTAACTAGAAGATATTACAGTTCCCTATGTTATATATTTGTAACACAAAACATAACTAGCAGATATTACAGCTCCCATTATTGCATATTTGTTACACAGAGCATAACTAGCAGATGTTACATTTCCCATTATTATGTATTTCTTATACAGTGCATCATTCGTGGATGTTACAGCTCATCATTTCATACAGCATTACATGTAGATTTTATAGCTCCCTGTATTATATGTTTGCTGCACAGAGCACAACTAGTGGATGTTACAGCTCCCGTAATATATGTTTGTTTCATAGAGCACAATTAGTGGATGTTACAGCTCCCATTATTATATACTTGTTACACAAAGCATAACTAGCAGATATTACAGCCCCCATTGTTATATGTTTGTTACACAAAGCATTACTAGCACATATTACAGCTCCCATTATTATATATTTGTTACAGAGAACACACCTAACAGATATTACAGCTCCCATTGTTATATTTCAGATATTACAGCTCCCATTGTTATATATTTGTTACATAGAGCATAACTAGCAGATGTTGCAGCTCCCGTTGTTATATATTTGTTACACAGAACATAACTAGCAGATATTACAGCTGCCATTCCTATATAATTTTACATAGAGGATAACTAGCAGATATTACAGCTCCCATTATTCCATATTTGTTACACAGAGCATAACTAGCAGATATTACAGCTCCCATTGTTATATATTTGTTAAACAGAGCATAACTAGCAGATATTACAGTTCCCATTATTCCATATTTGTTACACAGAGCATAACTAGCAGATATCACAGCTCCCAGTGTTATATATTTGTTACACAGAGCAAAACTGGTGGATATTACAGCTCCCATTGTTGTATACTTGTTACAGAGAGCATAACTAGCAGATATTACAGCTCCCATTATTGCATATTTGTTACACAGGGCATAGCTAGCAGATATTACAGCTCCCATTGTTATATATTTGTTACAGAGAGCGTAACTAGCAGATATTACAGCTCCCATTATTGCATATTTGTTACACAGAGCATAACTAGCAGATAATACAGCTCCCGTTGTTATATATTTGTTACACAGGGCATAACTAGCAGATATTACAGCTCCCATTATTGCATGAGTGCAGCTGGTTGATAGCGATGAATAAAATGTAATTGAGCACTTTTGTCACAATTACAGTGACTTCTTCAGAATGACTAGGTCAGGCAAAAACTACATCTTAAATACTTAAATTAATTGATATAATTAACATAATTAATTATACTCATCAAAAATTAAAGTTTTTTTAGAAATTAACGTTTAAAAGCAGATTTTTACTTTAAGCATTATACTCTAATACATTCGGACAATAATTTGAATTTAATTATAAATATTATGTATTTATTATTTTTTTCAAATTTTTTTTAATTTTTCTAATTTTTTACTTATATATATATGTTTTGCATTAAGCAGTAGTATTTATGTTGTTTAACTTTTTTTGTGTTTTCATCACATGGGCCTTATTATGTATTCACAGAGATGTACACATGCAAGTTTTGTGAATAGTATCTCAGGGAGTCTGCTTTTTTAAAAAAAACTTTAATTTTTGATGAGTATAATTAATTATGTTCATTATATCAATTAATTTAAGCATTTAAGATATGGTTTTTGCTTGACCTAGTCATTTTGAAGAAGTCATTGTAATTGTGACGAAAGCGCTCAATTAAATTTTATTCTTTTCTGTCAACCAGCCTGCACTCGTGCTTCTTTCTTCAGTTGTTTGTTTTGGTTTTTCAAGTCATGGATACCAGCACGCAGAGCAGGAGGGGTGTCAGAGATTCTCATGAGGACCTCCCTAATGCTATTGTAAAATTAACTGAACTCATTGGAGGGTTCAACACCCAGATTACCTGTTTGTGTAACAAACTTAACATTTTACTTGGAGAACCGAACAGGGAAACAATTGCTTGCACCATTCGTTCTCAAGACTCCTTATTTGACATTCCTGCTGGCCAAGGCAGCCCCAATAGATCAGGACGTGTTTGTGAGATGGATGATTCCGGTGTAACACCACAAGCTACTTCCACCATTATCTCACAGACACAATGTGGATTACACACACAGCCAAAAGGTACTGGTTGGCAAGAAACTAGAACAGCCATTAACATTTCCGAGTGGATTGATAAGGACAGTGGCAGTCTTTTGTACAGTATGGAACCACAACTCAATAAAGGTAACATTGATCAAATGCTACTTAATTTAGAAAAATAAATTTTAAAACTTAAAAAAAACTGCAAATAGAGAACCAATACCTGAGTGCTTAAAATGAGAACAGGTTCCTAAAGGACTCAGATATTGGCATTTTCCGAATGGGTTGACTTTTGGCTGTGACTTGCGTAAAGATTTAGTTACTCTTTTCAGTCGTCAGGGTTCTGAATTACTGCAACTACTCATTTGTGACAATGATAAACGTTTTTGTGTACTTCAAGTCTCTGTCAGCAAACTTGATGCTTGCATCAAAAAAGACAATAGTTTCAGTAGTAGAATTAAAGAGTATGATGTTGTTTTTATTAATGTGGACAATGTTATTAAGAAAATTAAGGATAAAAAATGTAGAAAATTGCAAAGAGATGCCAAGGATTATGAAATGGGGTCAGCGTACCCATTAGTAAAAAACAATGGTCACAATGGTCCCAGGCAAGGTAATGTGAACAATAATGATGTGTTTGATGAAGTAATTGATGAAACAGAATACCAAGGTGACATTATCCCAGGTTCTATCCCTTTAGGGCCCCCTCTAAGGAGGTCAGAGAGAATCCGGCAACAAAATCATCAGTCCAGGAGACCCTCCAACATCTACCATCAGGTGGGTCAGTATCATCCAGTGCAGAACTATCAAGGAAAGAGGAGAGGGAGGGGGAGACCAGGGAACTGTTAGAGTATCAAAATATAGCAAGTTTTACTAATTCTCAGTACAGCAATATTATCGTATTAAACGATCATAATGATTTTAAAATTTACAATTTGAGTAGTACTAATGTTACAAAAGAATGGGCAAACCTTTTCCAGAAAGGTCTGAATTATGTGCCTTCCAAAAAACTCAATTTAGAGAAGACGATATTGGATGTTATGTTGTACACTAGGAAACTGAATTTCAGTGTGATGTTTGATGGAATTAATAGTACCGATACTCAATCTAAAATATGCAAAAAGACCAGCACATTTAATCCCCCACTACACCACACTATACAATTATTCCAAGTAATGTGTATTAAGGAGATTAGGGACCTTTCTAGAAGCAAAGATAGCAATTTCCCCCTCAATCTAACTGAAGATGAAACCACCCTCTTGGATAGTATTTCTAATAATACATCCATACGGGTTATGAAGCCTGATAAGGGGGACGGATTGGTTGTGATGGACCAGGATAGGTACATTGATAATATGTTGGCACATTTATTAGGCGATGGGTATGAACAAATCTCCCAAAATGATCTAAATATAGCTTATAAGCGAGTAGATGTGGCCCTTATAGATGTACTTTTGAATGATCAGATAGTGAGATTGAATATAATTTTTGTGTACAAAAACATCCAAGGATCCCGACCATTTGCGGGATCCCAAAAATACATAAAGATATTATTCATCCGCCAATAAGACCTATTCTGGATGGAAAAGGGTCCAAAACAATATCTATAGCCAAATACTTGGACCATCAGTTAAAAAACTGTCTGAGTGAATATACCCATATTATAAAAGATTCATGGGATTGCTTAAAGAAGATCAAAAATGATTTTTTTGGGAAAGATATCATCTTTACTACCATTGATGTTAAGGACTTGTTTAACGTCATTCCTTACCACGAGGGTATAGAGATGTTTTATGATTTTTTATGCCAACATACATTTCCACACTCAAAAATACTTACTTTGAGAACACTCATGGAATTAGTATTGGAAAATGGTTTCTTGACTTTTGAGGGTCATCTTTTCAAACAAGTTTCAGGTATCGCAATGGGGGCAGCCTGCGCACCTATTTTTTGCAAATGTGGTCCTAACCCAGTGGGAATTGTCCATGGTATTTGTTTCGGAAGGCAAGACACACTGTAGATTATACATGCGTTACCTAGATGATATTCTCATCTTATGGGATGGCAGTGTTGATCAGTTGTCAGACTTCTTTTTGTTTCTTAACAACAGTACTTCTTTTTTGAAATTCACCATGGAAACACACTCTGACTATAACAATTACCTGGATATTAAAATCAGTAAAGAATACAGTGATCACACATTTTCTTCCACTATCTTCAGAAAGCCTACATACTCGAATTCCCTTTTGCATTTTGAGAGCGGGCACCCCCTGCATCAAAAGCATTCATTAGTAAAGGGTCAGGGGGTTAGACTTGCCCACATGATAAGTAAGTTTGATGAATTTCTAAAAGAAAGGGATGTTTTATTGGGTATGGTGACAACAAGAGGCTATCCGGATGAATTTGTGATACCCATACTTGATGAAGTAACCAACAAGAGAATAGAAGGACATTTTTACCTATTGCTCAGACTTGATATTTCCAGATTGTGTGCTCCATTAGACAATAGTGGACTGACAACTGATCATCAGAGATGTTGCAATCATGGTCTGGTTTTTACTTACACTCCACAGTTCCCATTGGTTAAGGACACCATTTTTAAAAATTGATATATTCTTACTTGTGATGAGACCATGCAAAGTAGAGTAGGTAAGGTTCCTATAGTTATCTACAAAAAGGATACTACTGTTAAAAATGTACCAGAAAAAAATAAAAACAAAAACAACAAATATGTACCTGGTAGGATGACCAAGTGTGGGCACTGTCCTCAGTGCAAGCACGTATTAGAAGGTGAAAAAGTTTTTATAAAGGGATATGGATGGGTTAGATTTCATAAAAAGCATAATTGTGGTACCAAGTATGTAATATATGTTGGTATATGCCAGATGTGTTCGAATATTTATATAGGAAAAATGAAAAATGCATTCAGAACACGCATATACCAGCACATGTACGATATTGGGAAAGGTAATTTAAACAATGCACTTGCCACACACATCAATAGTTATCCAGGGCACCAATTCAAGTTTATTGTATTAGAGCAACTTATGGGGGATGAAAGAGGGGGTCCCATTGATTTGTTGCTCGAATTTAAAGAGTTGTTATGGCAGTTGAGAGTAAATGCCACTAATACCCCAGGGTTGAATGAGGTAGTTTCGCTTACTAGCTTTTTGAAATTAAAAGCAGATTTTTACTTTTAGCATTATAGTCCAATACATACAGACAGTAATTTGAAATTAATTATAAATATTATGTATTTATTATTTTTTTCATTTTTTTTCTAATTTTTTTCTGATTTTTCAAATTTTTTACATATGTTTATGTTTTGCATTAAGAGGTAGTATTTATGTTGTTTAACTTTTTTTTGTGTTTTCATCACATGGGACATATTATGTATTCACACACCTGTACACATGCAAGTTTTGTGAATAGTATCTTACAGAGTCTGTTTTTTTAAAAAAACTTTAATTTTTAAAAAAACTTTAATTTTTGATGGGTATAATTAATTATGTTAATTATATCAATTAATTTAAGTATTTAAGATGTGGTTTTTGCTTGACCTAGTCATTCTGAAAAAGTCATTGTAATTGTGACGAAAGCGCTCAATTAAATTTTATTCATTTCTGTCAACCAGCTTGCACTCGTGCTTCTTTCTTCAGTTGTTTGTTTTGGTTTTTCAACCTCCCATTATTGCATATTTGTTACACAGAGCATAACCAGCAGATATTACAGCTCCCAATATTGCATATTTGTTACACAGAGCATAACTAGCAGATATTACAGCTCCCATTGTTATATATTTGTTACACAGAACATATCTAGCAGATATTACAGCTCCCATTGTTATATATTTGTTAAACAGAGCATAACTGGCAGATATTACAGCTCCCATTATTGCATATTTGTTACACAGAGCATAATTATCAGATGTTATAGTTCCCATTATTATGTATTTCTTATACAGTGCATCATTCACGGATGTTACAGCTCATTGTTTCATACAGCATTACTTGTAGATATTACAGCCCCCTTTATTATATATTTGTTACACGGAGCACAACTAGTGGATGCTACAGCTCCCGTTATTATATATTAGCTACACAGAGCACCACCAGCATATATTACAGCTCCCGTTATTATATGTTTGCTACATAGAGCACAACTAGTGGATGTTACAGCACCCATTATTATATACTTGTTACATCACTAGTGGATGTTACAGCACCCATTATTATATATTTGTTACATCACTAGTGGATGTTACAGCACCCATTATTATATATTTGTTACACAGAGCATAACTAGCAGAAGTTACAGCTCCCATTATTATATATTTGTTACACAGAGCATAACTAGCAGAAGTTACAGCTCCCATTATTATATATTTGTTTTCTGTTTTTTGGATAAACACCTTCAGCAGTATGCCAAACTCATTCTTTCACCCCCCTTTTGGCTACTGGCTCTATAAAATCTCAAATTTTCTTTCCTTTGCTATAAGATATGCCATAGGTAAATGGAAATCTTATTTAGCAAGCTTAAATACATGCTGCATTTCACTCTACCACACACACAAAAAACTGCAACACATTTCCAACAAAATTTGTATATTCCTCATCCTGTCCCCTAGACAAGAGCATCACTGCCAAGTAAAGCAAAATGGCTACACGTAAAGCAAAGAGCAGACTTTTTCCTTGATTCTGTCATATTTAAGCTTTGTGTTGAAGACCACCCCCCCACACATACACACACACACACACACACACACACACACACACACACACACACACACACACACACACACACACACACACACACACACACACTTGAATAGCTAAATTAGCCATAAAAATCACTTCCTGTAATCTGAGAAGATAACATTCTTAGCCCAAGAATAAACTACAGTGCACAAACCACAGCTTTTATGTCTGGAAGTCCTTCCCCATTCATCTCAATTCCATGTTTCAGACCCATCTAAAAACACATCTTCCTTAACAGGCCAAATTTGTGTGTGTATATATATATATATATATATATATATATATATATATATATATATATATATTATACATATATATATATATATATATATATATATATATATATATATATATATATATATATATATATATATATATAGTTATATAGGTTTACTGTCATAACCTGGAAACGTACTCGGTGGAGTCATCACATCGTTGTACTTAAATACTGAAAATGAAAGCATTTTTCAGTCCCCATCTTGAACTATGGTAATGTCGAGAGTTCGATATTCGCCGTTTTGAAAATGTGCTCGTTGACCTGCATGTGTCGTCCAGACATTGATATTCAAGGTTTGGTATGGTAACTTTCAATGTTTAGCCTCTTTGAAAGGCTACTTTCGATGTTCCGTTACCTGACTTGTACATTTCCAGGTTATGATAGTAAACCTATATCTATATCTATATCTATATCTATCTATATATAACCAAACAATATTGTCAGCCAAGCTACTGAAGATGATGGAAGCAATGAATAAATGATCTTTTATTAAACGCAATAGGTTAAGCGTTTTCATTCACAATAGTTGGAACTTCATCAAAACAATGTATCCCAAACCATTCACCCTTTCTATATTCGCATTCTGTAAGGCACATAACCAATTACACTCCTTTATCATGTGATATTTTACATAAAAACAACAACATAAAAAGATTTTTTATGTATGTTAATGTATCACATAATAGTTACATATTTTGATATATTAACATACATCAAAAACCTTTTTATGTGTTTAATAAAAGAGCATTTATTTATTGGTTCCATCGTCTTCAGTGGCTTGGATGATAACATTGTTTGGTTGTTCGTCATGACTACTCTGTATGTATATCATAGACCCACTTACAGAGGAGGAAATAGAGAAAAGAGGCTACAAAAAGTAAAAAAAAAAACACATAGCAACCTAATAACTGAAGACAAAAGGCATTAAAGCATAAAAATGTACTAATTGTAGCATTCTGCTTTATTATGTAAAAGAGATCATGTATACAAACCAAGATAACAAAAATAGCTCACATTTTATTTAACTTACTAAAAAATATATGTAATAGGAATAATTAATACTTGGAGCGTGTGTTCACTGTAGGATTTAATCACACCTGGAATAAGAATTTGGTGCCTGAAGCAAACCAGGCCAGGCATAACTAAGTCCCTATTAACACACACTGCTATTATGCAGTATTTGTACTTTATGCAACTATGTCCTGAAAGGTAATTTTGCGCAGAGATATTAATGTTATGCTTCATTAAATAATTGTATAATGATGGAATGAGAATGCTAGACTTCAGGGTCCTTAGAGGATGGCCTAAGAATCTGGACTAAAACTGCTAAGCAGTAACAGAGATATGCTCAGCTCTGAGCATATTAAGATGAAGCCCTGATTATGACCTAAATAACCTATGATCAATTAATATACTAGGTGATTTGGGGAACTAGGTGGTAGAAGGTAGGAATTGGGCATGTTGTGGTAGATGACCCATACTGAAGGAAGTAAGACAGCCAACTTTTTGAAATGCCAGCATCTAGTAGAGAGAATGGTGCATGGTATATAACAGATAGGCTGGGATATAAGCATATTTCAAACAAGCCTTGTTTACATTTTTGCTTTTGTGGGACATGTACAAAAACGTTCTTGCCCACAAGGGAAGGCACTATAGGCACTCAGATCTGCAAGCATGCACATCAGCTGCTGCAGGAAGGGGCTAGGATTAAAACAAAAATCCGTGACAGATGCCTGGATGATGAAATCCCATGATTATCTCTTCTCCCATTGGGGAATGCATGCAAGAATGAT
Organism: Protopterus annectens; assembly: GCF_019279795.1. Classification (NCBI taxonomy): domain Eukaryota; kingdom Metazoa; phylum Chordata; order Ceratodontiformes; family Protopteridae; genus Protopterus; species Protopterus annectens. Next base: position 1,448,519,947 of record NC_056732.1, read on the forward strand.
GATGGTAACTAGATAGTGGGAAATAAAAATTTAAACAGATGGTAGGGATATCAGCTTTTCTTGGCAGTTCTATAGAAGTTTGGAAATATATATGCGCTGGCAGTTGAACACTTATAAAAATACATCAAAAAGAAGAAATGAAAATGTCACTGTAGTTCTAGCTTCTGCACATTCAAGTTATTTTGTCATAGTCTACAGCAGGTTGAGCAATTATTCCTAAAAGCTGGACTATATTCCTACAGTCTTCCTCTGACCATCTAACTTACCCCCCTAGACCCTGTACTGACATATCCTCCGGGATGAAAGCCCTCTGACTCATTCATTCATTCATTCACTTGGGTGGGTAAGCACATTAGAAGTGGTGCTGTCACTGAGGAGGATTTGAGTTTCTCTTTAATTCCTGACTCCCATGCATGCATGGGTTTGACACGAGGTCATCCTTTGCAATGTATGCCACACCTGTGTGTGTGATGATGATGTCACAAGCACTTCCATGTGATCCCCTCTCTCTACAGAGGATTCAACTGAAGGAAGCACATGCCTTTCCTCTTCCATAAAGAGAGGCAAGTAGGTTTAAACCCTGTCACTCTTCCATCACATATGTCAGCTCCAGTAGGTGCCTGAACCACTAATTGAAAATGGGCCACTAGGGCATAGTTTGTGCTTTATACCCCTCAAAGTCAATAGAACTGGATAAATGAATGTATCATGTCAGTTATACTTACATAAATCATTAGAAAAACATTTCAATGCTTTGTTTTAAGTTACATACATCTGACTCTGTCCATCCACTTCTCCATGAGGTGTAACAGACTTCTTAGTCTATCTAGTTAATCTTTGGGTGATAAGTTTAAAAAATTACCATATGTCTGTGCAAGCCTGAACCTTCATTGCTTCTCCCCATATAAACTTATTACAGGAACTAATTTTTTTTTATTTATAGCTAACCTTTCTCAGCTTTTAGTAGTGTAATCAGCTGACTTCTGTGTTAAAGGATGATAAATAAACATTACCTGAGCAGAACTCATCTAGTTCAGTTATTTAAATTACTTTTTTTTTTTGCTTTCTTGGGGCTCCGTTTCCATTTCCATTTGTAGCTGATATCAGATGGGGTGGTGACAGTTCTTGATAATTCTGTCTGAATAGTATAAGCCTGGTATCACCATGGACAAGTCTGTCCAGTACAAGTTTTCCTTTTAAGAAATCTCATTCTGTTTGTAGGGTGGTAGGCAGTATATGCTTAGAAACTCTGATACATTAATTCTTCAAACAAATTCTTTATATTATTGATCACATATAAAATAGGAACCTCCAAAAGACTTAGATTGTAGTATGCTTAGTTGTAATTTACAAAATTGGAATTAATGATCCATCATTCTACAAAACTCATGTCATATTATCACATTTCAATAGTTAAAAAAAGATTCTCTTTTAGTGTAAAGGGATAATCTAGTCCCACTTTTGGATTGCTTCTAGTGATAGAGATGCTTGTGATACGATAAAAATATGTAATATGCAGTAATATACAGTAAAAAATATACAATAAACAAGTAAATATGTAGTTTAAAAAGTACAGTCTGACAGATCTATAGTAAGTAAAACTATCAGTGGGTTAAATGTAGAATTTATATCCCAGGAGTTTTTTCAGGGTTTTTTTTTTTTGTTAGCTAGTCAATTAAAGAGTTTTTTTGTCTTTGAGACAATCGTGAGGACATATGACATACTGCCAAGGATAATTTTAATTTTAGCTTAGTGGTCTATAGTTGAGAAGCACTCCAGAACTCAAAGTCTGGTGGTTTATTGTCTAAAGGGCATAGGAGTCAGTTTGTAAGCTATTTTCTCTGCTATAAAACAAATGACTTTGTACAAAGTTGCCCAATATGCAGCAGTGGTTGGCAGTGCCCTATATAGTACAAAGTTGCCCAACATGCAGCAGTGGTTAGCAGTGCCCTGTATAGAAGCAAACGCTTACACAGTAAAATTTCTCCTATAAAGTTAGGATTAAGTCCAAACCCTGTTAAACAGCATGGTATTGCATGGAAATCAGCTAATAGCAGCTATCTTGTGCCTGGAATAGCACTATCATAACCTAGCACTGTACAACATCTTGCCTTAAGGCCAGAATCTAGTTTGCATATACAAAGCACTACCATATTCAAGTGCTATATAACATCTTGCACTTAATCCCAGAAACTACTCTAAGAAACTCCTGGTAAAACCCAATCCTTAATCTTAAACAGCCCACCCTATTATAACGATTAAACAGCATGAATTTGTGGCCATCTTGATAGATTTGGGCATCCTAAGGCAATGTAGCAATTGTCTCATGTTCTCAAACAACAACTCAATCATTAAAAAAATAACACAGTATTCTAAACATGTAAATGCACAACTTTCTTGGAGTAAAGATCTCACATATAAACGAGGTTGTCAAGACTATCCACAGTACATCCCTCACACACACCTCTCTTCACTCACACATGTACGCGCACATGCGTGCGTGCACACACACACACACACACACACACACACACACACACACACACACACACACAGATTTTCTTATGATGAGGCATTTAAAAGAAACCTTCCCAAACCCCAAAGACCTACATATCCACCTAATGTCTACAATGCTGTCTCAGCAATCACAAAAACACATGCGAAAAGAAACACCAAACATCTCACATAAGCCTACACCCAATGATCCCCCAACAGTAAATCCCATAAGGCAAGCCTATACTTTAAGTAATACTCTTGTCATTGGGGACTCCACTGTGTGACACACGGATGTCCCACTCAGTAGGTTACACAAGGAGAAAATAACAGTCGCTTATCTGGAGCCAGGATCCACAATACCATGCATGTATTAAAGTGACTCCACCCCAGGTACCGAAGTGATTCTATCATAGACCATGTGGGTGTAAATGACCTGAGACATTCCTCACTGGAGTATATGAAAAGAGACATAATAGATCTATCAGAATATGTGTCACAGACAGGTACACAACTTGCACTGAGCAGCATTCTACCTTCAACAAGGATGATATTACAGTGTGAACATAAAATTATTGATTTTACCTAAACCTACTAGAGGTACTTACCATCCAACCAAATATCCTATTAATGGGTGACTGTAGACTAGGAAACAGTATGCTGCCTCAAACTCAAAGGCACAATGTTTCCTGGACTTTATTAACACAAACACCCTGGAATAGATAGTGCACGATGCAATCAGAGGATCAAAGGTACTAGTTCTAGAAATCACCAACCTGAGAGAGAGTTGCACCAAAGCTGCAGAAGTATAGACTTTCCCCATACCTATCAATAATTTTTCCATTTTTATTAGAAAGAGTAGGATTAGAATTAACTAAGTGCTTAGCAGCAGCAGAGCTCAACTAAGGCTATAGCTGCTGGGCCAGGTTTCAGAACAGTGTATAAAAATTTAATAGACTGAAGAACTTTATACATCCTATCTCTTTTATGGACAGCTGGCTGACATCAGGAAAATTATAGGCAATAAGACACACATCTTCTAAAGCAGACAGGGCAGGAAGAATGGATGTAAGTTCTGGAAAATCTTTCTGGAAAAACTCTTAGTATTTTTGAGGGACTGAGAAATCATTTCCCCCTGTGATCAGAATGTCTCAAAAAAAACCCCTTTTAAAAATGAAAACAAAAAAATAAAAAGCCCCCCATTTTGCAGTTAAATTTAAAGGTTTTTTTTTTTTTCAGAGGAAAAAAAGGAAAAAAATTTATGTGTGCCCGTAGTTTTGCTAATACTGATCAGTGATGCCTTCCTTTTGGGATTTTGCTTTATCATTTAGTAGCTTCCTCCTTCTATTGTATAGTTTGTTTATGGCTGGGGTCCACCAGACAGGGCGTCTGCTTGGAGGATTGGGTCTTGGTTTTATTTGGGATCGCATGATCCATGCATTCCTGAAGGTGTTCATAGAATGCGTTTATAAAGGATCTGTGGTCTGGGCTGTATTTTCCACAGGCCGGGGCTTTGAAGGATTCCACCTCAGTTTTGAGGAGTGTAAAATTTGCTTTAGAGAAGTTTTTCACTGTGGTTTTCTGGGCAGGGGTGGGGTCGGGATGTGAATATCCAGTGAGATTAGTTTATGGTCTGATCTTACCAGTGAGGGATACACTTCTGGTCTGGAGCATAGAGTCCCCATGTTGGTGATGATCAGGTCCAGTATGTTTTCCCTCTTGTGGGAGTGGTAACAAGTTGTTCCATAGCATTTGAGTTTATAAATTCTAGGAACCTTTGGGCTAGGGTGTTGGAGCTAGAGTAATGCTCCCAGTCTATGTTTGGGTAGTTGAAGTCGCCCAATATAATGGTGTTTGGAGAGACCTTCATATTTTCCAGTGTTCTCAGGAAGGCCGAGTGGGGTTCCTGGGTTTGGGAGGGTGGACTGTAGCAGGCTATAAACTGGAAGGCAGTTTTACCCACTGTTAGTTGCACATGGATAGTCTCTGATGCTTCGTGCTTTGCCACCAACCTGGATGTGTGGGTATCTTTGATGAATATTGATACTCCCCCTCCTTTTGTGGTTCGGTCCAAGTTTTGGGGCTAAAAAGCATGGTATGAGGTATAACCTGGTAGTGCTGGGGTGCTCTCGGGAGCCCTGAACCAGGTTTCTGTTACTGCACAGATATCGATGTTCTCCATGCTAAGGAGAGTTTCGAAAGTGCATCTTGAGGTTTAGACTTCTGGCGTTGAGTAGCATTACTCTTAGTTTCTTATCCTTGTGATACCTATGGAGGTGGGTTTGTCTTTTGAGCCTTGCCTAAAAAGGCACTATGGGGTAGCAAGAGCCTTTGCCAATATCCGAAAGCCCAGGGGTGACAGGTGGTGCAAGCCGTCCCTAGCGAAGCATCGTGTCTTGTCGAGTATATCATCCCAAGCTGACAGGCATTGATCCCCTTTGAATGACACCAGTACTTAAGCCAATTGTTGAAATTGATCATCTTGTCTTCATATTGTGGCATCATTCTTGGTGAGGGTAAGATGCTACTCAAGGTCAGGTCATACCGGCCTGGGCTACATGCTCAGAGAGCTCCTTTATGTCTCTTTTCATGTAGTCCAGGGAGGTACGTCTCAGGTCATTCACACCAGCATGGACAATGACTGAGTCATATTTGTACTTGCCTTGGAGTGACCCGAGTGCTTGTGTTATGTGGCGGATCCTAGCACCCGACAGGCTGCTCACCGTGACCCCTCTCCTTGTTCAGCCTGGTGAGCGGGACGTCAGTGTGCCTGATGATAGAGTCACCTATTACAAGTGTATCAGGTGTGTTGTTTAGTCTTAAGGGCTGTGACTGTTTGGCACACTGGCTTTGTGAGATATGTGTTGCACGTGTTTTGTTTTGGGGTAGCGGCTGCTTGGGTGTCTGCTTTGGAGGTCTCTGCTGCTTCGGCAGATCTTTATTTAGAGCCTCCGAGTATGTTTTTGTGTGATTATGTGTTTGGTTTGTAACAGGTAACGTTGCAACGTGGTAGGTCTATGTGAGACTGGAATTGTAGTGAGTATGGTTTCCTTCTCCTCCTGACTGGTTATGCCAGTACTGAGTTGAGAGAGCTTAGCCTCCAGTTTGGCTATATGGTTGCATCTCTCACATGTGTTGGAATTTGTTGGGAGGAGGAGAGGGTTGTCTGTGTACATGAGGCAGTTGTAACATTGCCTCAAGATTCCCAGATTCACCAGCTGGACCGGAGAGGAGATTGACAACTGACCTTTGGACATGCTAGAATAATATTGGGAATTTCTTAATAATTGAAAACCAGGGCCAGTGGGGAGTGAGGGTGTAGTGCTTTTAATTTTTAGTGCTGACTTATATAATTGCTTTAGTGAGCAAGTGCCAGGTAACTTAAGTGCAATGTGTTACAACGTTGCAACGTTACAATGCAAAGGTGTAACAGACTTCTTAGTCTATCTAGATAATCTTTTGGTGATAAGTTTAAAAAATTACCATACGTCTGTGCAAGCCTGAACCTTCATTGCTTCTCCCCATATAAACTTATTACAGGAACTAATTTTTTTTTATTTATAGCTAACCTTTCTCAGCTTTTAGTAGTGTAATCAGCTGACTTCTGCGTTAAAGGATGATAAATAAACATTACCTGAGCAGAACTCATCTAGCTCAGTTATTTAAATTACTTTTTTTTTTTTGCTTTCTTGGGGCTCTGTTTCCATTTCCATTTGTAGCTGATATCAGATGGGGTGGTGACAGTTCTTGATAATTCTGTCTGAATAGTATAAGCCTGGTATCACCATGGACAAGTCTGTCCAGTACAAGTTTTCCTTTTAAGAAATCTCATTCTGTTTGTAGGGTGGTAGGCAGTATATGCTTAGAAACTCTGATACATTAGTTCTTCAAACAAATTCTTTATATTATTGATCACATATAAAATAGGAACCTCCAAAAGACTTAGATTGTAGTATGCTTAGTTGTAATTTACAAAATTGGAATTAATGATCCATCATCCTACAAAACTCATGTCATATTATCACATTTCAATAGTTAAAAAAAGATTCTCTTTTAGTGTAAAGGGATAATCTAGTCCCACTTTTGGATTGCTTCTAGTGATAGAGATGCTTGTGATACGATAAAAATATGTAATATGCAGTAATATACAATAAAAAATATACAATAAACAAGTAAATATGTAGTTTAAAAAGTACAGTCTGACAGATCTATAGTAAGTAAAACTATCAGTGGGTTAAATGTAGAATTTATATCCCAGGAGTTTTTTCAGGGTTTTTTTTTTTTGTTAGCTAGTCAATTAAAGAGTTTTTTTGTCTTTGGGACAATCGTGAGGACATATGACATACTGCCAAGGATAATTTGAATTTTAGCTTAGTGGTCTATAGTTGAGAAGCACTCCAGAACTCAAAGTCTGGTGGTTTATTGTCTAAAGGGCATAGGAGTCAGTTTGCAAGCTATTTTCTCTGCTATAAAACAAATGACTTTGTAAAAAGTTGCCCAATATGCAGCAGTGGTTGGCAGTGCCCTATATAGTACAAAGTTGCCCAACATGCAGCAGTGGTTGGCAGTGCCCTATATAGTAACAAATGCCTAGACAGTAAAATTTCCCTATAAAGTTAGGATTAAGTCCAAAACCTGTTAAACAGCATGGTATTGCATGGAAATCAGCTAATAGCAGCTATCTTGTGCCTGGAATAGCACTACCATAACCTAGCACTGTACAACATCTTGCCTTAAGGCCAGAATCTAGTTTGCATATACAAAGCACTACCATATTCAAGTGCTATATAACATCTTGCACTTAATCCCAGAAACTACCCTAAGAAACCCCTGGTAAAACCCAATCCTTAATCTTAAACAGCCCACCCTATTATAACGATTAAACAGCATGAATTTGTGGCCATCTTGATAGATTTGGGCATCCTAAGGCAATGTAGCAATTGTCTCATGTTCTCAAACAACTACTCAATCATTAAAAAAATAACACAGTATTCTAAACATGTAAATGCACAACTTTCTTGGAGCAAAGATCTCACATATAAACGAGGTTGTCAAGACTATCCACAGTACATCCCTCACACACACCTCTCTTCACTCACACATGTACGCGCGCACACGCGTGCGCGCACACACACACACACACACACACACACACACACACACACACACACACACACACACAGATTTTCTTATGATGAGGCATTTAAAAGAAACCTTCCCAAACCCCAAAGACCTACATATCCACCTAATGTCTACAATGCTGTCTCAGCAATCACAAAAACACATGCGAAAAGAAACACCAAACATCTCACATAAGCCTACACCCAATGATCCCCCAACAGTAAATCCCATAAGGCAAGCCTATACTTTAAATAATACTCTTGTCATTGGGGACTCCACTGTGTGACAGACGGATGTCCCACTCAGTAGGTTACACAAGGAGAAAATAACAGTCGCTTATCTGGAGCCAGGATCCACAATGCCATGCACGTATTAAAGTGACTCCACCCCAGGTACCGAAGTGATTTTATCATAGACCATGTGGGTGTAAATGACCTGAGACATTCCTCACTGGAGTATATGAAAAGAGACATAATAGATCTATCAGAATATGTGTCACAGACAGGTACACACCTTGCACTGAGCAGCATTCTACCTTCAACAAGGATGATACTACAGTGTGAACATAAAATTATTGATTTTACCTAAACCTACTAGAGGTACTTACCATCCAACCAAATATCCTATTAATGGGTGACTTTAACTACCCTTCTGTAGACTAGGAAACAGTATACTGCCTCAAACTCAAAGGCACAATGTTTCCTGGACTTTATTAACACAAACACCCTGGAATAGATAGTGCACGATGCAATCAGAGGATCAAAGGTACTAGTTCTAGAAATCACCAACCTGAGAGAGAGTTGCACCAAAGGTGCAGAAGTATAGACTTTCCCCATACCTATCAATAATTTTTCCATTTTTATTAGAAAGAGTAGGATTAGAATTAACTAAGTGCTTAGCAGCAGCAGTGCTCAACTAAGGCTATAGCTGCTGGGCCAGGTTTCAGAACAGTGTATAAAAATTTAATAGACTGAAGAACTTTATACATCCTATCTCTTTTATGGACAGCTGGCTGACATCAGGAAAATTATAGGCAATAAGACACACATCTTCTAAAGCAGACAGGGCAGGAAGAATGGTTGTAAGTTCTGGAAATTCTTTCTGGAAAAACTCTTAGTATTTTTGAGGGACTGAGAAACCTCAGTGTTCTCCTACTGAAAACACTAGCACATTGCAGTAATAGTCTCAGAGAAAGAGAAGCCCACATAATTAGAATCAGAAACTGAGATCTCTTCTGAGTCTGAATAAGAAATCTGAGGACAAAACCTTGAATCCATCTCTGCATCTTCCTGTTCAGATTCAGAATCTTGAACATCCCTGGTCTATTCAACCTATTTTTCTACTTGCAAAATTCAGTTAGGAATAACATTATTACCTCCAGTGACAGTACATATACACTAATTAATTAAACCATCCACATACATCAACAAAAATAAAATAATTGCAAAGACATCTTAACAGCTTCCACATATGAATCAGTAAATAAGTGATCAAGTATATTTTCACAAGATGTAATAATTTAGGAAATATAAAACTTTTGATATTTTATTTTTAACTGATAAGGTATTATCTAAATAGGATATGAAGACCTCTTTCTGCCCATTATATGAGATGCATTATATACCAAGTTACATCCTTAGATATTTTATGTCTTTGTACTAAATGCAGTAATTTCAAACAGAAAAAAAATCAATTTTTGCAGTGGTAGTTGTTTAGATTTGTCAGACAAATGTAACAATGAACACAAATTGAACTCAGATGTATCATAAAATTGTATGATGCAGCAATGTAATTTTATGACAATACCTTTTTAGTTGCATATTTTTGATATACATATATACTGCAGAACAGAGTGCAGTTTTGTTGGGTTGTGGTAGCAGTATTTAAGCCTATTGTACAAATCAAAATGCTTTGCTGTACTCCTGTTACTGTATCATAATCTAGCTTTAGTAAGTGAACCAACTGTGGCACAAATCTGCAGTGAACACATCGTTATTTTAATGTAATGTTTTCTGTTCTTACATGAGCAAAATGGTTTGCTTACAAAACGTAAGCAGATTTTAATTGTAGTTTCAGAGGCATATTTGTCAGACTAGTATGACAGCTAAACTATATCCAGAGATCCTTTTAAGTTAATGAAGGGAAAATATTCTTCTTTCAATAGACTACAAAGACAAAAAATAAATAAAAAAAGACCTGCATATGGTAGAAAATGTAGAGAAATGTAAGTCACATAAGCTGTTTTCATCTTTAGGTTTAAGGTTATTAAGTGAAAAACCTTTAGCCATCAGATCCTTTTATCTCTTCTTAACAGCTTCATTTTTACTTCTAAAATCATTATCACCTGTGGAGTTCAGAGCAGAACCTCATAAATATTCTACAGTTTGCCTGTACCAGTTGCTCATGTCATAAAACATCAGAAAATGTTTTTGATGCTCGAAACACTTGTTTGCTAAATATGTTGTTGAGTCTGTATTTTGTTCTGTTAGTCTGGCAAGGGAAAGTAGTGCTTTTAATGGTTCTTGTCATTTATGTTCCTTGCAGGTTTTCAGTGAAGACCCTCATTGACCGGTCTTGCTTTGAAACAATTGATGACTCATCTCCTGAATTTGTGAATTTTGCTGCCATACTAGAGCAAATACTGAGTCACAGATTAAAAGGTAATCTAACTATTTCTATGGGCCAAAATAAATCTGCGACTATGTTTTCATGTTCTTATTCTTATTTCATTAAAGTTCAAATGAAACTTGAATCATCACTACTTAAAACCATAGTTTTTCTCTCAATATGTACTATACTATAGTAAATAAATCAATCTGTCTAGTGTTCTGCTTTACCTGACAGCATTGATGAGACAAACTATTAATTTCAGTAACTGTGTAACTATTATATTTTCTAATAGAAGGAAAACTTTTTTCTCTAGGTTTGTGAAAAAATAGCTTTTCATTAAGTCTTCTTCAGATAAAACATCATTTCATTCATTCATTGACTCATTGATTACCCATTTATTGCAAATGAAAGTAAACACCACCGTACGTTGGCACAATTAAGCTGAATTAGCAAAGGATAATGATAGCAACATTTCTATGATTGTTCTATATTCATTTGACAGCTGGGAAAGGAACCCCCCTCTTGAGGATGATTGTAGTGCTTTTCTGGGACATAGTCTACTTGTAAGTGTGCAGTTCATGTGGCCTTCTGAAATGGAGTCATTTACAAGGTGACCTCAGGGTACAGTAAAGCAAAGCCCCTTTTTAAAACTTGTACCCGAATATCGGTCCTGTTCAGCAAGACCAAGTAGCATGCATGTAATCTTGTGGGAATGCATTCTAGTTCACAGCTCAGCACCACTTCCTCCTCAGTTTTACTGCTTCTTTTAGTTATTTTCCTCACCATGCCCTAATGCTTTCTTCAGCATTGGACGTCATGGTTAAAGTATCTGCTGACACCATCCTTGGCATATATTCAGATAGCATCCTGCAAGCTAGAGGGATAGCCTTGGTTAATGAAGGAGATTAAGTCAGTGGAGGCCAGTATTCCTTTCACTGATGTGTGTTTGTGTGTGTGTGTGTGTGTGTGTGTGTGTGTGTGTGTGTGTGTGTGTGTGTGTGTGCAATTTTATTTCGCTGTAATTTTTAACTGGTTAAAACATAGGGACCCAACATACATACATATACTACACTTTTAATGAATAGGCATAGAAGGTAAGAGCCAGGGAAAACTAAATAAATACAAGCTTGTCTTTAGGGGACTTACCAGGCTGCAGACCCAAGTTAATCATCTGATATTTGCAGATGAATCCTGGTTATTGTCACCATGGAAGATATCATTATGTTACCTTGTCAAATAGTCAGCATTAGTATTTGGGCAAGATAAACAATTTTTAATATCTGTCTTTCTATTTTTTGGCTCTTTCAACATCATGTATTATCCACAAAAAATTAAGTGTGAAAGGTAATGCCCATCACAATGAGAGAAGTAGCAGGTTTTAAGCTACTACCAGAAATGCTTTCATGATGTTTCAGCTAAACTGTAGGGGTTGGGAGGATGGCCTAATGGTTAAGGTGTTTGCCTTACAAACACAAGGTACAGGGTTTGAATCTCACAGGGAATAATTGGCTAAGCTTAAAATGGCTCGCAAGGACAGTTAGCCTAGTACTAATCTATGAATCTAAGACAGAACACACAATACTAATATTAATAACATAATAACAAGGAGGATGTTAATTAAACTCTTATTCTAAATGAGGGGTGGACTAGATGGAGAAGTTAACTCATGTCTAGTATAGTTTTATTAAAAAGAATAAAGGTGCAGACTGGTAGTTGGTGCACAGGGTTAAGGTTGTAAGCTATAGGTCCTGTGTTACAGGGTTAGATTCCCTCAGCCCTCATTTATCTACTGTTTGACCTTGATCAAGATACTTAACCAGACATTGTTCCCAGGTCACCCCTGAAATAGGAATGTATAACAAATGGGTGTTATTATTATTAATTATTATTATTATTATTATTATTATTATTATTATTATCATTATCATTAAGATGTTTCAATGGTATCACTAAACTAATGAATATGAATTTGCAAGCACGGAAGCAGATGTAAGCAGACAGGTCTGGTATGTTAAAGTGATTGTTGTCATGAAGAGTTTGACCTGACTAACTGACCAAATAATAATAAATAGTTTTAAATAATATTTAACCATAGTGAGTTCAAATTTGTACTATACAGGGAACTATACAGCTTCCACCTTTAGACAGAGCAGGATTTCCCCAACAGGGAAGGCGTCAGAGAGAGTTTCTTAGATCTGCTAGTTAAAGTGATTTTATTTGGACTGATCTCTTGTAGTTTTTAGAAAAAGACAGGGGTACAAATGAAATTGGTGACATTCAGTAAGTGAAATATCTAAAACTTGAGAAAACTGAGGAAATGGAAGATACAGGTGATGGAATATTATCCAAAAATGTATTGGTTGCATTAAATTTGTATTGTATATTTCTCTCTGTTTTTGTACTGTCAAGTATCTTACAACTTGAATAATTATTTTTTTACTTACTTTCCTGGAGCTTTTCTCCTCGGGTCTCCGCTGAAAAAGGACTTTCTGGCCCAGTCAGAATAAACCAGTTAAATGTAAAAATAAAAATAAAATAAAATGTAAGGCTGTAGATCATAGCTTAATACTGGGATAACTAGTTCTGAAACAGTGTAAAGGTTTAAAGGCCCAAAAGAAATAAAGAGATATGAAGGAAGGAGTTAAAGAGAAATATATGTAATAGATAGTGTAAGGCCAAAAGGTATTCAGCAAAAGAAAGTAAATAAAAAAGAGAGGTAGAAGTTATGCTTGGAAGCACAGAAAGGACAGAAGTGCAGAACTAGACAGAGGAGCATGAAAACTTCGAGAAAAGGGATAAGGAGAATAATAAAAATATGAAAGAACAGCTTGAGAGGGGAAGGAATGACATTTAAAATGGAATTAGCAACTCATCTAGAAAAAGGACACAGTCTTAAAACAGAGAGTCCTTCCTTTTAAACAAAATGGAGTCGCTATCAAAACTGAGAAAGCACTACAACAAAAGAAAAACACCTTTGACGTTGATAACAGTACACTTTATTCTTTCAGTTAAGTACTTTTGTTCTCCATATCTCAAAACTGCAGTCAGAACTGACACGTAGATAATTAATCTCATATTTATAAGATTTGTGTGACTCAGGTTAATTAAAAACTAAAAGCAAATTACAAACACTAAAAATCTCGCATTTAAAGCAATGTTATAGTTCAACAATATATACATTCACTACAAACCTTAAACCAATAATAATTAATGATACAAATAGTGTTTACTGTCCTGGTAAATATTTTAGCTGGATTGTTCTTGAGTTGTTTTACATTACAAGCAGGATTGTTCCAAAACTGTGAAAGGAAGTAGAAAATATAGATAGAAGAATATAAAATAAGGTGAACTGACACAGTGGCACTCATCTCCCAGTATACATTTCCAAGAGTTCAAAATACTAAAACTCTTTGGAAACTGAAGATTGCACTGACATTTCAGTAGAATTCATGATAAAAAAACATTAATTTGTTGAGTTGTAATAGTGAGTCAGACTTATGGTGCAATCAATATTTAAATCAAGAGTTAGCAAACATGAGAAGATTTGATGAAGCACATGTATATATATATATATACATACACACACACACACACACACACACACACACACACACACACACACACACAATCTAATAATCAGTTGAAACTATTCCAAGTTGACGTAAAATTAAGATAAGCAGAGGAAGGGATGGGAACTATACAGCTTCTACCTTTAGACAGAGCAGGATTAAAAAAACTGAAAGATTACTATAATCAATAAATCTTACATTGCAAATTTACAAGAAATGCCCATTACTAGCAAGAATACATGTTCTCCTGTACAAGATTATCAAAGTTATGAGAGGGCTGCAAAAACAGAAAAAAATTCCGTAAGGCATGAAAGAAGAGTGATTGCTTATGCAGATATATGGAAACCATGGTCATAATTTGGAATGTTCATGACAGGGGAAGCAACACAGCTCAAAACCCCAGAATCTGTTTTTGCAACATAATGCTGGCTTACAACATTTAAAATCAAGGTAACAGATATCTTAGATAGGATTTGACATCTTTTTAATGCAAACATTTTGCAATGATCCAGATCTGGATGTATTTTCCTTTGCAAGGAAATGATTCAAGCAAGATGGTATAACCCAAGTGTGCTGCTGTTGAAGATCTAAAAGCTATTAAATTGACACTTGGCTGTCTTACAGAGCTAAGTAAACCCACAGCTATGGATGTGCAGCAAATCAAGATGACTTCCACTTCTCATAATTCCAAATTAGTTAATATAGAAGAGGACTCCACACAGCAGAAAACTGAGCTTGCAGATCTAAAGGGTGCTTCATGTACAAACCCAAACTAAGTTCAGGAGCTATGAACCTGCACCAAAAGGCTTGAACTCAAATTAGAGGACCTGAAGAAGAGAACAAAGATGTAATAATCTAAGAATTATAGGATTACCTGAGTATGGGGAGAGCTTGTACCTGATGATATTTATTAGGAAACAGTTGGGACTTCTACCGAACATGGAAAATCTCCCAATCATTGAATGGACCTATCTCATTAACCACAAGAACAGGAACACCAACTTCCCTGGACACTTTATCATTAAGTGATTTGACTGTGATGACCAGGAGGGGATCTTCATCATAGCTAGAGAAAACGGTTAAAAATTAAAATAAAATTTTCACTTCATCAAACTCTCTCCTGATTACAGTGTGACTCTCTATTTAAAAATGAAACAAATTATACCACTTTTAAAGTGGTACCATTATCTTGGATACAGACTATGTCTTAAATTCCTTACAACACTTTGTATTACTAAGGGCTCAGCACGGTAAACATTTATTACCCAGTAGGAAGTGCAAATACATCTGCAGACTCTTAGTAGTCCTTAACTTGCCTAGACAAAAGCCATTCAAATTAATGGCCAGAGTCAGCAAAGTGGGAAAAAGTGAGTCACTCTACATCTACCTCTCCATGAAAACCACATTAGCAGAAAAAGGCATGGGTGATGAAAGGGGAGGGAAAAGGCAAGATGCAGCCACACATCTTGGCAAAAGAAACTCAAGTCCCATGCCGTATCTAAGGACACAGTGAGAGAGGAGGGGAAAAGGCAAGATGCAGCCACACATCTTGGCAAAAGAAACTCAAGTCCCATGCCATATCTGAGGATACAACAAGTTTGAACATCTAGCCCAAATGTGAGCAGATGAAGAGATGGCCATATAGGAAGACATGGTGTAGTCTACTCTGAAATATCAATTTAGGAAGTCAGTGTTCTGGAACAATTATGGGCTATTTTGGTGGACTCCAATTGACAGGGACCCAGATCTTTGAATCCTTACCAGTGACACCAGCCACTTAAATAAAGAAGTTTTAAATTTTTTATTTTTTTTAAAATTTATTCTTTGTTGACATAGTTAGTCTCAGTAGGCTAGTAGCCTCTTTTCAGACATGACTCGAGGTGGATTTTATATAGGAGATCATTAATGGGTAGTATCACACTGCCAGTAAGGCCGATATGTTATTTTGCTCTTCCATCTAGCTAGTAATTAGAGATCAGGAGTTTGTTGTCTTAATACTGTCATTTATTTAGATCAACCCAGGCAGTAAACACACTTTGTGTACATTTCTGTGTCAGTTGTTCTTGTTATACATGTTACTAATTTATTTCAATGTCACCTAAAACAGACATGGGGAACCTTGCACTGAGTTGTAAGCTGGTAATAAATACTCTTTCTGTTGCTGCTATTATATGTTCAAGAGCAATTATAATTCAGAAATTATTTAAAAAGCTATATCGGTGGTTATTTCCACTGTTTGCAGTTTATTAGTCATTTTATTCCCTTTGGTCGAATGCTAGTTGTGCCATAGCACATTATTTTATAATTTATCACGTATCAATCAGCTAGTTCATGTAGAAGTGTGGTATGCATTAAGGCCCAGAGCCCACATGACATTTCATTTACCACCTGGACAATAAAAGGGCTGTATCTGGCTGTCAAAGCATGTGCCATTGTTGAACATCTGTACAAACCCTATGCACATGTCATATTTCTGCTAGTAATAAAAATAAAATGGGAGAAGGCATGTTCAGCTCTATCAAATAGAAAGGACTAAAAGATTTTATCTTGTGCATCTTCTTCTAAATTAAAAGTTGGTATATTAATTAATCTGGACCTAAAATGGTCTATTGCATAGTCCTTTACAGATGATCCGGGTCACTGACTAATTATTAAGGTTATTGCTCCACAGTGCCTTCTGGTTGTAGCCAATATATGGCCCAAATGAGGATGATGTGTTAAAAACCTAATCTGGACCTCTTGGGGGTTTGATCGTGAAGGGGGACTTCAGTGTTGTCAGAGACCTTTATCAGATACAATTCCCAGTGGAAAATTTCACCTTTTCAAATGCTTCAAGGCATTAAGACAATATTATTGATTACTTCCAGCTGGTGGATGCATGCAGAATGTTGAATGTTGAATTCGACCTAATTGGAATAAACATATTATGCAACATGGGTGGCAAGTATGTTGGATTTCTGGGAGGTGAATAAATGAGTGTTTCCATTAGTTTCCTCAGTGAAGATTCAATCAGCAACCCTCTTTGATCATTCTACACTTATGCCTTATTACACTCTGAAATTACTTCATAAACCATTATATCAGCAGAGGTTAGACCTGTTATTATTGAAGTGTAGAGTCGAGAGACCTATTATTATAGAAAACTGCAGTCTTCTGGGGCACATATCCCCCACAAGGTCCAAATGTTTTTGCAGGATGGGAGCTGTTTAAGCAAAAATGTGGAGAGTTTGCAAAAGGAGTTTGTGGAATGTGCAAGAAGGCAATAGCTGCAAAACTAGATACCTTAACTGTGACATTAGGAACACTGGGGGATTAAGTTTAAACTGAGCAATTGGTCAGATCAGGAAAACATGCAGAAATTAAAAGTCTTAAAGCAAGAGTTGAAGCAGTTGCAGAACTTACACTTCTATGAGAAATGAGAAAGATTCAGATTATTCCACTGGGACTCATGTATAACCTTGGATAAAATTATAGCGGTTTACTATCAAAATGTGGAACTGAAACGTGAAACTGGGATGGTCAAATGCATATCTTCCAGTTTCTGTAATGCCGATCTGGAAATCTTCAAATCCTCATTAGAAAATGGTAGTCTGCATTCGCTAATATGTGATTGATGTTCTGATTATAGATCGCACTACAGTGGGGATTGGGAAATGTACCCCTTTCCTCACTGTAGTGCAATTTCAGAGTTGGAATATGTAATTAGCAGGGGCTGTGGGCAGCACAGACCCCCACTTGAGGGTGCAGGGGGGCTTGTTACCAGTAACACGGACTTTTGACACTGCAACTTCTGATGTTCAAATTTTGATTCCTTGGTTACCATATCCAACATTTTGATTATTCTGTTTTACCAAATTCGGGTAGTGAATCTGATCAAAATATGGAAAATTTTTTTGATTTTCCACATTTTGATAGTAAACCAATTATAGTATGTAAATGTAAGAATCATGCAAATCATTTTCACATCTCAGCCATCAAAAATAATGCAGGCTCTATGCAGGTATAACCCTACAAAATAAACCAGAAATCAATGGATGAATTCTTTTTTTCTGGTAAAAACAATGACTAATGGAAGGGAGGGAGATTTCTGTTCGATCATCAGTATTACACTCTCAGAAGTTCTGACCAATATGCTGGTATCACTCATCAATCCTATTACAATATAAGAAACTGGGACATTTATGCAAAGTAGCTGGTTTTGGCGGGCTGAACATTGACTTCTATAAGGAATTTGGTAAGCCGCTTTGTCCCCACTTTATTATCCATTCAACTGAGCTATCTTGTTTAAACAGTTTCCTTGAAAGATCATGGAGGCCATTGTTATAGTGTTACATAAACCCCATAAAGATCCCCTAACTGCATCTAGTTGCAGAACAATATGATTGCTGAATACTGACTTGAATATTTGCAGTTCAGTATTGAACATGAAGCTGGAAACAGTTATGGACAAAATAATTCCATCTAACCATTTGGGTTTCATCAAGGAGCATTTAGGCGGCCTTAATGCACTACAAATGTTGGTAAATCTGCAATGGATGTATCAAACAAATGGTTTAAGTCCTAGAAACTTGCTTATAGATTTAAACAAAGCCTTTGACAACATCAGGTGGCCTTTTATGTGGGAGCTCATGTGGGATTATAAATTTCCACAGGAATTTATTGAATGGGTTAAATTATGACATGATGTATAAATCCTTCTTCTCTCCATTCTCAACAAAGCTGCCATTTTAGGCAGGGCACCAGATAGAGGTACCCACTGTCTCCTTTATTTTTTATCCTAGTGGTAATTACTCTTAACATTTTGGCACCTTCATATTAAGCCAGGTAAGAAGAAACATATGCTTGGAACCTGGTTTGCAAATGATTGTGTGCTCTGGCTTAATGAACCTGCAGTGCAGGTCACTCCTGTCCTGGATTAGCTTGATACCTTTGTCAGTACAACAGTTCTTATCATAAATCAGCAAAAAACTGTTCTCTTCCCATTATCTCACAATGAACAAGTAAATATATGGACCCTTACAAGTCAATCAATTATGGTAGCATATGAGGTGACATACCTAGGTAGTAATCTAAGGATGGATATGCAGAAATATGATGAATGTAATGTTTGACCTATAACAGATTATTTGAAATGCACAATCTCAAAAAAAAAAAAAAAAACAATTTCCAATTCTTTATAGGTTCATAGATACTTACTAGGCTAACAACCACAAGGGCATTTTTAAGCCTAGCCATGCATCCCAAATCTGACAAGTTCTGAAACCCTTGATAACTGTAAGCAGGGACTTCAGAGATGAAACATTTACAACCAGGGGCCAGGGAGATGAACCATTTACAGGCTGCCTGTGTCCATTAGAGACATAGGTGCCAAACCAGGGATACATTTCTTGTTCCCCATACAGTTGTCCAAGTTACACTTGAATTGGATTAGGGAGGAACTCTGCTTCACATAGATGGGAGGCCTATTCCAAAGAAGGGGTAGTCTTTGGTATACATACCTGTCTGTCCAGCAGGTCCTATTTATATCACAGGCAAGGTTTGAGTCTTTAGAATGGGTAATTCTGGTACTGTTTGTTTTGTGGATATGCAGGAGTTCCATCAGAGTGGGGTCTGACAATGCCTTGTATGCCAGCATAGACCTCCCCTCAACAGCCTGAAGGAGACAGAATACAGAGATATGGCCTTGAGGCAGTCTGAGTAGAACATGTTACTTATGCCATGTATTCATTTAGTGAGGAACCTCTGTGGACATTCCAGTTGCTGAAAATGCCTGGTTAGGTATGTACCAAAGGTGTATTGTACTCAATGTAAGGCCTGATGAATGCCAAATACAGTGGAACAATGACTTCCTTGCACCTAGATGCTACACCTTTGTTTATAAGTTGCAAAACAGAATGATTTCCTTACTACTGTAGACACCTAACGGTCAAAGGCTAGATTACTGTCTATGTGTGTCCCCAAGTCCCTAACTACTGGGTCAGCTGTTAGGGGTGTGTTGTCAATATAATAGTTACCAGGGGTGGATGACTTCCTGAAGGATACTATTATGCATTTTTGGCTTTTAGTTTAAGTCCATGGCTCTGACACCAGTGGTTGGGTCCAGTATCTGAAGGTTCCCCATGTCATTATTGATCATTTCCATGATAACTCTTTCCGTGGTTTTGCATATGAGACTGTGGTCTGTAGTTTCCAAGGTCTATAGAGGGCCCACCTTTGTGCAGAGAGATGACTGTTGCTGTTCTCCATTCATGAGGCACAAAGCCTGTTTGGAGGCTACAGCTGAAGAGTGCCTGATAGGTCATGTTTCACTATTTAGAAGGCATCCTGGGATATGGTCTGGAGAGCATTAAGGAACTGTTTCCTAGTAAGACCGGGGGAATTATATTTGATGGTATTTCCTGAGGGAAGGTTGAGAGGGAGAGAGGGGTAAATTTGGAGTAAAATTTGTCAGCCAGTAGGTTTGCTGTATCTTCTGGTTCAGTATAGACGGCTCCATTTAAAGTAAGCTCTGCATACAATTCTGTATTACCTTTGAGGTTGCACTGAGTTGTTTGTTTATTTTGATGAGATGGCTTTTATCCTGCAGGGTGCTGCACCTCCTAATTTTTGCCATGATTTTCTTCCTCCTGTTATGCAGTGCATTGATGTTTTGATTTCACCAGGGTAGCTTGTTTTTTGAGTTAGTCCTGGTACTTCTTCCTGTTTGGTACAGCTGCCTCTCTGCAGCTATTAACATGCTTGTATAGGGTTTCTGTGAACAGTTCTTTGTAGGCAACAGTGTTATCATCTTTTATAGAGGCTTGAAATTTTACTTAATAGAAGGAAGTTAGCCTTAGAATAGTTCCTGAATATTCCAGGATTAGCTGGTGCTCTAGGTTTTACTTTTCCTTCAAAGGAGACCATTTTGTAGTCTGACCTTACCAGGGAAGACATTACACTGGGGGTGTGCAGTACTCTGCCGTATTAGTGAGGACCAGATCCACTATGGTTGCAAACCTGGTTGGTGTACTTACTGACAGTCTGGTCCAGCAAATTTGTGTTTATAAAAGCCAGTAATCTCTGTGCCTGTATGTTAGGTATTGTATATAATTCTCCAAGAATAAGGTACTGGATTGGATGGTGAGTGTGTCCGATAAGTTAAAATATATGTTATGGTTTTCCTTGGTCATAGAAGGGAGCATATAGCATGCAAGGAATTGGTACTGGATTTTGTCTAGGGTGATTTGAATGTTGAGAAGCTCAATCCATCATCCTGTTTGACCAGCCTTGAGGTATATTTATTTTGATGTAAATTGAAACACCTCCACCTTTAGTCCCTGTCTGTGGAGTAGCTGGTCTAAATGTGTGGAAGGCATTATAACCTAGCATTGTCGGTATGCTATCTGCGGCTTTAAACCATGTCTCAGCGACTGCATAGATGTCAGCATTCTGTAGGGTGAAGAGAGCTTTTACAGAGTGGAGCTTTTTGTTTAGACTACTAGCATTGAGCAGTAATCCCTTTAGATTTTCTTGGTTTTGATTTGCTATGTAGAAGTACTTTCAGTTTGGCATTGCCTAAAAAAAAGCACTATGGGGGAAGACATTGATTTAGCTAATATTCAAAAGCCAAGAGGGGCGAGGTGCAGACCATCCCTGGTAAAGCAGCATAGTTTGTTGACCATCTCCTTCCATGCTGACAGATATTTCATCCTCTTAGAATGACACCATAACTAAGCCAATTATTAAAGTCAGTCATCTTTTGTTTACATTGTGGCATCATCCTTGGATAAGGTAAAATGCTGCTCAGTGCTAGGCTGATACCAGCCTGGGACACATTCCAAAAGCTCCATTATGTCTCTCTTTATATAGTTTAGGGAAGTATGTCTCAGGTCATTTACATCCACATGGACTATAACTGAATCATACTGGTACTTGTGGTCCATTGACCTGAGTGTGTGTGTAATGTGGTGGATACTGGCCCTTAATAAGCAACGGACCGTGATTTTCTCCTTGCTCAGCCTGGTGAGAGGGCCATCAGTGGGTCTCACAACTGAGTCTCCAATGAGCAGAATGCTGGATTGTGTGGTGGTTTCCTTTTTGGGCTTAGAAGTAGAGGCTCCATGAGATGTGGCTGTATGTCTTGATATTGGTGTTTTTTTGAAAGAGTGCATTCAGGGCTGCTGCGGGTGTATGTTATGTGTACTTCATCTAGGAGGTCTTTGAAGAATGCTACATTTAAGCAGTTCACATATGTGGGTCTATGTGTCTGCTTTGTATTGTGTGTGATGGGTGCAGCGTGTGTACCAATGACAACCTTATTGACATTAGTAGAGCTTCTATGTGAGAGCTTTGCCTCAAGAGACATTGAGTAAATACATCTCTTACATACAATATCAGTTTGTTTCAGAATGAACTGGTTGCCAATAAACATGAAGCAATTTCTGCATTGCCTCAGGATGCCCATATTCACCAAGTTGGCAATGGAGATAGTGGGAAAGTTCATATCCATGGCAACAGACCCTTTTTTATTGATTAGAGAGTTGGAATGAGAATATAAAGTAATGTCAGGAGTATCCGGTTTGCAACTCTGAGTGCAGTGCTTGTCACTGCAAACTAGATGTCCTGTGTGCGACTTGGTATTGGTGAACTTTCAATGGTGCTTTTACAGGAAAAATATCAACTCAGTGTGTCTGTGTCTATACAGGGCACTGCCAAACACATGAGGAGAAACTAATACATAGACCCTGATAATTTATGGATGAAATATTTAGGAAGATATTATGAAGTTAGAAGCAAATCAAGCAGTACTTAAGGAAAAGAAAGAATTAGTTTGTCAGGAAAGAATTACTTTGTCAAGAATGATGAATAGAGGGGAGTCACTTGAATGGCTACAGCCTGGCTGCTACTAGTGTTGGTGTAAACACAGCTTCACTGTGCTGGGATACAGTGCTTCTTTGCGCCTTCTTTCACCAGAAGCAAAAACAGTAGCATTGATTCCAAGATGGAGCCACAGTCTTTTCCCAGAGGATGCAAGGGCCTGTAGGCTTGTTATAACCTTTTCCTTGTAGATGCCTTGAATACCAACCAGAACAATCAGGAAGGTCAAGCACAGACACTCAGTACTCAAGCAGAAACAGTCAGGAATCAGTGCATTTTGCTCCTTCTCTCACCAGGAGCAAAATATAAGCACAAATTCTAAACTGGCATCTATGAAGCAGTTATTAGGCTTTACAATAATCATCAGTCTCCAGGAAATAATGTCTGTATGCTCCTTTTCTCACCAGGAGTAGAACAGAAGCACTATTCTCAAGATGACAGTGGAGAGGCAGAATGTGGGTTGTCTAATAATTGGTGGTCTTGGAGTAGATGTTGCATAGTTTAAATTTAAGATGGATCCAGGCTGTCAAGATGTTCCTCTTCCCAAGGTATTATTTATTTTAAGATATTTGCTACACTTGGTCATCACTGTGTTGCTATGTGTATAGCACAAATCGCCATTTTTGATTACATCTGGGACAGAAAAAATAAGGCATAAAAAGATGCATATCCATGTTGAAAAATGTGGTTTTGGTATACTGGGTCTAAAAGGTTAAAACTATTATTCGCTCAATTTATAAAAGAATGAGATGCTCCGTCAAACCTTTCTGATTTGCTATTGAAGTATTCCTACATGTTTTTGTTAGGTCCATTGTAAATAGGCACCCCCTCTTACAAAGCATGTGACAAAATGGAAAGGATGGATGGATGGATGGATGGATGGATGGATGGATGGATAGAATTAGTCAGGGTTAAAGAGGTGTTTTTGCTTCATTTTGTACTTTTCTGTGGCACCATGCTGACATTAAGATAGCAGGAAAATCCATATAGTGGGACAATTTCATGGATGCTGGTATTTTCTGTGTAAAGGATATATGGGGTAACTCCTTGCAATCTGTTAAAACCTGAGACGAGATCATTGGTAAGTTTCCTAATTGGAAATAATACTGGTGGCTGTTTTTTTTTTTCAGTTTAGGGCTTGTTTACATTCTGTGGCTGCAAAAATGTGGAGAGATTCTCTCCATCATATACATTCTTGGCTCAACAGGGGTTTGCAGGATAAAAATAAAGGAGCAACTTCAAGATATAAGTTGAGAACTTACTACTCAGATATGATGGATGCTACCTCTACATTGTTAGCAGTACATTTAGGTAAATGGAATAGTATGTTAGAGTATAAAGTTATGAATGGGTCTGTTGTCCCAAAGCTGTACATGATAATAGATGGCCATTATTGTCTCATTCATTAAGCTTCTGTGTCACTGGCATCTAACACCAGTTGTATTACTGCAGTGTAGTTGGGCCAATAACAATATCTGTTGGCACTACCATAGTCAGGTGGCAAATTGTGTACATCTCACATGGTATTGTCAGCAGGCACAAAAAATTTGGCACTAGATTTAAGAAGCTAATCGGCTTCCTTCAGGGATCCCAAGTTGTTTATTGTCTTCTACTAAAAACTGAGGGGACTGATTTGGTGAAGACTGATAGACTAAGTTCATTCAGCTTCTTAAACTAATCTGAAGATGTTGTTTTTTTGTCTTCTGTTTTGTGCTGGGGGTGGGATTTGGTGGGGCATGATTAGCTGAATTACTATAGGAAGCCAATCGGCTTCTTACAGTAATCTGAAAAGTTTTTTTTTTGCTCATGATTGACTGCTGTCCTTTATTTTAAGATCTGAAGCGGTGTTCATGGGACCAGCACAGGGCACTAGTTTATTTTTATTTTTTAGTTTTACATTTGTTAACCGGGTTAGTCCAACTGGGCCCAGACAGCCCCTTTTCAGTGGAGTCTAGAGGAGAAAAGTTCCAGGAAAGTAATTAAAAAATAAGAAAAAACTAACAATTCAAGTTGTAAGATACTTAACAGTACAAAAACAGACATAAATATACAGTATGAATATATGCAAGACAAAATTACAGTATTTTAAGAATGCAGTAGCAATATGTTTGAGAATTTAGTTAGCAAGTTATTTACAAGGAAAGTAGCAATGCCTAAAATAAAAAAAAAATCAGAGTAACATCATGACATAGTACAACAACGATGGATTTAGTAGCATAGGTACTAACTGCAGAGAGAGTAATATATGTAGACAGTTTAGGTAGATACCAGTCAGATATGTTAACTGAGAGAAGAAGAAAATTCATTAGGTTATTTCCTGACCAGTACAGATCCATGCATGTTGGTAATGAATATTTAGTTGCTTGTTGAATTTGTCACTTTTGGTTGTGGAGCGAAGGGGCAATGGAAGTTTGTCCCATGAGTGTGCAATTGAATGACTGTATTTTTCCAATATTTTTGTTTGGCTTGGTCACCTGCAGAAGGTTTTGTTGTGTGCTTCTAAGATCACGATTGGGTGTGGGGGTGTAATTATGGATGTAAGGGTAGGGCAGAAGTTGGGGCTATTTAAGATGCTTTGTGCAATTTGTAGTTGTGAGATTTGAAGCATGTGGGGGACCTCGGGGCATCTTATGCTTTTCAGGGATATACAATGATGGAATTTGTAGCTATTACTGGCTTCGAATCTGGCTATCTTGTTATAGGTGGTTTCTAGTTTGGTTAAGAGATTATTTTGGAGGTTAGTAAGTATGGGAGCAGCATACAGCAGGGAGGGTAGAATAAATGTTTGAGCCAGTGTAGGTCTAGATTTGTTAGGTATATATTTGTTGTTGGGGTATAGAAGACCTAGTTTTTGACTGGACTTTTTGATACAGTTTAAGATATGTGGGTCAAATTTTAATTGATCATTTATAGTAACGCCAAGCAATTTGATCTCTGAGTCGGCGGTGATAATTGTATTATCTAAGGATGAGATGTTGAAGTTGTCTTTAGCTGGACTGAGGTTTTCTGGAAGGAAAAGGAGAAGGCTGGTCTTTTTGGGGTTGAGAAGCAGGTTGTTTTCAGTTAGCCATTGTTCTACTAGGTGCAGGGATTTTTGAGTGAAAGTGTGAAGATTTTGTATATTGTTGGAGGTGTTAATAATTGTGGAATCATCTCAGTACTATATTATGGTAGAGTGGGGGCATTAAGGCAGTTGAGCCAGCTCTGCCTCTGAAGATGACAATATCATGTTCTGAATATGTATATGTCATTCATAATGAAATGGAATAGTCAAATAAAGAAATTATGGAATGATTTTAATCATCTGATGTACATAAACATGAAAATAATAATGATTATCATACCATGAGAACTGTGGACTTAAATGCAAGGACAGGGTAATATCAGATGTACTCAAGTTATTTGAGAAGTAGAAAGAAACAGAAGCTCAGTAGACATCATCATTAACAATATTTTTTGTATTTTCTACATGGGGTTGGGGTTTCATGTCAACTGTCACCATCTATCTTGATTCAGTGCCTCTCACATACCCTCTGCAATGGTCACACTTGACTACTACAGGTCTTTCTGTTTGACTTCCTCTGCAAATAGAACTACTTTGCCTTTTGCTCTGCTGTCCTCGTTTCTTCATCTGTTCCACAGTGAGTATCCTTGTGTCCATCTCAGGCACTTCATCTTCATCATCTCTTGCTGCTTCAGCTGCTCTGTCTTCACTGTTCAGGTTTCTGTACCGTACAGTAGTACTGGTCACACCACTGTTTTGTACACCTTAATTTTTAGCTTCTTTGGCATTCTTCTGTCACACACTATCCTTGACACTCTGTGATAATTAACTGCAGCTCCTCTGCTTTAGCTTTAATGTCTTCATTCAGACTTTTCTTCAACCATCCCAGATGCTTAAAAGTGTTTACCTGCTCTACTATTTTTCACTTTTATCTCAGTGTTCAGCTTCTTCTGATTCCCCCATTTGCTGCCATGACAACTGTTTTGCCAGTGCTCAATTTCATCACATGGGACATCAGTTTTGCATTCCATTTCCATAGTACTTACTAAGTTATTTTTCAGATTCTGCTTGTGATAGATACCATATTGTATGCATGCGGCAGCTCTGTTGACCTGTCCTCTCTGACCTGTTTAATATTGTATTCCATGACTCAGAGGTGAAGTCTGATGCACACCCACTCCCACTGGAACCCTGCTGTGATTCCGACCACTGTTCACAGTTTTTTTGTCACTGGGTCCTTGTCAATAGCCTGCACTAATTCTTCCAATGAATCTGGGACTTTGTGCCATCACAGTACTAGCCACATCAGCTTTCTGGGAAATTGATATATCCTTTCTCTAAGTCTAAGAATGCCAGTTGAACTCTCTCCCCGTCTATATCATCTTCTCAACTATCTAACTTGAAACACTGGGCCAGTTGTTCTGCATCCTCATCTGACCTCTAACTGTTCATCTACCACCTTACTTTCTACTACTCTATGTATTTATTTATGTATTTATTTATTTTACATTTGTTTACCAGGAGTGTCTACTGGGCCAAAATGAGTCCGTTTTCAGTGGAGGCCTGGGGAGAAAAGCTCCAGGAGACATAACAATATAACAGTAAAATTGACATAAGTACAATATAACAGTAAAAGTGACATTAATTGACATTAATACAACAGTAAAATTGCCAAACAGCAAAGTCAAAAATGGAGTAAGAACTACTATTGGATAACAGCAAGTTAATATTAATTTGTAAATCACCCTATCTATCACTTTTATGCACTGTGGCAGGAGTTTTATACCTCTGTACTGCATATGGGTGTGACCACACCTTCTGTTCTTGTACACTGGCAGCAGAATGCTTATTCTTCAATCTTGTGGGATACGCCTTACTCTCCATACTGCTATGACTACCTTCAGGAGATATTTATTCCCTAATTCACCTGACAACTTAATCACATCAGCAATGACTTCATCTAAGACTGCTGCTTTCCCTGATTTCATTTTCCTTAGTGCTGTTCTTACTTCTTGTAGCACGGGCTGGTCTTCCATTTACATCACAGGCTGTGCCTGGGCAGTAGAAATTCTGTAGGGTTTTCTTCATTTAGAAGCTGCTGGAAGTACTGCTTCCATTTGCCTTTGATTTCCTATGGACTGGTGAGCAGGTTGTTGCTGGCATCGCTTATGAATGGTGTCTCTTCACTATCCTCTTTATCTTTCTATCTTTGTGTTGTAGCCTCGTAGAGTTTTTATGCCATCTGCTGAGTCACTTTTTAGATGATTAAGTGCCTCTGATGCCTTGCTCTTTTTCTGTTGTGACTGCTCTCTTAGTCTATTTGTTGGCCAACCAGTATTTCTTACTAGCCTGATCCGTCTGTTTTTCTGACTCCAACTCCCTTACATGGGTAAAAAGCCTCTTTATTATTCTAGGATTCAAGGTCAACAGTTAAAAAAATCTTTCTTGATTACTTCCCACAGGATATTGTCCCTCGGTTCCCTTCTGGTTTTATCTATGAAAAAGGCAATCCTTCCTCAGGAAAAACTGGACCTATATCTACAATTGTCCAGAGCTTCTCCATTCACCCACTTAATTCTTAAAGAGGGTACTTCAGGATACTAGGGTTTATAGCTTATGTGGTTCTCATTACTTTTGCCAGATTACTTATGAGAAAAATTCAGTGGTTCCTGAAAACAGTATGGCCCCAGCATCTTCACCCCCCCCCCCAACATTTCAGATTCCAGTGCTGGGCTTTGTGAAAAGAAAGTTCTTTTGTGGTGAAACAAGATTTCCTTTAATCCAAGTGTCCCCTTCTTCATTGACTATCCATGCATAATCTGTAACATATCTTCATTAGCACTCTTCAAGAAAAATCTTGATGAGTGGATGGGAAATAGGAAATACACCCCGGGGATCAATTCTGTGTCTCTGTTCGACAGTGGCACAGGAAAATAACTTTCTTGGGTGGCGTAAGCCAGGGAACCTTGTTGGCTAGGCATATGTAGGCCCTTGGGCCAATAGCCTAGTACCTACCTATGAACCTATGAACAACAGATGAATCAGATTTTGCAAGGGAAGCTGTGTCTATTGGGGTTACAGTGCAAGTTCTTTGAAACAAACCGGACAGGCCAAAGCAAATCACTGTCAAAGAGATGTTAACTGTTAATCATGTTGTCTCTTATCATCTCCATCTCTTGTCATCATGGCCACTGAAAATGATCACAAACAATACCACAGTGATATAGTACATAAACAAACAGGAGATGTACCAAATCTTAACCCTGTACAGGCTTGGGAGGTAGCAAGTTAGCACACTTTAACCCAACAAGCTTCTTACATTCCATTTGAGCACACTTTTTTAGCAGACAAGCTGATCAGGACCATGACAGACCCTCAAGAATGGAAATTGAACTAGGGGGGGTCTTCCAGGAATGTATCCAGTTATAGGGAACTCGTCGAGTAGATCTGTTTACCTTCTTCCAAAAAAGACAAATGAAGAAATTCTGTTTCAGGATTCTTTGCAAACAGGCCTAGAAAATCTAAGTGCTTTTTTTCCATTCCCTTGGGCAAGAAGATGCTTGTATGCTTTTCCGCCTTTTCTTCTGATGTCCAGGATAATTGTGAGTATTCAGAAGGACTGTTCAAAAAACATTGTGGTGACTCTCTTCTGAATCAGGTAACAATAGTTCTCCTTTCTTATGGAACGGGCCAAGGGCATTTACCACAGGCTTCCTCACCCAGTGGATCTACTCACACAAGACAAGGGCTGTTTCATATATCCCAACCTCAAACATCTACAACTGACTGCCTGTATAATTAAATTTAGATACCTTTTAGAGACCTTTTCTTCTCAGAATGCACAGCCGGTGTTAAAGGAGAAAATGACACCTGGTACTAGGAAATTTTGTATTGGTAAATGCCATGCTAAGAACCTGGGCCCATTCAGGGTTTCTGTACTACTGGTTCTGCAATATTTGGATGAGTTATTATCATACCTGTCAACCTCTTAGTGCAAAAAAAATGGACAAAGCCCCCAAAATAGGGACAAATGTTAAATATTTCTCTTAGAAAGTTGTTGAAATAAAAGGTCTTGTGTTACCATGCATTTTCTGATTGACATGAAGTATGAAACTCAAACATCTGTCATTATTTACTGAATTCATTCCTCAATGTACAAAAATCCAGAAAACCATAGATTTTATGAGGAATAGACCAAAATATAAAGCAAAAATTGGGACATTCAGTGAAAATCTGGACAGGTGAGAGGTATGGTTATCATCTTCTGGACTTTCATATTCCTCAGTCAAGATTGTTCTCTGGCCATTCCAGCATGTCTTTCCATGGATCCCTTCCTTTTATTAGTCTTTTTTTGAAAGGGGTTTGTATATGTGACCATATAGAAAACAGGTGACACCTACCTGGGATCTTAACTTTGTTTTGGAAAAGATAACTTTAGCTCCTTTTAAATCAAATCATCCAGTTAATTTGTAGCTCATTACTGGGAAAACAGTGTTACTGATTGTTCTGATATGTGCAAGAAGAGTATCTGAGCTGCATTCTCTTATGTTGGGTCAAACATATTAGGCACTCCAAAAAACAGTGTTTCTTTGAGAACAAATCCTTATTTATACTTTATGTTATTTCAGAGTTTACATTAAACAAAAATCATCCATTTCCCTGTCTTCTTTTCATAACCTAAAAACCAAGGAAGAAGCATTCTTCATACTCTGGACATGTATAAACAGCTCAAGTATTACCCGAGTGGAACTAAAACTTTCAGGAAAGCTATTTATTTTCTATGAAGGTATGAAAATGGAAACATGTCAAAGCAGACCATTTCCAGATGGTTCTCTAATACCATTTCTTTTTGCTATTCTCACCATAATAAACACTTCCAGGCAGAGTCAAGGCTCATTCTATGAGGGATTTGACTTATTCTTTGGCTTTTTGGAAAGAGGTGGATTCTAGAGGCAGCTGCTTAGTTCTCTGTGCATACATTTACAAAGCACTACAAATTCGATTCCTTTTTTAGGTCCAGAGCTAACTTTGCTAGAACCATTCTCTCGTGGCTCCTGGACTCTTATTCTTCCTTCACATAACTTGTGTAAACTCTGGTATGTTACCCACATAGATTAGGCTACAGCAGCAAAGATTTATGAATGGCCATAGTACACTTCTGTAAATATGCTTATCATAACAGTAAATTAATTCACTGCTGCAGTAGCAGTAGCTCTCGCACCATCTCCCTTTTGGTGTCTGTGCTTATGGTACAGCAAGGTTTTGCATAGTAATATTTAACTTTGCCTTTATTAGCAGGGTCATAGCTTCCCTTTTACAAATGGCATCAAAGTCCTGAAGAGTTTGGTGATCAAGCGGCTGTTTTTTTCCAATTGGATCTCATGCAACCAGCAGCCAGGGTGCTGCTGAAGGCAGCCTAAGCCTTTGGACTACTAGTTGATCATTATATCCTAGTCAGGATATAATCCATATAGTATCGGTTACTGCAGCAGTGATTTAATTGAACATCTACTGTAATGGTAAGTTTGCGTACACAACTGTAGTTACCATTTCCAAGGTCTAATAACAAGCACAATCCTCCATCCCCATGGCACCATGCATCCTGCTGGGTTTTGAGTTTCCTGTATCATCTCCTGGCTTACTGGTCAAGAATCGGATCCCTGTTTGCCCCCATCTGACCTGTCAGGATTGATGGCCACTATATTAAATCAATGCTCTGCATTAATTAATATCTATGGTATCATTCTTCTTAGCCCTTTTATGCCCACATGCAGCCAGGCATTGATAAGCATCCCTTGCCTAGCTCTCTTGCTTGTCTTAAGGCCTTACTTATTATTTTCATCCTATTTAATGCCTTCAAAATCCATTTGTTTGCAGCCAAAAGACAGAAATGGCAATTTGCTGAGATCTTTTATCCGGTACACTCACTGCAATCCCTAAGTAATTTAAATAACTCCTAAGTCCACAAATTTCAAAGCATTATTTCAGTTATTGCTAAGTAACTAGTTCACTTCTCAGGTACTGACCAGAAACAATTTGATGAGTCAGCTTCAAACGATCAACTATTTAACAGAAAATCACTTTACTGATGTTGATTCATTTCACCTTTAAGTGAACATAAGTACACTGTACCATTTGTGTTATTTTTAAAATGCTGATATACACCACAAATTGAAAAGCTGAGTAATCACTAGATTAATCATAAGTTTATCAGTAAATATTTCTAAAACAATATCACAATTACACAGTGGTTCCGTAGTTCTGTGTAGAAAAGCACGTTGAGTTTTAAGATTATGTAATTTCTGGAAGGGGAAAGATTTTTCTGTAAAATCCCTGAAAGGAACTCTGGTTACATTTTAAACTTCCATATGATTTTTTTGTATTAGCCATATCAATGCATTTTTTATAGTTCATCTCTTATTAAGTAAAGGTTGATACATATACAGATCTAGCATATGTATTACTTATTGTCAAAAGCTAAAGTGAGAACTAGAAAACATATAAGCTTATTACAGCACAGGCATGTGGTATTACATACAACAGAGCTGTGAACTGTAACCCTACTATACCACTGTGTGGTATTTGTTCTTATGTTCTGTGTTCCAGTGTTCAGTCCCTGAGGCCTTTAATGAATACTGACTTTCTTAATGTAGGACTGAATGCTAAATTCCCAATCCAGTTATCAAGAGTTCTTTCTAAATGCTGTAAAACCTAGAACAATGGATGTCATGAGGCAGTTTATTCTGTTTCTGCACATTCCTTCTGTGTATGTCTGTAAGAGTTTGTTCTGTAAATGGTAGGTTAGATGCCATGTGGTATGTAACACCCAAATATATACTTTAGTACTATTACCTAGTGTGATGTATGCTTTCATCTAACTAGAGTCCTGTATTGTTTATTTTATTAGCGCAGACCATCTCCTTGACCTCAGTATTTTACTTAATTCTGCAAGCAGTAAAACACTATTATGTAAAATGAAGCTTGGTCCGGTATATGTGAGTATGGTATAGTTTTCTTTGCTGTTGTTAGAAGGTTAAAAGTTGTTCTTTACTATTTGCTCTGTGGTTATGACCAAGTTGAGGTATTCCAAGTGAAGGGTAGACTCTGTCTGTGACCTTTTAATATAAATGTTATCAGTATTCATGAGTAGTACCTTTAGATATTTGGCTGGGTTGCTGACCTAGTTGTAATGCCAGTTCTGGTATACAGCTCCACACACCCATTATTTTTGGGTGTTCCTCAGTCCCAAGCCCCAGACAGTATGATGTGTACTTCAACCAGAGAGGTCTTCCAGGATACCTTATCTCCAGCATCGGCAATCTGACATTGGCCGCTCACTCCCAGCTTTTCTCACCTGTTCGTCCAGTGCCTGGGCAGAGGTGACTAATTTAGGTTAATCTGAGTGTATAATAATAGTTTACTAGTTAAGTATTTGTACTGAGCTAAAGAAACTCCCTGTTTCTGCAGTCATTTGTAATGTGGAGACCAGCAAATAAAAAAAAACTAACCTTCCCTGATGCTGCGGAATAATCAGCAGGGCTAATGAGAACAGTGTCTCAAGAAACTTTTTTGAGTGTTCTGGCTTGTAGTATGAATGCATAGTTTGGTGAGCATTTAGAGCAGCTTAGTTGCTTGCAATTTTTATTTTATTCTGTTTTTTTATGTTATTGTATTTTTTGTAATTTCTGTCAATTTGGCCTATCTAACTCCACGAGCCTCTCCATTAAGTTTTTCATCCTTTAGGTACCCGTTCCCTTTGCCTCTAACCATAGTAATGTAAAATATTAATGATTTACACTACACAGCCATTTCACTAGACTTGATTCTCCAATAATACACACATACACATGCAATCAGCTCATCCCATTGACTCCTTAAAGTGATATGTTTTTTACTAGCTGTTTGCTCTTGATCCTAAATTGTTCAAAGGATGACACCGTAACCTTACAACTCAATAATAATTGCTTGATGTCACTTTGCAGTATCACCCTGTCTTTTCATCTCTTCCTACTTCTAGTTCATTTTGTGGAAAATAAACCTTCTGCAACCATTGTTTTATTCACTTTTTACTAAAATAACCATCCAAGTGTGAAATTATTAGGATACATTTTTGGGCAATGGAAATAAACACGTTAACCAGAAATATAAATTAAAAGTCAAATTTTATTCCACTTAAATATTACATATATAAATATAAATGTTTAGTCCTAGGATTAGTAAATTCTAAGTGCATTAACTGACATTTGACATGTTAAAACTCTCTAAGTATGAGTTGTAAGAGTGGACCTGTGAAAGAAACATGATAGGCTCCTGTTATTCAAGTGGCCATAATTTGACTATGATCTTAGTATCCAGTCAATGATTTGAAGAAGAGATTGGTTTTGTTTTACGGCTTAGAGTAAGCACCTCATTGGTTCTTTCAAGCTTTTTTAAAGTTGTTTCAGGTTTCAACTTTCTGTTACTTAAGAAGATAACTTGTGAGTGTTTCTGCCATTTCACACTGAACTAATCGGAGGAAGGGCACTGAGCAAACCCTGATCTGTGATATATAACATTATGTATCCTGTTTTTTGTTTATTTTACGAGTTTATAACACTTTTATTGTCTACTGCATACCTTTCTAGCTAGTTTCACTGTGTGTGAGGTATTAACCGGAAATTTTCTACATTTGTTAAGCACCTGTTTGGGTTTGTTTGTTCTGATTTCCTGCCAAGGAGTGTATCATATACCTTATTTGTTTGCAGTTAAAAGCATTCTCTAGAGTCTCCTTGCTCCTTTATCTGTTTAAAACTTTCATTGAAAGGCTCACTGCTACTTTGCTGCTGTGATAAACATTTCTGCAGTTTTTTTTTCTACCTAAGTAGTGTGGGTAAGTTGTAGCATTGTCCATATTTAGGCTTGGGTGTTGGACCTAGTTGTTTGTTTGTAGAGGCTGTGTCTCTGAGCACATGTTACAGGCCATCTTAGTTTAGCCAAAGCCATTCTTGCATTTCAGTGAGAGGGGAGTGTTTATGGTCATTGGCTAATTGGGGTTACCTGGACTATTGCTTGGAGTAAGCACCTCATTGGTTCTTTCCAGCATTTTGTTTAAAGTTGTTTCAGGTTTCAACTTTCTGTTACTTAAGAAGATAACTTCTGAGTGTCTTTGCCATTTCACACTTAGCTAATCGGAGGAAGCGCACTGAGCAAACCCTGATCTATGATATACAACATTAAGTATCCTGTTTTTTGCTTATTTTCACAAGTTATTTATAGCACTTTTATTGTCTGCTGCATACTTTTCTAGCTAGTTTCACTGTGTGTGAGGTATTAACTGGAAATGTTCTACATTTGTTAAGCATGTGTTTGCTTGGTGGCTTTGCAGTTGCCCGCTCCTACTGTAAATTTGATCTAGGACACTCCTCCCAGTTTAGTGTCATTACCTCATTCTACCTAATACAGGGAGAACATTTGAGAAGGCCAACCCACTTAGTTCTTAACCTTGAGTTATCTTCTGCCCCTCCTTACTCCCTTTCCACTTTACAAAAAAAAAATTCTAAGCTTGTTTCCTGCCTTTTCTGTATGTCTATTCCAGATACAGATTTGCTGTATCCAAGACTGTTTGTAATCTTCTGAGCCCCCACTGCTTAGCTAGGGTTAAACTATTCCCGGCATCATAAAGTATGCTCTTCAAATTTTCCCTTAGAACTAGACAGTTTTTTTTTTTTGTTTTAGCACTCAAATCTTTTTCTTTAAGCTCAGCACTTGCTCAGAACTCATTGTAAGCACTAAATAAGCTACAAATTACTACAGCACTCAACTTTCCTCACTTGTCTAGAGGAAAACAGGTTTTAGTACTTAATAAATAAGCACCTCTCCAGGCATGTCTAAGGGTCAGCTCCCGGTGTTTTCTCCTGTCTACATGATGAATCTGGGCATCTTGGGGCAATGCAGCAATTACCTCATGTACACAGACAACCCTCTCCTCCTACCACCCAACACTACAACCTGAGAGATGCACTTGTATAGCCAAACTGGAAGCAAAGCTCTCTTCACCCAAGATTGGACTAGACAGTCAAGAGGAGACAGTAAATACTTGCACCACACCACACTCATCACATAGTCCATCAAAATCTACACCACCAAAACGCACACATAGAAACACAAAACACACACTTACATTCATAGAGGCTCTCAATAAAAATCTGACCAAGCAACAGGGACCTCCAAAGCAGAAACACAAGCAACCTACACCCCCCACAACACAACACAAATGACACATAGCCCACAAACTCAGTGTGCCACTCAACCACAGCCCATAAGGCATAACAACATACCCAACACTCTAGTCATAGGTGACTCTATAGTCAGGCACACTGATGTTCCACTCACCAGGCTAAACAAGGAGAAAGTTACTGTCAACTGTCTGTCAGGTGCCAGGATCTGCCACATAATGCATGCACTCAGGTCACTCCACAACAAGTACAAATATGACTCTGTCATTCTCCCTGTTGGTGTGAATGACCTGAGATGTACCTCCCTGGACTACATGAAAAAAGACATGAAGGATCTGTCCAATCTTGTAGCCCAGTCAGGTATGGCCCTAGCCCCGAGTAGCATCCAGCCATCACCCAGAATGATACCACAGTACAAGGACAAAATGATTGACTTCAACAATTGGCTAAGCTACTGGTGTCATTCTAAGGAAATCCAGTATCTGTCTGCCTGGGATGACATGATCGACAGACCACAATGCTATTCCAGAGATGGCCTGCACCTGTCACCCTTGGGATTCCAGATACTGGCTAAGGCTCTTGCCACCCCTATAGTGCTTTTTGGGCAAGGTTCAAATGGCAAACTCACCACCGTAACAGGTACAAGCAAGCAAAACCTGTGGGTAATGCTACTCAATGCTAGAAGACTTAACCTCAAAATGCACTCACTCGAGGCACTCCTTAAAATAGAGAACATGAACATCTGTGCAGTGACAGAGACTTGGTTCAAGACTCCAGAGAGTACCCCTGCATTACCAGGCTATACCATACCTTTCGGCAGGGGCAGCTCGTGCTGTTGGACTGCAGCCCTCCCACCTAGAAAAGAAAATAAACCATAAAACAAAAAAATTAAAAAAAAATGTATTTTTCACGAGTCTCAGAACTCCACGCATGCGCAGACGCATGGATTTGGAGGTGTGTGTGTGTGTGTGTGTGTGTGTGTGTGTGTGTGTGTGTGTGTGTGTGTGTGTGTGTGTGTGTGTAAAATGTCCCAGTTGCTATATACTGTAGAAACTCCTGATGTCCACCACGGCAATAAAACTTTAATAATAAAACCAAGACTTTTAATAAAGGAATATAGCATAAAACAAATAGTCCTCAAACTTCCGATAAGCGCTTTCGGCAATTATGCCTTCTTCAGATCATATAAAAAGGACTATTAAACTTTCTATTTAAAAAATGTCTCAACCATTCATCATCTAGTTCTAGGACACACCCTTGTAGCAAGCCAAACAGAGGTCAGATGACAGAAAGGTATGATTTCCTTAAAAGGGTAATGCATCTCTGTATTGTAGGATTGTGTATAGGAAAGCTAATAGCTGTAGATGTAGAAACATTATGTGAATAAGACAACATTTATGTTTTTTAAATACAAAGTTTAATAGTCCTTTTTATACGATCTGAAGAAGGCATATTTGCCGAAAGTGCTTATCGGAAGTTTGAGGACTATTTGTTTTATGCTATATTCCTTTATTAAAAGTCTTGGTTTTATTTTTAAAGTTTTATTGCCATGGTGGACATCAGGAGTTTCTACAGTGTTTGCTTTTTTTCTCTTCCTCGCTGATGTTCTTTGCAGTGTAAGGATGTTTTTTACTTACCAGTTGCTATATACTGGTGGCTAGAGCAAACTCAAGGTGGTGTGTAGGGAATACCTCAGGCTTGAACCCTGTACCCTGTATGCAGGTGTTAAGGGCCTGAATTCCCTACCCACCACCATTTGTAAAAAATGTGCAGATTTTTGCCTCATATTTGATCTGTTCTATTCCTCACAATATCTGTGGTTTCTA
This sequence comes from Protopterus annectens, assembly GCF_019279795.1. NCBI lineage: Eukaryota > Metazoa > Chordata > Ceratodontiformes > Protopteridae > Protopterus > Protopterus annectens. The sequence goes on from NC_056732.1 coordinate 1,448,557,640, forward strand.
AATGTTTAAATCCTTGATATTCGATGGTGCAGTGGTAGCATTGTTGCCTCACAGCTGCAGGTTCTCAGGTTTGATTCTTGGCTGGGGTGCCTTCTGTGTGGGGTCTGCATCTTCTCCCTGTGTTTGTGTCGGTTTGCTTTTGTGTCCTCCCATGTTACAAAGACATGTCTGCTTTATTTCTTCCTGGGCCTCTGCTGAAAATAGTTTTTTTGTTCCAAGTCAGACTGTCCTGGTTAACAAATGTTAAATAAAATTGACAGGCATTTGAATTTCAGACTTCAGGTTTCTGAATGTTTAATTCTTTAAATATTTGATGGTGCAGTGGTAGCATTGTTGCTTCACAGCTATAGGTTTTCTGGTTTGATTCTTGGATGGGGTGCCTTCTCTGTGGAGTCTGCATCTCCTGCCTGTGTTTGTGTGGATTTGCTCCGGTGTCTTGCCATTTTACAAAGACATGTCTGCAGTATTTCTCCCTGGGCATCTGCTGAAAATTGTTTTTGTTCCGTCAGAAGTAAAATTGACAGGCATTTGAATTTCAGACTTCATATTCTTCAGAAAATACATAGTAACACAACCTTTTATTCTAGCAATTTTCTAAGTTTATAAGATGAATATTTGAAATTTGTCCCTATTTTTGGGACTGTATTCCCCCATTTTTGGCTTTGTCCAGGTTTTTTGTGCTAAGGTTGACAGCTATGGCAAGAACTGAATTCACTGAATGTTTGAAGGCTGTATTCCCTCATTACTGGGTTTGTCCAGGTGTTTTATGCTAAGAGATTGACATCTATGGTGAGAACTGAATTCACTAAATGATAGCCATTTAAGATTCAGTCTTCCTCTTTTACACAAAGCAGCTGATTTGGCGTAGTGGTATGTTGCTCTGACTGTTTTGCACAGGGACCTTGGCAGTAAAATGTATGGTGGTAACACAGCATTTTATTCTAGCAACTTTCCAAGATTATACAAGCAATGTTTAATGTGTCCCTGGTTTTTAGGCTTTCGACCCCCCCCCCCAATAAATTTTGGCTTTTTCCAGATTTCTTGTGCTGCGAAGTTGAGATGCAGTTGAGTATTGAGTAGATTTTACAAGGAGCTGAGAGCTGCAGGGGAAGAGAAGTTTAGTGCTGCTTATGCTAAGTCTGCTTGCATTGTTAATATTGCAACAGGTTGTGTACTTGCTTTTGATGCAGAAGGCTGTGGGTTCTACTCCCACAAAGGGTGGATGCTGCCGTACTGTCTTCCTTGGCAAAGATACTAACTATGAATCTGTTATCAGTTTGCCATCCATTTCCTATTGCACTATTACTAGCTTATAATTTTTTTAATGTAATTTAGGCAATTTATTCCTCAGGGGCAACAGACACTTTATTTTTGATGAGACCATGAAATATAAAGGTGTTTGCTAGCAGCAGCCTCTTCATTAGTTACATATTTCTTTAATGTGGAATTATTTAGATGACTTTTACTACTTCAGAGATTGTGCATATTTACTGATAATGGTGGACTGTGGAATTGAGCATATTTACTGATAATGGTGGACTGCAGATGTTTGAGTAGACTTTTATGATGGAAATGTTCTGAACTGGGCAGTTTTATCATTATGGGTGCATGCATTTTGTTTCATTGCTTAAGGGAAAAATGTTCTGAATTGGGCAGTTTTGTCATTATTGGTCTATCCGTTTTGTTTCATTGTTTAATAAATTTAAAACGCCCTCTAACAACTGTACTGTATTGTACAAGGAATATAATTTAGTACATTCAGGAAGGTGTATCAAATGACATGTATGTTTCATATGCAAGGGGCCTATGATTTGAAAACAGCCCAGAATTAATCTTTATCTGCCACTGGCAAAATGTATTTTCTTTGAATGTGGGTTTCAATGAATGTGAGTTTCAAGGGCAGAGAAGTTTGAATGCTACGTCTGTTTTCATTGTGAGACTGCATTGCTTTGTTTAGCAGACGTCTTGTTTTGTGCTGTAAAATGCAAAATAAAACTTTCAAATGAAGTCCAAATCATCATAGAAGTAAAGCAGTATGCGCATTAGTGTTTATGGTAAATGGAGTGAAATAGCCAAGTAATGGATCATTGGAATGGCTGCAGGGGGGAGGCTCCATTCGACCATGATTTTGTGAGGGGGAATGGCGCCAAACTCAGACAGCCCCAGCTAAACTATACCTCCCAACTGTCCAGATTTTCAAAGAATGAATAGATTTTTGCTTCTTATTTTTGATTTGTTCCTCATAAAATTTGTGGTTTTCTGGCAAATCATTAGGAATTAAGTCACTAAATAATGACACACTGAGTTTCAGACTTCATAACCTTGAGAAAAATGTATGCTAAAGTAAGACCTGTTATTCTATCAACTGTCTCAGTTTACACAAGAGCAATTTTTAGTACTGTTTATATGTTCCCCTAATATATTTTGCCTTGTTAGTTTTATTGCATTAACAGGTTGAGAGTTACATGCAAATTAATTGCTTTATAGAATTAGGCTTAGCCAAACCTCTCAACTGTCCCCAATTTTGGCTCAAAATGTTGCTCTTCCCCCTAATAATCCCTCCGCAAAATAGCAATTTTGGAAGAAAACATGGAGGGTTTACAATTAAGAAATAACTGTAATAATCAGAGTTATAGATTACTTTTATTTCAGAAATGCATGTAGATTCTTTTTTGTCAGCTTTTCAAGTTAGCAGTACTAATATTAAAGTGTCCCTTCTTTGACAGGTTCCCAGCTGTATTGTGTGGCTATTTTATATTTTTGCATCACAGTTTTGGTCCATTTTCATAAAATTGTGTTTTTTTTTGGCAAATTAGTGACAAATCATTAAAGACTGAAGTTAGAAAATAATGACAGACATTTGAGTTTCAGATTTCATACCCTTTAGAGCAATATTTAAAATTTGTTCTTATTTTTGGGCCTTTGTCCCACTTCTATGTATGGCTTTGTCCAGATTTCTTGCTCTGAGGTTGAGAGGTATGACAAATGTGTCAGAGCCATCACAGTCAGCCAGAGTCATTTCAAATTGTGACATACTTGTTGCACCTCACTCCCACATGTAGTGACTCTGGATGTGTCCAAGCAAGGCAAGGAGTAGTTATGCAGTGTAAATATGCAGAGTATCCCCCCCATCCAAGGTTGACACAAGTACTACAGTGGCTTTTCATCTGTCCTTGATTTTGCAGAATGGTCTGGTTTGTCATATTTTTGTACTGTTGATTTATGCTTATTACTCAAAGTGCCTGTTGCTCTGTGTTTAAGTAGCAATGCTTTAATGACCATCAGGTAAGCTTGTCTGAGATCGTAAGATGCAAGTAAGCTTTAATAAGCATACTGTTAAAGAATTGCCAACATTGAAAGCATTTCTGTTGCCATGCAGCCAATACTTAACTAGAAAATGTATAAGCCTTGGGTATTGAAATGCATATGACAGTATTTTTTATAAAGGACAGGATTACATTATTTTAAGAAGCTCATTACACTTGTTGGAGATTTCCAGTCATCTCTGCAGGCTTTACCCGTAAACTAAACAGAATGCCGATCATGTGTGGTCCATAACCTGTACAGTAATCCTTTAAGCAATGTCTCTTGAGCGTGTTTCTTGTTTGCTTTTCATTTTTTACTTTGATCATGTTTTCCCCATGAAACAAGTAGATAGTTGTCAGGCAGCAGGTCTTTTTTGCATAAGAAAGCATTTTTACAAGTGGGGGTATCACAGAGATTGCTACTTTCTGCATGTTACTTGGTACTTTAATAAAGATGAATATAAATTATAATTAGAACTGCTTTGCAAGGAGAAGTGGTTTGAGGTGAGTGCTGCTTGTTTTACTTATACTTGATTTTGACTGGCATTCCAGTAATGTATTTAAAAAGTAATTTATTTTTTCATGCCTCATAACCTTTTTGTTTCCATCTAGATATTAAGTAAGCTGTCATGCAGCCAATGCATTGAAATATTTTTATTCTTCTACACTTCATTTTGTCTTGATTGGACTCTCATAATGACGGTTTGGCACCCAGGACAGCGTATTTAATTAAAGTTAGTTTTTGTGGTTTTGAGCATAGCTCCTCCCCTTTCTAGTTGGCCACACCCCTTCCCATTGACCCCACCCATTCAGCTGTCTCCTGCAGCCCCCCTTTGATTTGAAGTCACCAGCCGCCACTGCTTTCGGCCACCTAAACTGGACCGAAACACTAAAGGCGGAGGTGTGTCCATATTCATTAAGGATATCCACACCTCCAGGCTAGTTACCCAGCATAATGCATTTGAGATTATCCAAGTGCAACTAACTCTGGGCAAGACCGCAATCCAAATTGTAGCTTGCTACAGACCCCACCATGCCTCAAGATTCCCACTCCTCATTTCTTGATACACTTGAAAATATTAGGGTACAACCTAATACCCTAATAATGGGCGATTTCAACTACCCCACCATTAACTGGGAAAACTACTCATGTACCAACTCTTTTGCTCAACGTTTTCTGGAATTCATAAATTCCAGCACCTTGGATCAGCTTATCCACACCCCCACCGGGGGCAGCAATATCCTAGACCTGGTCATTATCAACATGGGCAACCGGTGTTCCACACCAGAGGTCAATTCCTTGTTGGTCAGATCCGACCACAAGCTAATCACCCTAGACATCCACATCCCGCCCCTACCCCAAATTCGGGAAACCTAAAACTTCACCAAAGTCAACTTTACGCTTCTTAAGACAGAAGTGGCAAACTTCACGACACCCATGCAGACAGACAATAGAGGTACAACTGCTGAATCCTACACAAATGCACTTTATAAGCACTTACACAAGTGCATGGATTGCGCAATCCCTAACAGAACCAAGATGCTATCCTCCAAAAAAAGGAAGCCAATCTGGTGGTCCCCTGCCATAAACAAACTACAACAGAGGAAAGAAACTGTTGCAAAAAAGAGTAAAATCCCATGATTGGAGGAACTCCCTGGTCAGCCGCAGTAAAAAGCTGAGATCCTTCATAAAATCCTCCAAAGCTATTTACGAAAACAAAATCGCCACTGATTCTAAAGATAGCCACAAAGCATTCTATAGCTATGTCGAGAATCTCAATGGCAACACTCAGATCTGCTCTGAGTTACAGCACAATGGCAGTAAATATACAGAACCAACTGATATTGCCAACATCCTGGCAGATAGGTTCAGTGCTAACTTTACCTTCCTCTCACCCCCTAAAGGGCTCATCTCTATACCAGAAGAATGCAAATTTCCTGTAATCACAGCTGCACAGGTCAAAACCACACTCTCCAAAGCAAAGAGCACAGCATCCATGGGACCTGATAACATCCCAGGCTGTGTGCTACATGAACTACAGAACTAACTGGCACCCCACCTAAGTACCATGTTCAATCTTAGCCTTACCTCAGGCTTTGTGCCCACTGAATAGTGCACAGTGATGGTTATCCAACTCCACAAAAGGGGAGCCACCACGGACCCCTGGAACTACCACCCCATTAGCCTGACGAGCCTGGTCTGCAAGGCTATGGAACTTATCATCATGGAACTTATAAACAATGACATCGGTAATCTCCAAACTCTAGATCCCACCCAGTTCAGGTTTGTAAAAGGCAGATCATGCCTCCTAAACCTGATAGAATTCTTTGAAGTGGTCACCAAAGCCGTAGATGAGGGTAAGGTGGTTCACACAGCTTATCTAGATCTCGCCAAGGCTTTCAACACCATCCCCCACTCTGGAATTATAGATAAACTCACTAAACTAGGTATAAATCCCAATGTCAAAAGATGGGTTGCCAACTGGCCCACTGACAGAATCCACACTGTGGAAGTAGCAGACTCCAAATCCGACTTCAGACCAGTGACAAGTGGAGTACCATAGGGTTCAGTCCTGGGTCCTCTCCTGTTTGGTATCTACTTCTCAAATGTACAGGCTAACACAGAAGGTCTTTGGCTAATGAAGTTTGCAGATGACTGCAAACTAGGAGCCATAATCAAAACTCCTAATGATGTGGGCATCCTACAAAAGGGCCTCACTGAGACAGATGTCTGGTGTCAAAGCCATGGCCTCGAGCTCAATGCCAAAAAGTGCATTGTCATCCCTTTTGGTAAAAACTCTGTACCCATGAACTACCATGTAGGTGGTAGTCTACTCAACACCGAAAGTGTGATAAGACGCCTTGGGACACAGGTGGCAGTAGTCTCTCCTTTGATAATCACATCACCACAGTAGTCAGGGAATCCTTCTACGTGGCACATCACATCACAAAAGGTTTCTCATCCAGGAAAAAAGAGGTCATTGTTCCCCTCTACTCGTCACTCATTAGACCCATTAAAGAGTACAATGCCCCTTTTGGTATGTACCTCGCAAGACATCTACAACTAGAAAGGCCACAGAAGTACCTCACAAAGAGGATTACTGGCCTCAAACAGATGCCCTAGGCAGACCATCTCAAAAAACTCCAGCTTTACTCCATCGCATATCGCCTACTCAGAGGCAATCTCTGCCTAACATTCAAAGCTATGTCAAACCCAGAGCTGTTAGATATGCTCCACTTAAAAAAATCCCAATCCCTCCGAGCTACTCGCTCTAGGGACCTATACCTTGTCATCACAATAAACAGAACATGCTGGAAGGATAGATTCCTGTCCCATAGACTTTCTGTACTCTGGAACAAACTACCTATCTATATCAAACAAAGCTCCTCATTAGCACTCTTCAAGAAAAATCTTGATGATTGGATAGGAGATAGGAAATTCATCCCGGGGATCACTTCTGTGGTTCTGTCTGACAGGGGCACAAGAAAATAATTTTCTTGGGTGGTGAAAGCTAGGGTACCTTTTTGGCTCAGCTTATATAGGCCCTAGGGCCAATAGCCTAGTACCTACCTATGAACCTATGAACCTATGTAAGGACATGGCACCTTGCTACTGCTCTTATAACATGATGAATTAGGACTATGTTTTGTTGAGGACTTTTGGATGTTTCCCATAGCTCAACAGTTAAAGAGCAGTTTTGTACTTCATCAGATGCAGCTCTCGGTGATGTGAGTTTACAAATTAAGGAAAGTTCAAAACACATATACTAGCATTATTGAACTTTAAATGGACACCATAGTTTGCATCAAAATGGAGAATTTTGGTGAGTAGTGTCAACCTAAATGAAGTTCCTGTTCATATACTCTTGTCTTTTGATGATCATTTGTCTTCAGTTTGAAGCAGCATTTTCATGTACTTTACTATGAAAATGTATGTGCCTATATGGCAGTACATTTTTACCACAATACCCAGGTTTTAGTCTATTAATCTAAGTATACAGTACAGTACCTCTAGGGGTTACATTTTTTTCTGTGTGGTCAAATACCCTTTCATCGAACATTTACATCCTCAAAACATTTTCCTAGAAGATGAAACTACATGGCCACCAGAGTAATCGTAACAAACAACACATTATTTTAAACTCACCAAGGCAGGGGACTTTGGGCCCCACACCCCCAATGTGGGTGGCTGTGCCCCGTCACCCTCATCCGCAATTATATATACCAACTCAGAGATCATACTACATTGAGGAAAAGGGAAAATTTGTAATGACAGACAACTAACTCCCTTCCCTAGGAAAAAGTTTCATTGATGTAAACGTTCGATGAAAGGGTGTTCCACAATTAGGGTTTGATAAATAGGCATTCATGGAATTAAGCTTTCGACAAGTGATAGAAACCCAAATATACCATGCCTCCACTTTTGTAAGAACACAGGGCTGGGGATTTAAGAGTTCTGTTGTGATTGCTTACTGTTATATACAATCCTTTGTGGATGTACTTACAATACTTCAGGTCTCATATTTTGCCATTTTATGTTCTTTATTGATAACATAATTTGTCCTAACTGTTTTTGAGGTGTTCTCAAAAATGTTTTACTATCGTAGTCTCTTCTATATGTGAAGGTTGATGTTGCACCTAATGAGTAGTTGGCATCTCCATCATGGGCAATAGTGTTTTTCCATGTTGTTTTAATAATTTCTAACACATTTATGGAAATGTTGTTATATAAGCTAAGTATGACCGTCGATTTAGAACAATCCACTCTGTACAATAACCAGAATATCAGCACAAAGAACATTATGTTCTACACTTCCCGAACTCTTATTTGCATTTTTTAAGAGACCATTCCATGTGTCCAAAATGGAACATTGTTAAGGGACAACTCATCAGAGTGGTTACGATGACTTCAAATTTTGAGGATGTGTAAACAAATGTCATTTTATTTCTAAGTTATTTTTGGAGAGAGGATACCCAAGCACATTCTTTACCCCTGTTAAAAATGAGGTTATCCAGAGGTGGGGTAAAAAATATGAACAGGAAAGTGTCCAACAATTTTTTCTAATACTAATTCAACAGCTGCTATAGATAATGTTGATTTTCAAAGAACATTATTTTTAAAATATAATTTTTATAAGTTTTTAGTTAAAAATATTAATCTGAATTATTGGTATAGATTCAAAGATTTACCAAATCCCCTGCCTCCTTTTTCTAAACCACCAATGATGGTTTATAAGAAAGGAAGAAATGTTAAGTAGCTATATGAAAACCAACAAATATCTAATGCTACAAAGTAGAACAGATATTTTAAGCTGAACGTTGGTACTTTTAAATGTGGTTTGTGTGGCCAATTTCACTATTTGTTAAATAAATTTGAATAACTTTTAGCAGCATGTAACAAGCATTTAACCTCCAAAAAATTATTTAACTTGCTGTTTGTGATGCATGCCCTGCTTTTTATGTTGGAGAAATTGAGAGGCCCATTAATGTGTATGATATAAACAGGAGTCTCAATAAAAATGCTTTAGCCAAACATAAAAAAAAAAGAGTATAAAACCAGTAGATTATTGTTCTTTGTATCGGAGGATGTTGTTTTGGACCCTCGGCATACATGTCAACTGTACAGATTTTTGCAGAATATCCAGATTTTTGCCTTACATTTTTGGTCATTTCCTCATAAAAAAGGTTTTTTTTTTTTGATAAATCACTGGGATGATCTAAAGATTAAAGTGGCTAAATAATGACACGCATTTGAGTTTCAGACTTCATGTCCTTCAGAAAATGTATGCTAATACAAATCCTATTATTCTAGCAACTTTCTAAGTTTATAAGAGCAATATTTAAAATGTGTCCTATTTCTGTGCATTTATTCCCTCATTATGTCAGGCTTTGTTCAGATTTCTTGTGCTAAGCAGTTGAATAGGTATGACCCTAGGGGGTAGCTGAGAATCACGTACTGAGTATCGCGAGCTGTATTAGCAACCTTTACTGGGAGCCAACCTAAAACCAGGCTTAAATGAATATATTTCCAATGGTCTGGTTTTAAAAATGAGGGTTGCCAGACTATAATAATGTTTTAGATTTTTAACATGCTTTATATGCATCAGTTTTATGGCTTCTATATTTATTTGTCATGACCCTTTAATTTTTTAATTAGTTATTCAGTTGTCTGACTAATTGCTTGATTAGTTTCAATTATGTATTACTGTACTTGTATTTTATTCTGAAGAAGTCTGTTTAAGAATGTGTTTAATGTGTTTAAGAAGAAAGTGCTTAACCTTCTTAATAAACTGGATTTTTATGGAACTACATGGTTTTGTTTTTATGGAGTGCAGAATATAACGTTCTTTTTGTTAATATTCTAGTTATTGGTCACTTCTTGGCACAAGCTGCTCTTATTTGGTTCTTAACAATCCACTGTGTGTTGTTGGTACACTCTACTCAGTGGGGTATTGTCTTTCAAGGAACATTTCAGATAATATAACAAGCTCACCATTAAACACCTCATCTTCAGTTAATAATCTTGATAACCTGATCATGTGACATTTAATCAGATTTATTTTTTGCCGTAATGGATGGATGCTATTAAAATGTAGGTAAATGTTTGAATATGTGGGTTTCCTACAGATGGTAGGCAGTAAGGAACCAAAAAAAAAAATACTGTGAGGCATGGCTCTACCATATCTTAGAACTTTCCATGGCATTGCAGTGTCACACTGCCTACCTTGACCTGGCCAAAGTCTTCGACACTATTCCCCACTTGGACATAATAAATAAACTCTCTCAACTAGGCTAGTATATTACCAGATGGGTAGCTAAGTGGCTCACTGATAGAACCCACCTAGTCAAAATAGGGGGAAGCCAGAGTTCGGTCTTGGGGCCTCTGTTATTTGGGATATACTTTTCTGAGGTGCAGGCCAAAACCAGTGGGCTATGGCTGACCAAGTTTACAGATAACTGCAAGTCGGGTGATGTCATCAATTCCCCTAGTGACATGGACATCCTCCAAGAGGGTCTCACCCAAACAAATGACTGGTGCCAGAAACATGGCCTCAAGCTGAAAATAAAAAAAAATGCATTATCATCCCCTTTGGGGAGAGTGACATCCCCACAAATTATCACATTAATAACTATGTCCTAAGCACACAATCAGCCATGAGGGATTTGGGCACCCAGACTGATAGCAACCTGACTTTTGACCACCATGTTGTTTCCAATGTACGGAAATCTTTCTACATGGCCCACCTTATAAGTAAGGGTATCTCATTCAGAGTCAAGGAAGTCATAACATCCCTGTATTCTTTCCTTATAAGGCCCATTATTCAGTACAACGCCCCATTTGGCATGTACCTCGCAAAGCACATGCAGCCGCTAGAGAGACCACAGAGGTTCCTCACCAGGAGAGTCCAGCGCCTCAAAAATCTACCATACACAGATAGGCAAAAAGCCTTATCCCTCTACTCAGTTTCATACAGACTTCTCAGAGGTGACTTCTGTCTGGCATACAAGGCAATGCCGGACCCCGCCTTGCTGGGACTGCTGCATATCCACACGTGAAGCTCCACTTGAGTAACCCGCACACGCAGCCTCAACCTGGTCTGTGACATCAATAGGACTTGTTGGAAGGACAGATTTGTGTCCCAGAGACTCCCCCATCTGTGGAATAGATTCCCTCCCCACATCAAACAGAGTACCTCTTTGCCCCTTTTTAAGCGCAACCTGGATATAACTGGATGGGAAATAGAAAGTACATCCCTTGGAGTCCACCCATGTCCCTGCTGAACAGGGGCATCGGGTGCTGATTTGTCTAAACATGGGCTAAACTCTTGGCTAGGCTTATAAGGGCCTCAGGGCCAATAGCCTAGTAACTTCCTATGATCCTATAAATGCTATCCTCATTGGCTTTACCAGTGTGAACATAAATCTTTCAAATAGTCTGTTTACCTGTAGACAAAGAAATTTTATTTTTCTGTGGGTAAAGCTCATGTAGTTGTCAAAAGCAGGAAACCGCCATCCACTGACTGGTGAGCAATTATCACTTCTCACATGTAGACTGCATATGTATGATATCTTACAGTTATAGACAGTTAGCCAAATGTCTATAAAGATTAATATTCTCTCCATGGAAATACTGAAAATTTTGACAGCAGAAAAAGTAGTCTTGTCCTGTATTTTTGCCTGGCAAGTGATATATCCTTGACTTTTATTCTGCTTGCACACATCAGTATTAGAGAAACAGAGATTTACACTCACTAATGATTTTGTTCTAACTAATCCTTGGTGACTGACAGTTGTGTGCAGTGCAAAAAGCTCTTGTTCACAAACACTAAGGTATTAGCAGATTCTTTATCATCACATTCAACTCTCAATGAACAAGGCAGATTTCTTGTTGACTGCCTGTATATGTCTAAAGAACAGATGCATTATATATATAATTCCTTGGTTTATGCTATGGCTTAGGCTAACATCTTCCAATTATTCTTCTAAAGGCAGAACTTTGGAAAGTACAATGCATGTTGTGAAATTAATGTATTCTGGATTATCTGCTTGATTTATTTTTTGTGTAAAGTTCATAGAATGCCTCAACCTAAAGTTGGCTTTAATGTCCTCCTCTTTTTTGCTACAAAACAACAAAATCGTAAGGGTGTACTCTTAGGGAGCAAGTATCAGTTCTCAGTGTTTAGTTCTTGTACCAAAGAGCATCAGTTTTTCCAGGTTATGCCCAGCAATAGTAGTTATTTTACTGATGCAGCGTTGTTGAGGTTGCTTTGAAGCTCAGTTTTAAATGTTTGATGAATACATGTGACTTATAGATAACAAGATATTCAAGATAAAGAGTATCTGTTAGTGAGGGAAAAGCAAAGGGAAGCTCATGTTGTGAGATAAAGGTTAAAATATGAATCAATGTCCTTCTAATTAAATCTTTACATAGTATAAGAAACTGTAAGCATTGGCTGTCAGAGCCAAGGCAGTTGTGATTTGATAAAATAGCCAAACAGCTGTATTATTTGTCTGAGGGAAACCTTTTTAAAGTGGAAAGGTGAAATAAGAAGGAAAAGTTCAATATGGGTAGGAGTACTGGATGATTTTTATAATATCTGACAAGGTAAAATTAAAAGAGCTTGATGATGTTGCTGTGATCCATAATGCAGTAAATAAGAAAGTGGTAGTGTTCACATTTATTTATATTGGTCCTTATAATAACTAAGCATCTGAAAAATATGACAGCAAATGTGGTCCTGCAGAGTGGTGCTAGCAGCAGAGAAACAAAAAGAGTGACTGCTATCCAGATTTAAGTATATTTTTTCCTGTCTCTACCTGTGCGACCTTCTTTTTTCGCTGAAAAGCGAGCTACACTTCTGTTATAACTGTTCTAAGCTTGTTTTTTTTGTGTTCTTATTACCTGCACTTGCTAAGAAGTTTGTCTGTTGTATTTTTACTGTCGAGGCTGCCCACAGAAGTGCGCTAGCTGGTGCATAAAGTATACTGTGATTTATCTGCTGTTTTCCTGAAAAAAAAGAAAAAAAAACAAAAAAAAAATCCTTGTTTCCCACCGTTCCTTGACTAGAATAGTCCCTATACAGGCTTTGCTGTATTCGGGACTCTTGGATAGTTCCTGTGTTGCCCATTTCCTTACTTGGACAAAAGGAAGTTTCATTGCTCACCAGTGAGAGTGGGGTGCCTTGAGCAGCCTATCTGCCCTTGAAGGAGTGACCTCAGCACAAAAATCTGTAGTAATTGGCTGTTTTGGGCCATTTCTAGCTCTTTGAAGTTCCCTGCATAAAAAAACCCGCCTAAGCGCGGCTTTGCGCAATTGTAAGCATAGTGCAGCATCGGGCAGCGGCGGTAAATTGGGTTTAAACTATTCCCAGCTCCACAAAGTCTGCTCTTCACTTTTTCCCGTAGAACTGCTCTACTCTCCCAAATTGAACACCCTATACTCTATCTAAGGCCCAGCACTTGCACAAAAAAGCTATTTTACAATCTTAGCACTAATAAACTAAAAGCACTACATCCTCACAGACTCGTTACGGTCATCTTGTCCCCCATTGGTCCTTTTTAATTCAGTAATCAAAAGTTCCCTATATTACTCTAGCATGTCCAAAGGTCAGTTAATGGTTTCCCCTCCAGTCCAGCTGGTGAATCTGGGAATCTTGAGGCAATGTTACAACTGCCTCAAGTACACGGACAACCCTCTCCTCCTCCAAACAGGATCAAATATATGTGAGAGATGCAACTATATAGCCAAACTAGAGGCTGAACTCTCTCAACTCAGAACTGGTGTAACCAGTCAGGAGGAGAAGGTAACCTCACACAACACAAATCCAGTCTCACATATTCCTACAACATCAGCAAACCAAACACTTAAACACACAAAAACATACTGGGAGGCTCTAAATAAAAATCTGCCTAAGCAGCAGAGACCTCCAAAGCAGACATCCAAGCAAACGCTACCACAGAACAAATCATGTGCAACACATAGCTCACAAAGTCAGTGTGCCAAGCAGTCACAGCCCTTAAGGCTGAACAACACACCTGATACACTCGTAATAGGTGATTCTATAGTCAGACACACTGATGTCCCACTCACCAGGCTGAACAAAGAGAAGTTCACAGTGAGTTGCCTGTTTGGCGCTAGGATCCGCCACATAACGCAAGCACTCAGGTCACTCCAAAGTAAGTACAAATAATACTCAGTCATAGTACATGCTGGTGTGAATGACCTGAGACGTACCTCCCTCGACTACATGAAAAGAGACATAGAGGAGCTCTCTGATCATGTAGCCCAGGCCGGTATGACCCTGTCCTTTAGTAGCATATTACCCTCACCTAGAATGATGCCACAGTACAAAGACAAAATGATAGATTTTAACAACTGGCTAAAATTTTGGTGTCATTCAAAGGGGATCCAGTGTCTGTCAGCCTGGGATGACATGCTCGACAAGCCACACTGCTTCGCTAGGGATGGCTTGCACCTGTCACCCCTGGACTTTCGGATATTAGCAAAGGCTCTTGCCACCCCATAGTGCCTTTTTTAGGCAAGGCTCAAAAGACAAATCCACCTCCGTAAGCAACACAATGAACAAAAAACTAAGGGTAATGCTGCTAAATGCCAGAAGTCTTAACCTCAAGATGCATGCACTCAAAGCTCTCCTCAGTATGGAGAACATCGACATATGTGCAGTGACAGAAACCTGGTTCAAGGCTCCAGAGAGCACCCCAGCACTACCAGGTTATACCCCATACCATGCATTTCGGCACCAAAACTCAGACGAAACCACAAAAGGAGGGGGAGTATCCATTTTTATCAAGGATACCCACACCTCCAGGTTAGTGGCATTGCACAAAGCATCGGAGACCATCCATGTGCAACTAACAGTGGGCAAAACTGCTTTTCAGTTTATAGCATGCTACAGACCACCCTCTCAAAATCAGGAATCCCACTCGGCTTTCCTGAAAACATTGGAGAACATGAAGATCTCTCCAAACACCATCATACTGGGTGATTTCAACTACCCAAACATAGACTGGGAGCATTACTCAAGCCCCAACACCCTAGCCCAAAGGATCCTGGAATTTATTAACTCAAAAGCCATGGAACAATTAGTCACCACCCCCACAAGAGGGGATAACATACACGACCTGATCATTACCAACATGGGGACTCTGTGCTCCATACCAGAAGTAAACCCCTCATTGGTAAGATCAGACCATAAATTAATCTCACTAGATATCCAAAACCCCTCCCCACCCCTAGCCCAGAAAACCACAGTGAAAAATTTCTCAAAAGCGAACTTCACACTTCTCAAAACAGAGGTGGAATCCTTCAAGGCCCCCGGGACAAGGGAAACTACGGCCCAAACAGCTGAATCCTATATAAACGCATTCTATGGACACCTCCAGGAATGCATGGATCATGCTATCCCAAACAAAACCAAGACCCAATCATCCAAAGGCAGGCATCCAGTCTGGTGGACCCCAGCCATAAACAAACTGTACAACAGAAGAAAGAAGCTACTACATGATAGAGCAAAATCCCTAAAAGGGAAGGCATCTCTGATCAGTACTAGCAAAAAATTACGATCCCTCATAAAATCCTCCAAGACAAGCTTTGAGAAAAAAATTGCAAAGGACACTAAGGACAATTACAAGGCTTTTTTCAGCTATGTTAGGAACCTGGGGTACAACTCCCAGATATGCTCAGAGTCAATTCTAAATGACAAAAAATTCACGGAACCCATAGACATTGCCAACATCCTGGCAGACAGGTTTAGTGCAAACTCCCCCCCCCCCACAAAAGAGCAAATATCTATCCCGGCAGAGTGTAACCCCCCTAGCATCTCAGATGCTCAGGTAAAAGCCGCCCTCTCGAAAGCAAAAAACACCGCTTCAATGGGACCAGATGGTGTCCCGGGTTGTGTACTACATGAACTCCAAGAAGAACTAAACCCTCATGTAAAAATGTTATACAATCTCAGCCTTACTACAGGATATGTACCAAATGAATGGCGTACAGCAACAGTGGTCCCTCTCCACAAAGGTGGTGCCTCGATGGACCCTGGAAACTACCTCCACATAAGCCTGGCTAGCCTAGTCTGCAAAGCTATGGAAAGGATCATCATGGAACTCATAAACAATGACATTGGGGACCTACAGACACTAGATCATACCCAATTCAGCTTTGTCAAGGGCAGATCCTGCCTCTTGATCCTGGTCAACTTCTTTGAAACAGTCACCAAGGCCATAGATGAAGGGAAAGTCGTCCACACAGCCTATCTGGACCTCGCAAAGGCATTTGACACAATACCCCACTTGGGCATCATAGATAAGCTATCCAGCCTAAATATAAACCCCTATGTCACAAGATGGGTTGCAAATTGGCTCAAAGACAGAACCCACAGAGTCAGAATTGCTGGAGCCATGTCTGACTCAAAACCGGTCACAAGTGGTGTACCACAGGGCTCAGTCCTGGGACCTCTCTTGTTCGGTATATACTCCGAGGTGCAGGCCAGCACGGGAGGACTGTGGCTGACCAAGTTCGCAGATGACTGCAAACTGGGAGCCATAATTGACTCTCCAGCTGACACGAGCATCCTTCAAAAAGGTCTCACAGAGACGAACAACTGGTGCCAGAGCCACGGTCTAAAGCTTAATGCCAAAAAGTGTATAGTCATACCCTTTGGCAAAAACAAAGCACCCACAAATTATCACATAGGTGGAAACCCACTAAGCACGGAGGAAGTAATTAGGGATCTGGGGACCCAAGTTGATAGTAATCTCTCCTTTGACAACCACATTGCCAAAGTGGTTAGAAAAACTTTCTACATAGCCCACCTTATCATGAAAGGATTCACATCTAGATTGAAGGAGGCCATAGTGCCCCTTTATGCGGCCCTAATTAGGCCCATAATAGAATACAATGCCCCTTTTGGGATGTATCTTAACCGACACCTGCAGCAACTAGAAAGACCCCAAAAGTACCTCACAAAAAGAGTCAAAGGACTCAAACAAATGTCATACGCGGCTCAGTTAAAAGAACTCCAACTCTACTCGGTTGCGTACCGCCTACTTAGAGGCGACCTATGCCTGACATATAAAGCCATGTCCAACCCAGAATTAATTAACTTGCTCCACTTCAGAAAATCCAAATCCCTTAGAGCTACCGCTCGAGGAATCTGAACCTCTGCACAGAAATAAACAGAACATGTTGGAGGGACAGATTCATAACCCAGAGGCTTCCCTTGCTCTGAAATAGAATCCCAGTCCATGTTAGACAGAGCCCCTCACTGACTCTCTTCAAGAAGAATCTTGACGAGTGGATGGGGGATCGTAGGTTTACCCCGGGGATTACTTCAGTGTCACTACTAGACAGAGGCACGGTAAACTAACCTTAGTAAGGGTTCGGTAAACCAGAATCGAAGGGTGGCGAAAGCCAAACTCACTCGGGCTAGGCTTATAAATGCCTCAGGACAGATAGCCTAGTATGAACCTATGAACCTATATGTATGTGAATAGAGTTTGACATCTGAGCACAAAATATTGAAAGAGATATATAAGATCAGTGTTTTTATGTAAACATAGCAAAGTACCTGAATACAAGTAATGACTAATGGCTGTGTTGCGATTGTTATGACATATCTCACTCTATTACATGACCTATTTATGCTGGGATAAAAAATGAGACATATGATAGAAAATACTTCTATGCCTAAGGGATTTCAAAGCACTGCAAACAGCTAGGATATTTTATTATTATCAGTGCAGCATGAGTATTACTTTGGTAAATATTTTACTCAATGTAAACCAAACCAGAGAAATTAAGGATCAAAAGAAGCTGCAGCAGGATATCCACCATATGTAGCCTCTCAGTAAATGTATCTTGTTACCAAACAAAAAGATATTCATTCTCCATACACGTTTTCATCTTAGTTCCGTGTTTGTCATTATATCTGGGACAGAGTAATCTTTCTAGTTCATTTTACTCACAATCCCATCAATTCCTTATATCTCATACACACACACACACACACACACACACACACACACACACACACACACACACACACGCACACACACACACACACACACACACACACACATATATATATATATATATATATGTGTGTGTGTGTGTGTGTGTGTGTGTGTATACAGTTATTATGACGGTATTGACTGCTTTATTTGTGAATGCTTTCAAGGTAAAAATGGTTCTGTGACTTTGCTATATTACTGTCATTTTATTCTTAGTGATACACTCGTGTCCGAGATTTGTTTTCCATTTTGCATTTTGCTACAAACCAAGATGAGAACAAGTAGTCATAGAAGAAACTCTATTTATAAATACATTGAGTCTGTGATTTTTAATCTGCTAGTAAATCTCTTCCACATGCTCTGCGTGTTACATATTTATTTATAACATATTCTTATGCCTATGTTCAAGAGCCAGAATGAAATAAAAAAGTACTTTCCTGAGTTATTTCTTTTAACTTTATTTTTTTATTGTTTTATTTATTTACTTGTTTATTTATTGTTTTCAGTAAGGTTTCTGTCTAAATCCAGTGGTAAGACTCTCTTTTCCCTTAACTCTTGATAATACAAATTAAAATTCTTCTTATCATCATTATCACTATTATTATTATTGTTATTATTATTATTATTGTTATTGTTATTATTGTTATTACGATTCCTGTATCATTCCTTGCACCCCCGTTTACCTACTGTTTGACTTTAAGCCACTTGATCAGACAGTGCTCTCAGTTAACCCCTCAAAAGAGACATTTGTTTCAAGTTGGCATACCTGGTTAATAAATGCATAAACATAACTAACTGTTTGCAACACACAGCAATATTAATAAACTTAATGTGGGGACTTCTATGTCTTTAAAATGTCCATTCGATGCACGTTATACTAAACAGTTTATACTATTACTGGGGATGTCAGACAGAACTCTTTGTTCTGACTGACTAACATGATGCAAAAAATCACGAGGAGCAAAATTCTGAACTAATGATACGTGAGTTCTGGCTGTGCAGAATTGTGCCAATGAATATAAAAGAACTTCATAATAAAAAAATCCAAGCTTTAGCATCAACCAGTACCATACTATTTGTACTGTGCAGGCTGTATTTAATTTGCGTGTTATTACAGGGAACACCCACTCTGAAATTTAGTCAGGTATTAACCCAAGGGATGGCAATCATAGAAAGTCATTCCCAGTGTCAGATGATCTCCTGGATTAGAGGAAAGAGAACCAAGTACCTTTATTGACTATACAGAGAAAAAGAAACATTTTTTTTCTCCCATATTCAAACAGCTGATATTGTAAATTGTTACTTTCAGTAATGTTTATCATATGTATGACTTGGACAAGGCCAACCTGAAGAAGAAAAACAAAAGCACGTGGTAGAAAAATAGATGGGAAGCACAAGCATCTTGCCAGGTCTCAATTAGGTAAGTACAAATAAAGATAGGACAGAACAAAAATTAGCAGAAGAAATGCAAGAGAAATGCAGAAAAATAAACATAACATAAGCAGTTTGTGTGGTAGTTGTTGATAATTTTGTCTTAAATTGCACTTGCCAACTACTTTAAAGTTCCGCTTGCAAGTAAAGGAAGAGAAATATCTCAGATCCAGTGACACCTGTGTAGTGACAACACAGGGGACTATGAGGTCATTTATGAGTTTCACTTTGAATCAGTATCTGCTAGAAGAATAATGTACATTCTTTAGAGTGCATTCCAACATTTGGAAGTGATGGTCTGAATAAGTCTGCAGCAGAAAACACTACAAAAACTTCACATGTCAAGGAGACATCATTTAGGAAACCTGAGGCCAATTGAAGGTACTTCTATGTTCATTAGCTCTATAAAGTGTCTATATATGTTATTAAGTAGTAGCAATTGGGTGGATCACATATGTACAGCAGTCTGTCATAAATGGGACCAGTCAATGCCTTTTTTTGAATTATAACAAGGTGGGTTGCAAGGATGACACCTGAGGTAGGTTTTCCCATCGTGTATTTCCAAGTAAATACAGGAGGCAGAGGAGAACCTGTGGATATTTTGCCATATAAGGATGTGGTTAGCAAAGTATTCATTATTTTAGTCACTACAATCCGCCAAGTTTCTTACTAGTTTCTTGATTGTATATCTAGTAGGGTACAAATAGTTACATTTTTTTATCTTGAACAAACTCAGGATGTCTGAGTGCTTTTTTCTGCAGTAACCTTATTTGAAGAGTACAGGTTTATAAGGCTAGAAATAACGTCAGTGAGAATATTACTCCTGATGATCAGCAGTTTACTTTTTATTAACTAGAGATAGTATCGTCAATGTAATCCATGCCGACAGCACAGTGACATCATCAATTTAGTGAACTTTTTTACTGATCCTACGTATCTACAGCATGTTGTACACCTGTAAGGTATGCAGTAGGAGCTCTAGCACAGAGGTATACCTGTTGCAATAAGTAATTCAGTTTGATTGGTAATGTGCAAACTAAGCCAGTGAGTGCTCAGGCTTACTTCATCCAGTTGAAACAATGAAAGAGACTAGCTTTCTTTGTTTTGTACATTGAAAATTTCAAAATAAAAAATTTTTTGGAAAAAAAAGAAAGATACTAGCTTTTTGTTAAAGACTAAGGATAGGTCTGAAAACAGAGCCTCAGTGACTTTACTAGCAATTCTTTACCAGCATTGATAATATTGAATTTATTGCATTAGAGTTTGACAAAGGCAAACCTTTCATGTAAACTTTATGTACATAAAGGTGTCATACTCCTCTAGAAGTCTGAATATCTCTGGATGCACCAGTCCTCTTGATAAATTCCACAAGCACCGGTAGGAAGAAATAAAGCTGGGGGAGGGAGAAAGAGACTGAAAATATGAGGGAAACATGAGATGAAGGCAGAATTTGCTAAAACTGGCCATGTCACTGTTTTTGGATAATACTGTGAAAGTGAAACACTTCAACAGTTAAACAACATGGCATGGCATTTGGTAAGAGATGTTTTGGAGAAAAAATACTGTTGATTTATTAAATGTGTTTGCTGTGATGTGGTGTAAAATATAAATCAGCAACTAGCTTCCTAAACACTAGGTTCTCCTAGTTTAGAAATCAAGTGCAGGGCAATCCCTGTTAAAGTTAACAAGTACTACTCCACATCCACAGGCTAAAGGCATGCACACAAGGAATTGAAGTCCCCTTCTATTTTCAGTGTTTATCAATAATATTGCTTTAAATATGTCAACCATGCACATAATATTTATAATAGAAATATTGTAATGTCAAGAAATGTCTTAATAATACTGCTGCACTGCAACTCCTTCAAATTGTTTTCCTGGCATCCATCCTTACATTGTGTTGGTAAATAACCTAGACTGAATATTACAGGAAAAATAATCGGTTTGGTCATTGACATACCTAAAAGCTGAAATCCATAAAAACATTCAAATGAATGGCTGCAAAGGTTGTACCTAGAACATGTCACTAAGCCTAAATGCTAATTGCTCTGGCTATACCCTACAATTTCATTCACCATACTTAAAAATATATAACAATAGCAAAAGTAAAAAAAAATGAATTTTTTGTCCAAGTAATTGATAGTTCCTTTTCACAAAGCAAGTGAAAGTAGCTGCACTTGTCATAGTGTCCAGAATAGACATTAGAATAATTGAGAAACCAGAGTTTATCAAACTATGTTATTTCATAGCAGCCCAAAGGAACATCGCCATAATTCCCTGAGAAATTGTTACCAGTGAAACTCAGAACAAGACAACTAAAAATTGTGTGTTTTAGTTTACAAATTCCAGTATGTGGACTACATGCAAACATAATATCTAATCCTCATTACAACCTTTTCTTCATTCTCTTCATTCTACTGCAGTCAGTAGTAGCAAAGTCACAATTCATAGCACTTCTAGGTCTTCTTCTAGGAAATCTTCTTTGTATTGTTTAAGAAATGATCTGATCAGGGTATCTATGGTATGTAAATCAAAAAAACTGCTCAAGGCTGGAAAATACGAAACCAAATACTTAGCGTAACTTCTACTTTATTCAACGCTTTCATAAAAAACTTCTTCAGAACCAAAAGAAATGTTACATCAAACATTCATGTAAATACTGCACACAATTAAAATCAATTAATCAACTGTATTTGTGTAACTTGATGTTGGAGCTTTTCTCCCCGGGCCTCCGCTGAAAATGGACCTGGTCCAGTTGGAATTTCCTGGTTAACAAATGTAAAATAAAATAAAATAAAATAAATAAATTATGCACTATAAAATGGGCATAATTGAATACATTACAATAACAAACATTATAAAACATATGCATCACGGTCTTTTAAGAAACATTTAATATTGATGGCTTCATTTAACCCAGGAAAATGATCTGCCTGTAATTTAATTTGCCATCTAGTTTCTCTTTGAGCCAAAAAATTCCTGTAATCACCCTCCCCTGTAATCAGGTTCACAGTGTTCCAGGATAGAAAACAATTTTTTTTTAAAACCAATATATTCAACACTATGGCTGTAAAATATTTGATTTTTGTCCTTTTTCCTAATATTATACATATGCTCCTTCATTCTAACATTTAATTTTCTAGTAGTCATACCAATATAAAATGATGAGCATTTGTCACACACTGCAATATAAACAACTCCTTTTGTTTTACAACAAAAATTACCAGGGACCCCTATAGTATTAAGTATGTGAGGAAGTTGAATATAAGGACCTTCTAAAATAAACCTGCAAACAGAACAATCATGACATTTGTGCATACCTCTATTAATGTGCCCATTCTTAATGCTACATGTTCTTCTATCTCTCCCCTTTTCAAATGCTCCTTTCAAACTATGTTCATTCCTATAAACAAACTTTGGTCTCCCCTTAATAGCTGCCATTAAATCAGCATTTCCTTCGAGGATCTTTCAATTATTGTTTATAATATTACGTATACCTATATTGTCAACACTCATATTCATACTGAAACACAAAATTTCAGTATACTTTCCAGTTTCCTTAACTTGGGGTGTTAGTCTATTTTTCAAAATGGGTGGATACAAAATTGCACGTTGCTTAGAAATGTCATTAGCTACTTCCCTTAACAAACTCTCACTGTACCCCCTCTCCAAAAACAATTGTATGATGAATTCAAGCTCATTAATGAATGTCTTATCAACACACATAATCCTGCTAGCTCGTATAAATTGGCTTTTGGGTATGTTATTCAGCATAAATTTCAGATGTTGACTGGTTGCATGTAAATAATTGTTCTTAAAGGTTTCTTTACAAAAAATACTAGTAGTAAAGTTTTCTCCCAATGCATTCCATGTCAGAGTTACATCCAAAAAATTAATAGAATTCCCATAACATCCCACAACAAACTTCAAAAAGTCAGAAACCTCATTCAACTTGTTACAGAATAACTGCATTTCTCGAACCCCTCCATATAAAATTAAAATTAAAATTAAATCATCTATAAATCTTTTGTAATAAATGACCTTGAATTCAGTTTTCAGGGAGTCCAAGATGGTATGTTCCCACCACCCCATGACTAAGTTGGCAAAAACTGGGGCTGCTGGGGACCCCATCGCAACTCATTGAACTTGCTTGTAAAATCTATGATTAAAAGTAAAAAAATTATTTTCTAAAATCACTTCCATAGAATCACAATAAAAACTGACTTCCCCATTAGATATATTGCTGCATTGCTGTAAAAATGTTCTCATTACTTCTATCTATGTATCTATGGTATGTATCAATTTTCCTGGGATGTGTTACATGTTACACTAGTAATAATTATGTGAAGTCATCAGAATTGTAGTTAACTTAGCTCATACCCAAACTATTGTCTGTCGGCTTTTCCCCGTTAGGTGTCACCATCGGGTCCTGTCCAATAATGATTGGCAGTGGATTTTTACAGTGACAAGGTGCCAGCCTAATGCCCAACCTTCAAAGAAGGCACGCAACTTGCATGTCTTTAAATGTCACTTCACCACAGGGAGGACATGCAGACTCCACACAGAGGGCGCTCCAGCTGAGAATCAAAGAACCTCTTGCTGTGAGGTGACAATGCTAACCGCTGCACCACCATGGCCTTCTAACCTTCTAAGTTAACTTAGCTCATACCATTTGTAAAAATTCCTTAAACATGATTTGAAGATGTTTATATTTGGATACTACTATAATGGGCTTTTCATACAGTCTTAAAACATTTTTGGCATTCACAAACTTTTGCAACTATTTTCCTATCTGAACATATCAAGTATATACAGCTGTTAATGCTGCCAACAGACATCTGGTCTGTCTTCCTCTTGTATAGCTATTGGCATTTTTGGCTTGGATATAAACCTGTGATGTAATTGTTAAAGTTACATCATGATACTTCATACTGCAGCAGAAGATGTTACCACCATTTTTCCATGACTCAAAGCTTTTTTTCTTGACCCTCTCACAAAATGTATACTGCACCATACCTTTAACAGTAGTCACAGTGTCACTGTGATCTCTAACAAATGTGTTATGAACATTTTCTGATATTGTAATATTTCCTAAGAATTGAAAAAGAGAAGGAGTATCAGCTCGTGTTTTTATGTTCATTCTGGCAGGCACTTTGCCAGCATGTGGTTGTAAACCGATTTCAGTCAGTAGATGACTCATGTACATAAGGATGTAACTCTAGTTTGACACTTAGTCTTACTGAGCATCAAATCCTATCATCTAAATCTGTGTGACAGCTTTGTGAATTAGCTAACACATTCCTCCCTCGTAGCACAATAGACTAGAATGCCATCATTTGTAATGGCACACTAAAGCACCTCTGGTGTTGATGAAATTCCAAAAGGTACTTCTAAAAACATTTATCTACCTGAAGGAATATTGAATGTGCAGAGCTTTCAGTTCACATCATCTGGATTAATTTACAAAATCCTTGATTTGTATCCAGCACTGAAAAGATCCTGGCATTAAGCACAGTAGCAACTCACTTCTCAGCAGTCTTCACATGTTAATATTACTTATTAATCCATGGATTAAGATGCTGTGGATTCAATCCATATTGTAATCCTAGGAAACCACCTGTGAGAACAATGGAACGACTAAGAACTAAAAACACCAAAATCCACTGAAACGCGAACAGACCTCTGTGTCTTGGGAAATCCACACACTGCTTCAATCAAACCAACGGTGGCTAGCAGCACAAAATAACGTTTTCAAAACAACTGTATATCTCGGACAATAACAGTGTTGTAAAACCATTTAATAAATCCAAACTCCAAAATGGGTTAAGTGCTTTCACTTGTATGATTACAAGCTTCATCAGAACACTGAACCTAATATTAACAGATCTTTAAATAACTTTTTTGGTGCCAATTCTTTTTGAAATCTGTCTTACTTATTTAAAGACATACATACACATTTACTAACACAGCACTACTACTTATATGAATTACTATAATACATACATATTAAATCACTAAAGTTATTGTTAAAAATTGTAATTAAAAATACACTTCAAAAAATCAAAAAATCAGATTTGTTACCATAAAATATAGCAAATGTATATACTGAAATGTTAGTCACAGAGAATATAGAATGTTACTATTTGACTTTCTAAAGTCACTTACTGCAATGAACATAGAGAAAAAATAAAACTAATTTGTAAATATGTCATTTCAATGCCAATAATGGCTTAATGGATATGGTATCATTCAAACCTGGTGGAACAGAGGCATCTGTATAAATTTGCCAACATAATTCTTTATATAAGAGCATACCTTTAAAATCTCCCCCCTCTTTGATCAGTCTGCACACTATCTACTATACCAAAGTTAAAAAAGTGACTATCTCCATGTTCTTTAATATGTCTATAAAGCGCATTTTTGTCATCCTTTCTTTTAACGCTATATAAATGAGAATAAATACGTCTATTAAATCTCCTTTCAGTCTTGCCTATGTAGAACCCAGAACAGGTCATACATATGGCAAGATAAATAACCATTTTAGTTTGGCAATTACCTCCACGGAACTTAATTCTAGTCTGGTTATAGTTGTCCAACACCACACTGTCACCCTGAAATATGATATAGCATTGATTGCAAGCTCCACATTTAGATGTATTCTTGTATGTGGGGGTCTTGTTGGTATGACCCCTCTCTAAGATGAATTTAATATTAATACCAATTTTGCTGACAAATCTAGGGCCTTTACCTAAGATGGGGGCAATGTCCTGATCTACTAATATAATATGCCAATTGTCAGTCAGGATTTTCTTAACCTTACCAATGTGTGGACCATATTCCAAAATACATGTCCTATCAAAAGAACTAACGTTGTCGTCTGTCACCTTAACAGCTAAATTTTGCATTACCTTATTATTACTGATATTATATCTTTCACCCAATAAAGGTGTATATTTTTCCCCCCACTCATTGATAACATATTTCCTAACTTTGGACATAGCTTTGACATCATAACCTCTCTCCTTGAATAGTGAGGTAATGAATGTCACTTCATCCAACATGTCCGTATATACAGATGTCATCCTGACTGCTCTAATAAGTTGCCCTTTATAAATATTCATAAATTGTCTCTTTGGGTGATTGCTGGAATATTCTAAATAATTGATTGAAAATATGTTTTTCCTATATATCTTAGAATTACATTTGTTGTCATCTCTAGAAACTAATGTATCTAAGTATGCCAAACCCTTGTTGTTTTTAGAAAATGTAAATTTCAAATAACTATTACTATTGTTAATATATTCCAAAAATTGGTCCAACAGTATGTGTCCACCGTCCCATATCAAATAGATGTCATCCAAATATCTGGAATAGTATTTGATGTGTTTCATATAGTTACTGGTAAATATTTTGGTCTCTTCCCACTCAAGCATAACCAGGTTAGCATAAATGGGAGCACATGCAGCTCCCATAGCTATGCCCCTGGTTTGCCTGAAGTATTCTCCTTCAAAAAAGATGTAGTTGTGGTCCAAGACCAAAGACATCATTTCTGTGAGAAGACATGTAGTGTCCCACTGAATATTTGCGTATTTCCTAATACTGCATGCAAAAGCCTCTAGTCCCTCATCCTTAGGAATACATGAGAACAAATCTATGACATCAATGGTCACAAATAATATGTCATTGTTAGATAAATATACGGGATAACCTTTTAAAAATTCCCAGGAATCTTTAGCTATATGTGAAATTTTTCCATATACATGTTTAAGATATGTGTCAATCACTTTACCCATAGGAAATGTCTTAGATTTGCTCCCTGATATTATCGGTCTAAAAGGGGGATCATTCATTCCTTTATGTATCTTCGGGATGCCCACTATGGTGGCTAAAGTGGGATATTCTACTTTAATAAACTTGTAAATATCTTCGTTAATCCTATTATCAATTAAAAATTCCTCTATACACATATCGATTTTTCTATAACCGATGTTAATTTCATTAAGGTAGACATTTAAATAGTTCCCTGAAGAGTATAACAAATCATATATTTTACATGAGTACAGCAGACTGTCATAAATAACTGTACCCCCCCCCCAATCTGGTTTCATAATTCTGATGCTTCTATCATTCTTTAATTCCTGAAGCACCTTGTGTTCATCTACAGTCAAATTAGTCTTAAAATGAAATCCTGCTAGCTGTTTATTTAACTGATACATCTGTCGAGTGACTACTTTATCATACATAGAAATTGTAGGGTGCATGGGGGGTATATACGTACTCTTCTTTTTTAATACTTGTAAGGTAATGTCAGTATGACAAAATGCAGCTGAGGCTTTGGTATCTTTAAACATAATAGCCAAATTCAGTTTCCTGACATACCTTTTAACTTCACCAATACAATCTACTAAACTAAACTTTTTAGTTGGAATATACTTAATCCCTTTAGACAACAGGTCGAAATGACTGGTAGTTAACTTATACCCTGTGTAATTGTAGATATTATAATTCCTATAGGTAGAGACTACACCATCATGTCTGAGACCTTCGTCATTCCTGATGTCATCTACCATATCACCCCTGTCATGTACCATTAATAATGTCTTAGATGTTGGTGATAATGTTGTCCTCTCCAGTTCCCCCTTTTCCAATGTCTTTCCCTCTCCCTGTGTTCTGTATATAAAAAAATTGAGTTATCTACTGTTTCCTGACTTTGCTGTGTATAAACCTTGTCAGTTCTTAGATAGGTCTCACCTTTATTTTTATTTATATTTTTGTCCCACAAGTAGACTCTCCCACTCTGTGTATAAACCTTGTCAGTTCTTAGATAGGTCTCACCTTTATTTTTATTTTTATTTATATTTTTGTCCCACAAGTAGACTCTCCCACTTTTGTATTGGTCCAAATCTCTATAAAATGTTTTCATCTTTCGACCATACACTTTCTGTATATTAAATTCAGCAGTAGAGAACTGCTTGACATACAGTTTCTCCCATTGAGAAAAAAGTAAATAGTCCCTAATCAGTTTGTTTAATTCTTCCACCTCTTGCATTAAATTAACTAACTTGTCATCATTAAACTTAATAAGTAGTGACATATACTTAAAACTGCTTAAATCAAAAAAATTATTAAATTTTTGCATAATATTCTCGGTGACATCCAATCCCATTGGGTATTTAAAAAATCTAAGTCCCATCGGGACTATTTTCATTTCTATACATTTTGATAAATAAGCATTATCTAGTTTAATGTTGTTAATCTGAGACAGCTTTCTACCCAAAGCATAAATAAAATCCTTTAATGTACCCTTGTACATGTCCTTCAATATGTGTGACCTGTTAACATCCACACTGGGATGTAAGTTGTCAAAAAAAACATTTTTTTTCTAAAAATGTTTTAATAGGATCTGTATTCTGTGTTTGAATTTTTCCCATAGCGTCAGAAATGTTTTTGTCCAAAATATTAGTGTCCATAACTTCATTAGTTTTAATAGCCCCTTTAGCCATAGTAGCATAAGTGAAAAATGGTTTCATTCTCTTCGGTTTGGTACCTATTCTGTTGGCTTCATCTTCGGCATCACCAAAAGAGAAATCGAAGGTAAAGTCAGATATACCCAACTTACTACTACTACGTTGAGTTGCTACATGTAGAGCAGTGGGTATGTCAAGAGATTTGGTTATTCCATTACTTGTCCCTTGCCCATTAGGCGAAATCTGTTCAATACAGGTCCCTTTGGGCGAAATCTGCTCAATACAGTTCCCTTGCCCGTTCGGTATACCTGTAGTGTGAGTGGAAAAGTTGGATAATCGCATTACCTCCTCCGTGCTGTCATTACTATCTCTAAGCGCTTGTGGTGCAAAAACCTTGCAGTTGCTGTTATTTGCAGCCGAGGGAGAATGCTGACAGTTGTTAGACCCATAGCCACCTGTGCGAGTATCAGAAATGATGTTACTAAAATGATTGAGCAAAGAAGTTAGTCTACTCACTTCCCCTCTCAGTTCCGTAATTTCTGCTTTAACCAAAGTTTAAATCACAATGTTCTGGACTGTGGGGTGAGTTGAAAGAGGTTTCCCGATCAGACTCCATGAGGCACTAACTCAAGAAAACCACCTGTGCGAACAATGGAACGACTAAGAACTAAAAACACCAAAATCCACTGAAACGCGAACAGACCTCTGTGTCTTGGGAAATCCACACACTGCTTCAATCAAACCAACGGTGGCTAGCAGCACAAAATAACGTTTTCAAAACAAGCATATATCTCGGACAATAACAGTGTTGTAAAACCATTTAATAAATCCAAACTCCAAAATGGGTTAAGTGTTTTCACTTGTATGATTACAAGCTTCATCAGAACACTGAACCTAATATTAACAGATCTTTAAATAACTTTTTTGGCGCCAATTCTTTTTGAAATCTGTTTTACTTATTTAAAGACATACATACACATTTACTAACACAGCGCTACTACTTATATGAATTACTATAATACATACATATTAAATCACTAAAGTTATTGTTAAAAATTGTAATTAAAAATAAACTTCAAAAAAATACACTTCAAAAAATCAAAATCAGATTTGTTACCATAAAATATAGCAAATGTGTATACTGAAATGTTAGTCACAGAGAATATAGAATGTTACTATTTGACTTTCTAAAGTCACTTACTTACTGCAATGAACATGGAGAAAAAATAAAACTAATTTGTAAATATGTCATTTCAACACCAATAATGGCTTAATGGATATGGTATCGTTCAAACCTGGTGGAACAGAGGCATCTGTATAAATTTGCCAACATAATTCTTTATATAAGAGCATACCTTTAAAATCTCCCCCCTCTTTGATCAGTCTGCACACTATCTACTATACCAAAGTTAAAAAAGTGACTATCTCCATGTTCTTTAATATGTCTATAAAGCGCATTTTTGTCATCCTTTCTTTTAATGCTATATAAATGAGAATAAATACGTCTATTAAATCTAAGTCTATCAAAATATTAATACCAATTTTGTTTAGTTTCTAGAGATGACAAAAAATTTAATTCTAAGATGTATAGGAAAAACACATTTTCAAACAATTATTTAGAATATTCCAGCAATCACCCAAAGAGGCAATTTATGAATATTTATAAAGGGCAACTTATTAGAGCAGTCAGGATGACATCTGTATATACGGACATGTTGGATGAAGTGACATTCATTACCTCACAATTCAAGGAGAGAGGTTATGATGTCAAAGCTATGTCCAAAGTTAGGAAATATGTTATCAATGAGTGGGGGAAAAATATACACCTTTACTGGGTGAAAGATATAACATCAGTAATAATAAGGTAATGCAAAATTTAGCTGTTAAGGCGACAGACAACAACGTTAGTTCTTTTGATAGGACATGTATTTTGGAATATGGTCCACACATTGGTAAGGTTAAGAAAATCCTGACTGATAATTGGCATATTATATTAGTAGATCAGGACATTGCCCCCATCTTAGGTAAAGGCCCTAGATTTGTCAACAAAAAATTGGTATTAATATTACATTCATCTTAGAGAGGGGTCATACCAACAAGACCCCCACATACAAGAATACATCTAAATGTGGAGCTTGCAATCAATGCTATACCATATTTCAGGGTGACAGTGGACAACTATAACCAGACTAGAATTAAGTTCTGTGGAGGTAATTGCCAAACTAAAATGATTATTTATCTTGCCATATGTATGACCTGTTCTGGGTTCTACATAGGCAAGACTGAAAGGAGATTTAATAGACGTATTTATTCTCATTTATATAGCATTAAAAGAAAGGATGACAAAAATGCGCTTATAGACATATTAAAGAACATGGAGATAGTCACTTTTTTAACTTTGGTATAGTAGATAGTGTGCAGGCTGATCAAAGAGGGGGAGATTTTAAAGGTATGCTCTTATATAAAGAATTATGTTGGCAAATTTATACAGATGCCTCTGCTCCACCAGGTTTGAACAATACCATATCCATTAAGCCATTGTTGGCATTGAAATGACATATTTACAAATTAGTTTTATTTTTTCTCCATGTTCATTGCAGTAAGTAAGTGACTTTCGAAAGTCAAATAGTAACATTCTATATTCTCTGTGACTAACATTTCAGTATATACATTTGCTATATTTTATGGTAACAAATCTGATTTTATGATTTTTTGAAGTGTATTTTTAATTACAATTTTTAACAATAACTTTAGTGATTTAATATGTATGTATTATAGTAATTCATATAAGTAGTAGCGCTGTGTTAGTAAATGTGTATGTATGTCTTTAAATAAGTAAGACAGATTTCAAAAAGAATTGGCGCCAAAAAAGTTATTTAAAGATCTGTTAATATTAGGTTCAGTGTTCTGATGAAGCTTGTAATCATACAAGTGAAAGCGCTTAACCCATTTTGGAGTTTGGATTTATTAAATGGTTTTACAACACTGTTATTGTCCGAGATATACATTTGTTTTGAAAACGTTATTTTGTGCTGCTAGCCACCGTTGGTTTGATTGAAGCAGTGTGTGGATTTCCCAAGACACAGAGGTCTGTTCGCGTTTCAGTGGATTTTGGTGTTTTTAGTTAATATTGTAATCCTGATTTGCTTAACTACAACCACAATTATGTTGACCCATTTTATGGGTTCTCTGTCTAATGATTGCTCCTAATGACTCTTTATGTTTTAATATTTGCTTAATGTTCTGCGTAAATGCAATAGGCATTCTGAGTACTGCATGGGTTAATGGTTCAGTTTCTGACAACTTGATGAGATGGTCTTTTTATAGGCACCCTAGACCTTCACATAAATGAATGTGGGTTATTAGAACATCAATAATAGTCTTTGCTTTCGACTCTTTATTCTGCATTGTATGCCTTTGCATTGGTAACAAAAGTACAAACACAGTTTCCTGTGTTATATAGCTACACTGAATAAATAAGCTATAGAATACTGAATTCCAAGCTTTTTATTTTAGTTTGGCACCTGATGCAAAGTATTTAACTATCCTTGCATTGCTTTTGCCTTAGCACTGCTTAACTCGTTAACACTTATGTGATATGGAATGCCACACCTCTAGGAGCCTTCACACATTCTTCTATTAAAAATCATTTTCTGGGAAATCAGCTTTAAAACATAACACAAAGAAATACAAATACTTTGTGAAAAATAAAAGCTTTTAACATGGTACAATGGCAATGTTATCAGTAAAAATTCTTCTTTGCATTGATAACAGTCAGTACACTTACAGTCTTTACATCAATGCTATTATATTATTATGGATGCAAAACCAGAATGATATTTTTTATCTAATGTTTCACAAACAAATTGTCATATCTTGGAAAATGTACAACCTAGATGTATGTTGTCAACTTACTTTGGTTAGCCAGAAATATGCTTTCAAATCATTCCTTTCCATGTGCATGCTTACTTAGATATTTACAGAAATATGAAGAATTATGTTGTTGTACATCTGTAGAAAACAGTTTGATACAATTTAAAGATTATTATTATTATTATTGTTATTATTATTATATTAATAAAGTAAATTGAAGGAGGATTAGGGACAGAACACACAAATATGACCTGAATAGCTGGGACTGGTTGGTTTCTTTTTTTTTTTTCTTGCACTTCAGTAGAAAAGCTTGGGGGGCATAAGATCTAACTTGTGGAGACTGGCCTTTTTAAGTATTTTTTTTATTTTTTTTGCTGAGGAGTGCTAGTTAAACCAGCTATGATTCTGTTCACCCCTCTCACAATTTATCACAATAATACTATATCACAGTTTCTGTTATCCTATTTTCTGTTGCAGTATCAGGGTGGCTTGTGACCCTGGCTGTATACCCCTTCAATGAAAGCAAAATATCTTGACTTTTTTTCTATTTAAAAACAATCAATTTTCCCATATCAGGGATCTGGAATACCATATATACTACTAGACTTGTGAAGAAATTTAAAACAATCTAGCATTAGATGTGCTCCAAATGGAGGATAATGCACCTACGTCTTAATACAACTCTTCCTGTATTTTGAGAGTGGCAGAAATGCCAGCTGTAAGGAAACTGACTGCACTGCTGTATAAAACAGCAAGGATCCATTTCTTATTCAATCAGGCTGCCTCAATTGACTGTCATGTCTTTAGTCAAGTATATGCCTGTGTGTGTGGGTGCGTATGTCTGAAAGTCTGTATGTCTCTGTGTGTGTGTGTGTGTGTGTGTGTGTGTGTGTGTGTGTGTGTGTGTGTGTGTGTGTGTCTGTGTGCCTGTGTGAGTATGTGTGGATGGGTTGCAGTGGAGTACATTTTATGGTTCTCAAAGCAGCGAGTAAGACATGGTAGTGGCCCATGTCAAGGTGAACAACTTGGAACACACAAACCTATGGAATATGGAGAGAGGTACGACTGACCTCTGCATGCATACCACAGATTCAAGAAAGACCTTATTATTGAGTCAAATTTTTCCATCACCAAATATGATACCAAGGTATAAAGAAAAGATGATTGGTTAAATAATTGGTCTGCTTTTGGGGGATCCAGTATGTGATAGCATGCAATGAGGTGTTTGACAACCATACTTGCTTCAACAAGGATTGTCTGCATCTCTTATTCCAAGGATTCTGCATACTGTTGAGAGCTTTTATTGCCACCATTGTGCCCTTTTAAGCATGGCCCAGCTGATGGACCTCCCAACTCAACTTCTAAAACAAATCATTTTGAACAAGTCCATGTATGTGTTGTTACATAAACATGGTTTAAGTGCCAAGGGACCATTTACTTATTAAAAAAGGGTTTTGTACTTACCATTTTTTAGACCTGATGGAAACTGTGGTGGAGTATCTGTATTTGTCAGAGACCACATTATTTCAAGAAAGATATATAGAGACCCATAAATGGAGCTCATAGAGATTCAACTCAAGTAAAATCAACTTTTAAATCATAGTGTGCTAAAGAACACCAGTAGTGTCTACAGAAAATCACACAACATTCCTCAATATTCTTGGTGAACTTTGCATCAGAAAGATCGCTGTTATATCCATCCATCCATCCTCAACCCCTTTTCCCATTTTGTACATGGAGTTGGGGTGTCACTTCAGTTCTTAGATTTCATAAACAAAAACTCTTTAGACCTGATTGTTAATGGACCTGCTATGAGGACGGAATATACTTGACCTGGTCATAACAAACCTGGCATCTATATATACCATCCTCAACATCACCCTGCCATTGGTCAAGTAAGACTACAAACTATTACGTTTCTCCACCAAATTCTACAAACCATGAGAAACAAATATCACAGATGTCAAGGACTTCAGATTTATACATTTTCAACAATTCCATGATGATGTCTCTGAATTTGAGTATAAATGGTATTATCCATAATGCTGATGCTAAAAGACTTATGCAGAAAAGGTCTAATTGTACCTGGACAAATGTATCAAATTGGCAATCCCAACTAGAATCAAAGAAAAAGGGGAGGTTTAAAAAACAACCAGTGTAGTGGTTGTCAAGCATCTATAAACTATTTAATAAAAAAAAAACAGAAAGTCCTAAACTTAGCAAGCAGAGCAAATGTCCCCAAGTAAAGGAGAACATCAAACAGCTAGATAAACTAAAACATGACTTAAGAAAAACAAAGGCATTGCACAAATTTAGACTAGCTACAGAAACCAAAAATAACTATAAATCCTTCTTAACTTTTATCAGAAAAATAATAATTAACACTGGACATTGCTCTGAGCTTATTCATAATAATAACTAATCTGACCCAGTGGATATTGCCAACATACGGAGTCCAGAGCCATCTATTCCAAGCACACTTATCCCTGATGGAATCAAGCCACCAAATATAATGAAAGAGTATGTACTGGAGGTACTTTGCAAAAACGAATAACGTTTCACCCATGAGGCCTGACAACATACCCAGTTACCTAATTATCAGCACTAATTAACCAATGGCAGACACATTTACAAGGGTGGCACCATCACAGACCCCAGGAATTACAGACCCATTACCCAAATAAATCTTATATTAAAGCCATGCAACATATCATTACTGACCTAATTAACCATAAAATATAAAATCTTATCAGACTTGAACCCCTGCAATTTGGCTTTTTCAGGATAGATTATGTCTAATGAGTCATGTGAACGTCTTTGAGACAAGTAGTAGACTATGGACAAGCTGTACCTTGACCTCACCAGGGGAGTATTTACCTTACCACGTGTAAATATAATAAATAATTTGGAGGAGATCCATACTGACCTGTATATGGTTAGGTAGATGGCCAAGTATCTTAGAAACAGGACATAAACAGTAAGAGCCTGGGGGGTGCATTGTCTGAGAGCATGATGGTGGCTAGTGGAGTTCCATGTGGATCCATGCTGGGATCAATGCTGTTCGGCATATACTTCTCAGATCTCCAATTATGAAATGAGGGTCTTTGGTTAGCAAAGTCTGGTGATGGTTATAAGCTGGGAGTCATTGTCAAGTCCCACTCTGAAATACAGGCAGTCCATCAGGAACTTATATTTTTGGTAGCTGGTGTACTAAAATGGGATAATCTCCAAAAAGTGCAACATTGTAGCATTTGGTAAACTCCCCCAGCTCTAGCTTTTAGCATAGTTAACACACCTCTTCAAAATAAAAAGGTCATGAGACACCAAAGTACTTGGGTGGACAGCTCTCTTACATTTGACCACCACACTGCGGCAGTCATTAGGAAATTCTTTTACCTTTTACAGCTCATAGCAAAAGGTATCTCCTCCAGATCAAAAGAAGCCTTTCCTGTTCTTGACACAGATTAGACCTATCATTGAGAACAAAGTCCCCTTTGGGATGTACCTTATTAGGCATATCAAGCAATAGGAAAGATCCCAGAGGTTAGTAATTAAAAAGATCAGGGTTTAAAAGTTCTGAACTACCAAGACGGACTGGGGGCTTAAATATATATTCAATTTCATATAGACTTCTTATGGGTGATCTGTGCCTTGCTTATAGAGCTATAAGGGATACTGCAGTCCAGGAAATCTTATACATCAATAAATCAAATAGCCTAGCAAACACTAGGGCTGGAGCTCTAAAGCTACTCCAACAAATAGATAAGACTAATAGGAGGGCTAGATTTGCCTCTCAGCACCTATCCCTTCTTTGGAACAAAATCTCTATCTCCCTCTCCCTCTCTCTATCTCTCTCTCTCTCTCTCAAAATTAAGCAGTGTGACACATTGCTTTTAAAAAGGAGCTGGACAGCTAAGTGGGTATTTATAAATTCACCCCCAGTATGATTGGCGTGGCTGTTCTTGAAATGAGAGGCAAGCTTAAGGTTGGGTAATAGTAAGGTGGAAATGGTCTCATGGCTCAGTTGCATTGCAACTCCTCTGATCCTTTGGTCCTATGAAATGAAATACATTCTAAGGTATTAACTGCAAGCAATCATTTGAGGTGTGCATTGTCGCCTCACAGTTAGACGTTGCCCGTTCGATTCTCAGTTAAAGCGTCTACTGTGTGACGACATGCGTGAATGGGCGTTCCTTCGTTGAAGGTTGTGCGTTAGGCCCGGCAAGCCAGCATGTAAAACTCTACTGCCAATCATTAGCGGACCAGAGTTCCACTGTAGCGACCCCTAACCGGGAAAAGCCGAAAGACACACACACACACATACATACATACATATATATGACTATCAATTGATGGTCACACCTATGTGTATCAGGGAGTGTCTGTGTGTTTGTGTATGGCTATGTTTCTTTGTGGTTGCTGGGTTGCAGTCAGTTGGACTGTATTGCCCTGACATTAACAAGTGAAAAAACATGATTACAACAATTGTTTATGTATTTAGTCACTCATTTGATCGCAGTCAGACATTTGAAATGCACACAACAGTTGTAATAAGGTCTGTTAGCTATGGATGTATGTGTGTGTGTGTGTGTGTGTGTGTGTGTGTGTATGTCTGCATGCGTGCGTGTGTATGTCTGTGTGTGTGTGTGTGTGTCTGTGTCTGCATGAGCCCGTGTGTGTGTATGTGTATAGGGGTGCAATAGGTTGACTGCATGATTCCGGCAGTAGTGAGCTGAACTAAATTACTGTGGTCATTATTTATGCATTTATTCATTCATTTACTCATAATCTGACATTTGAAATGTTTACAGTCAACAAAATGTCTGCAGTTGATGGCACTTTGTGTGTGTGTGTGTGTGTGTGTGTGTGTGTGTTTTTGTGCGTGTTTGGGTATACATTTATATGTGAGTCTACAGTGGTCGAAATAAATAGCTATTGACTATTAATTATTATTATTATTGATTTATTTGGTTGATTGGTTGGTTGGTTGGTTGACTTTGTGGGCCTGACTGGGCAAAGTCTTTTACTGCAAAGGTCCAGAGAGAAAAGCTGCAAGAGATACATTTAAGATATTCATGACAGAACAAATGATGTACACAGGTACATTACACAGATAGTTCTTAAGGCATCCATATATAAATAGTTATTCTGTAGTGACACTATAAAAAGATAACGAGTATTTCCTCTGTGGTGACATTATACATGATATTAAATTCAAAGTATAAAACAATTAGTATGCATATAGTTCATATGCAATATATAGAAGTACTCCTTACCTTGGAAGATGCTGACATCTGTGCAGTCACTGAGACATGGTTCAAAGCTTCGCAAAGCACCTGACCATGCAGGCCTACATCTCCTTCCATATGTTCAGACCACAAACTGACCATGAAAAAAACAAAGGAGGAGGTGAAGATAAGTACATATTGAGACTGGTCAAACAGTGCGACTCTGTCAAGCTACTCCATGTCCAATTAAACATAGGGGAAATCCTCTACCACATCATAGCTAGCTACAGGTCTGCAACATGAACCAGGAAAGGCATACAACATACCGGCAAAAAGACAGCAGACAGAGTAAAAGGCCAGTAACCAAATGCAAAATGCAGTCAACCTCTGAGGGAGACCAAGATGACTGCAGCTAAATCAACCAAGTATGAAAAAAAAAAAACGAAACAAGCAGTGAAAGCCAGATGCTTTATTCAGGATTTAGCAACTTTGTTTCTACCTGGAATGAATCTAAAAGAGCTGCTTATATCACTTCCTTATATACAGGCCTCCTTAAAGGTACAGTGTAATAAATACATAAACAAGTGAACAAGTACAAAAGCAAGTGAACAAAAACAAAGTCTGTCCACCAACATGACTTTACATCAAATGATAGTTTACATCCAATAGATGTTGTTACCTTGTATAAAAGTTAATATAAATAAAGAAAATAAACTTTAAAAACATACCACTTTCAGTAGAGTGTTAGAAAAACATGCTGCGCTATGATCCTAAAATAATGTGAACATGTGTGCACACTAGTATTATATTACAGTATAAAAAAATCAACATTGCCTATTATAAAACTGACTTATTTCTGGAATAACTATGATTAGAAGGCATTATCGACTCAAATATATTCACATAACTAAGTAACAAACAACTCACCATACTTAACTTCTTTGGTCAAGCACAGACACACACACTGCTCAACCAGAAGCAGTCAGGAATCAGTGCATTTTGCTCATTCTCTCACTAGAAGCAAAATATAAGCACATATTTCAAGCTGGCAGATATAAATCAGTGGTCTCCAGGAAAATAATGTCCCTATGCTCCTTTTCTTATCAGGAAAAAAACAGAAGCACTAATCCCAAGATGACTACAGAAAGGCAAAATGTGGGCTCTTCAATAATTGGTGGTCTTGGAATCGATGTTGCATAGTTTAAGGGTAAGATGGATCTATACTGTCAAGACACTCCTCCTTCCCAAGGTATTATTTATTTTAAGATATTTGCTACAATTGATCATCATCTTGTTGCTATGTATAGCACAAAGAGTCATTTTTGATTACTTCTGGGACAGAAAAAAATAAGCCATAAAAAGATGCATATCCCTGTTGAGAAATGTGGTTTTGGTGTATTGGATCTAAAAGGTTAAAACTATTGCAGGCTCAGTTTATAAAAGGATGAGATGATCCTTCAAACCTTTCTGATTTGATTTTGAAGTATTCTTACATTTTCTGTTAGGTCCATTGCAGATAGGCATCCCTTCTTCCAAAATATGGGACAAAATGGAAAGCATGGATGGATGGATAGATAGATGGACAGAAACAGTCAGGGTTAAAGAGGTGCTTTTGTTTCATTTTATACTTTTCTGTGGAACCATGCTTACATATCTTAATGTAAAAATCCATATATTGGGATAATTTGATGGATGCTGGTATTTTCTATAAAAAGTATATATGGGGTACCTCCTTGCAATTTGTTAACAGCTGGGAAGAGATTATTGCTAAGTCTCCTAATTTGATATAATACTGTTGGCTGTTTTTTCTGTTTATGGCTTGTTTACAATCCATGGCTACACAAATGTGGAGAGCTCCTCTCCATTATATACATTCTTGGCTCAACAGGGGTTTGCAAGATAAAAATAAAGGAGCAATTCCAAGATATAAGTTGGGAACGTACTACTCATTATGAGGGAGGCTACCTCTACATTGTCAACAGTACATTTAGGTAAATGGAATTGTATGTTAGAGTATAAACTCACCAGGATGAATGTGTCTTTTCTCTCAAAGCTGTACATGATAATAGATGGCCATTATTGACTCATTCATTAAGCTTCTGGCTTTTGGCTTTGCAAGACTAATTTGCATTTGTGTGAAGCCAGTTAGAATACTTTACTAGTGTGACTGCTGATGTGAAACAAAGCTGAAATACATAATGTTGACCATTATTTTTATTGTAATCAGACATCTGAGGTATACACAGTTAACGTGGCTATAATTGGTGGGTATGAGGCTTTCTGCAGATAAAGGTGGCTGACATTATTGTCATTTATACAGATTAAACAATCATTATGCTGACTTCACAGAGTTATATATATTTGTGTGAAGCATGTTGGAGTATTTCATTGTAGTCTGTATGAAGTGAAGTCTGAATACATTATTGTGGTCATTTTTAATTATCACAATCTGAAATGTGCACTATCTGCCACTATCTGCAATGAGTACAGTTGCAGGACATGACTAATGTGTATTTGTGAGCAGAAAGTTGAAATGGGTTGTTAACACTACTGTTTGTGGGCAACAAAATTTAAATATGTTACTGTGATTGTTTATTGCAGCTAGACATTTGAAGTGTGAACAGTCAATAAAATGGCTATAATTGCTGGGTACAGGTGCTGTCCACAGATTAGAGAACCTGACCATGCTGTCATTTGCTCAAGTTAAATAGATATTATTTTGGCTTTGTGAGACAAATCAGTAATTATGTCAAGCATGTTAGAATACTTTGCTTTAGATACCATGGTGCAAAATAAAGTGTAATATACTAATGTGGCCATATTTATCACAATCAAACATTTCAGGTGTTCACAGTTAGCCCATTGTTATCATACCTCTCAACTGTCCAGATTTCTGCCCGCACGTTTGGTCTGTTTCTCATCATGGTGGTTTTCTGCAAGATCAGTGTGGATTCAAGTCAGAAAATAATGGCAAACATTTGAGTTTCAAAATTCATGTCATTCAAAAAGTTTATGCTAATGCAAAAGCTGTTATATCAACTTATTAAGTTTATAAGATCAATATTTAAAATTGTCCCTATTTTTGTATTCCCCCCATTACTTATGGCTTTGTCCAGATTTCCTGTGTAAAAGGTTCAGAGGTATGATTGTTATCATTACTGAGTACAGGGGCTGGGTGCTGCCCTGGGCGCTACTTGATTTAAAACCATCTCTTCTCAGACAAGTGCACAGAAGGTAACTATAGCTTGTATGGAGATGGAAATAATATGGTTTATTTTCATTATTTATTTCAATTTTATGACAATCAGACCTCAGAGGTTTGTAGAGAATGTCACTTTAACTTGTCTAATGTTAGTACACTGTCTAGGAGCAACCGGTTAAATTTCTTTACTATGATCATTACTTTTTCCACTTTTCTCAAAATCAAACATCAGATGTGTATGCAGGTGACAAACTTCTGTGAGCATGACCAAGGAGGCATGCTGTGCTGGATATGAGAGCAACAAGTTTAAATATAGTACAGTTTACTTTTGTTCTGATCTTATATCATAAGGGTACACAAAATGTGTGAAGAGGCATGTTGTGGATATGTGTGGGAGAAATAACTTGTAATATATACCAAAGTGGTACACATAATGTTAACATGTTTCTTTGAGGGGAGAGAGGCATCACTGTTCCCAGAAATTATTTACTATCCTCACAGGGATTTGTCTTCTCATTTTACTAGGAG
Source organism: Protopterus annectens (assembly GCF_019279795.1). Classification (NCBI taxonomy): domain Eukaryota; kingdom Metazoa; phylum Chordata; order Ceratodontiformes; family Protopteridae; genus Protopterus; species Protopterus annectens. The sequence goes on from NC_056732.1 coordinate 1,448,599,206, forward strand.
CTAATGTTTAGTCAGCTTTGAATATTAAGCATTTGGCACAGTTTTTCTATTACATGAAAGTAAATGTAAGGTTGAAGGTATTACTTCCTTTTTCATATTTTTTATATTTAGGCCATCATTAGAACAAAAGTTTAGAAAAAAACTTAAAATGTATTTTTCAGCATCATGAACCACATGTCTTCTGGGGGCCCATCAGCTTTGAGATCCCCAGTTTAAGTCAGTTGCTTCCTCCACATGTATAACAGTGCAGTCTTAGTCAGTTAGGGTATTATGAAAGGTTGGAGGAAAAGACTCAGATGTAAGAAAAAATATGAAAAAATAAGAAAAAAATGTATCTATTTCAATGGTGTGAGGAGGCCAGGCATGGGGACACAAGAGGGCACTCAGCATGTGTGGGGGCAAGTGTATGTCAGGGGAATCATCATGGAGACCTTTTTTCTATGGTTCTGTTTCTACTAATGCCATCCCTGTTGATTGTAATCAGACATCTGAGGTGTATGCAGTCAATAAAGTGACTAGATGGAAAGGGTACTTACTAAGGCAGACTGGATAGAAGTGATTGACTTGGTTGATATCAGCCTGACTTTTGACCACCATGTTGCTTTCATTGTACAGAAGGTTTTCTACATGGCCCACCTCATAAGTAAGGGTATCTCATCCAGGGACAAGGAGGTCATAACATCCCTGTATTCTTCCCTTATAAGGCCCATTATTGAGTACAATGCACCATTCAGAATGTACCTCGCAAAGCACATGCAGCAGCTGGAGAGACCACAGAGGTTCCTCATCAGGAGAATCCAGGGCCTTAAAAATCTACCATACACAGATAGGCTAAAAGCCCTATCCCTCTACTCTTTCATACAGACTCCTCAGAGGTGACCACAGTCTGGCATACAAGGTGATTTTGCACCCTGCCTTGATGGGACTGCTGCATATCCACAAGTCAAGCTCCACTCGAGTAACCCACACACGTGACCTCAACCTGGTCTGTGACATCAATAGGACTTGCTGGTGGGACAGATTTGTGTATCAGTGACTCCCCCATCTATGTAATAGACTCCCTCTCCATGTCAAGCAGAGTACCTCTTTACCCCTTTTTAACTGCAATCTGGATAACTGGATGGGAAATAGAAAATACATGCCTGGGACTCCATCCATGCCCCTGCTGGACAGGGGCATTTAGTGCTGATTTGTCTATGCATGAGCTAAACTCTTGGCTAGGCTTATAAGGGCCTCAGGGCCAATAGCCTAGTAACCTCCTATGATCCTATGATCCCATACTTCTGCTCTTCTTTGATCACAGGTAAACTGTTATTGGGCTGCCATAATGTAGCACCACTCCATTCTGGTTAGTCACACCCAGACAGAAATGTTGGCAGCATTTCTGTAATGGAAGTAACTGATATGTATAATTTAGAAAGACATTTTCTTGTACCTATTCACTCATAAAAGAAGAAAAGGACAAATCAGGTATCCACCTGAAACATTAAAAGCAACAAAAAGAGGAGCATGCCAAAATTATATTTTATCTGGCATGGTGCAACTACACATGTTCCTTTTTCAGTTTATATGTTTAAGTGATTTATATGCTATTTATTTTATGGATCTTCTCACCCTGGTGTTCCTCTTAAATTGGGAATTACCCAGGAGCACCCCCCCCCTTGTCATCACATGAAGATAAATAATAAACATCAACTTCAACTGTAAATATTTTCAATTGCTTCATTATGAACTGTATTTTTTATGGGAAGGAGAATTCTTGCAAAATCAAAACTACAACATTATTATGCAAGATCATAGGCTAAAGTCTGTTTCAAAAGTCTGTATCTATTGAATGTTGAGGAATGGGATTCCATGCAATATTATGTGCTGAGCCTAGGATTCAGAAAGATTGTTACTGCTTGCATTAATTGTAGGAGTAGCCTGTGGTACTGGACTGCTGGGCTGCAGGCCCCCACTTTTGGAGATTTAAAAAAAAAAAGAAAAAGCAAAAAACTAAAAGACTTTACTTGCATATAGCACTAGGAGGAGATTACTCGTGCAAAAATGTGAGTACGACCATTTGCAGAACTCTGAGCTGTACATATGTGAGCCTTGAGTTCTGATTTAAAAAAAATGATGAAAACTTCTGTCTTGTGGCTGGGCTGCTCTGTTTTGAAAACAGTCTGGATTAAAAAGTTGGTGAGCATCAAAGAAGATGCCTAAAAGTCATTGTAGTTTTAACTGCAGGGATAATGCTGGAAAATGGACTGTTATGGTCAGCAGCCTGTCACATAGTATGTGTAAGTGACGCGGCTGCAGATGTAAATGTATAAAAAAGAGAACCCATCGAAGTTCCCTTCCTGCACTTTAAGTACAATGTGCAGTTAGAATCGAGCCATCATCGGACTGAGAAAGAGATTTATTGTTTGGATAAGAGAGTGAAAAAATGCTTGTACTTAAATGTGAGATGACTGACTTGATAATAATTATCATCAGTCAGTCAGTTGAAACTTACGTACTTTTTTTTTCCTGGCAGGGTAAAACAGATACACTTGACTCTATGCATTTTTTTCCTGACAGGGTGAACCAGACACTAGCAGGTTGACAGTCCGTTTGGGGGCTGTTGATGTATAATTTCTTTTAATATAATACCCTGGCAGGGTTTATCAAGTACGAAGGAGGAAATGTGCTTGGTGGGGGGCTGTTGATGATTTTTTTAAAATATATCCTGGAAGAGTGAACCACATACTTAGAGGCAGTGTGTTTTGGGGACTTTTGATGATTATTTTTAAACATAATATTCTGGCAGTGTGAACCAAATACTAAGTAGGCAGTATGCTTTGGAGGCTGATTGACTGTGGATACCTTTCTTTCTTGTAAAATATCCTGGCAGGTGTCAAACAGATACTAGATCTCATGTGTTTTGGGGGCTACATGTGTATGAACGTTTTTTTAACGTAATCTTTTTGCAGGGTCAATCAAGATAGATTAGTATATTGTGTGGATGTTTTGTTGTTGAAACTGTAGCTTTGCATGGCTGAAGTGTGTATGGTTGAAATGAAGTAAGATCACCTACAAGCTCTTGACTATGTCATGTAAAAGAAATACATAATGTAACCCTTCTGTTCTCGTTTCATTATTTTAAACCTTGTAGGCTCAAATCAGATATTGTGGGCAGGCAGTCAGGCTGGAGGCTATGCCTAATATCTGTCAATGAAATGACTGGCCTTACCGTTGTACTTCTGACTTGCTTTGCAGAGCAACATGCATTTGAATGAAATAAGGTTGACCACAAGCTCTGAATTCTGGCTATCGTTTATGTGAAAAAATACATAGATCAATAACAGTGTTGCCTTTTATCCTTTTTTTTGTCTTTTAACCTTCCAAGATCACATCAGATAATGTGGGTTGGTGGAAAACAGGGATTGGGGCTATGCGTGAATGAAGCAACTGGCCCTGATGTTTATTGTTGTTGTAATTCTGGCTTTGCAAGACTGAAATAGTTGTTTGTACCTTCAGATGAATATAATCTAATTATCAAATGTATGAGTCATTTTTAATGTATGCTGTTTCATATCTGTTCATGTATATACTGAATATCAATTTGAAAATGTTTGTAATATATTAAAGCTTTTCTCCCCAGATATATGTGAAAAAGTGTTTTTTTGACTAAAGACAGTTTGACAAACCTGGGTAAACAAAAATAAAATAAATAAAATGAAATGTGTATTTGTGTAAGGTGAGCTGGTACATATAAGTTGTGACTAATGTCTCTGTCAACTAAATGAAATTAAAACAACTATGTAACCCAACTTACTATTATTTCTACTTTAATCCTGGCAGGGTCAAAGCAGATACTTTTGTTCGATAATGGGAAGCAGCGGCTGTTTGTGAATGAAATGAGTTGACTGGCTGTACTGTTTACTGTTGTAATTCTGGCTTTTCAAGATTAATGTGTATTTTGGTAAAGTCAACTGTCATACAAGCCTGTGTCACTGTCTCTTAGAACCACTGGCACATTAGGCATTGGAGTGACCTTGAACTGTGAATAATAAATTAAGGCAATAGAATGTGATTTCCAAATCTCCTTACTTTTCACTCAGCATTGTACAAAATGCAAATACAGTACAATGTATGTTTATTACATCATGTTTACTCATAATAGTTTCATGCAGTCAAGACCAACCACTTTTTGACTGTTTAGAGATGTTTAGGTTTTGTGCTCTTATAGCATAACCTAAACATCTCATAAGCTCTGAAATGTGATTTAGTCTAGTATTTGGTAGACTACTCAGCATGTGCAATAGTGAATGAGCACTTATTTTATGTAAAACAGTAAACATGGTCAGTGTTGATCCCACTGTATCATAGCTCCGCCCTGTGAAATTAACCCCACCCCTTTCTAGTTGGCTCCACCACAATCAGGTATCTCCTGCAACCCACCTTTGATTTGAAGTCATCAGCCACTACTGATTAATTGCCTCCTGCAGATAGATCAATGTTCAAGACAGTGAGAAAATGTGATTCAGAGACAGCTATAGCAACAGTGAAAAAGACCTCATTATTGTCTCATTATCATATCTCTGATTTGCACAGGCCTGACAGTATAGTTTTTCCTCTGGTGACCCATGCATCACATTCACAAATGCAACATCTTCTACTCACATAGACACATGTAGAAAACAATGAATACAAATTTTGTCTCTGTCTGTCACACACACACACACACACACACACACACACACACACACACACACACACACACAAAACATAAACACACACATTTAGCCATTCAAAAAGCCCTCCCCCAATGTGGATCTCACTCATTGAAACATTCAGCATTCACCTACAAACATGC
>NC_056732.1:1448606545-1448681545 GCF_019279795.1 Protopterus annectens
GTGTGTGTGTTTAACTTCTCAGCTATCCAGATTTAGTCCTATAGCTTTGGTCTGTTTCTCATAAAATGTGTGGTTTTCTAGCAAATCACAGAGGACTGAAGTCTCTAAATAATGACATCTACAAAAGTTTCAGACTTCATATACTTCATATTCAAGAAAATGCTTGTTAAACAAATCCTGTAATTCTAGCAACTTTTGAAGTTAACGAGCAATATTTAAATATGCCTCTATTTTGGGCCATTGTATACCATTATTTTAGGCATTGTCCAGGCTTCTTGCACTAAGATGTTGAGAAATATGCATACATCTCAACTGTCTAGATTTTCGCCAAATATTTTTGGCCTATTCCTCATAAAATTTGTGGTTTTCTGGCACATCACTAAGGATTGAAATTAATTGTCAGACATTTGAGTTTCAGACATAATTTCCTTCAGAAAATGCATACTAAGGCAAATGCTGTTATTCTAGCAACTTTCTAAGTCTATAAGAGCAATATTTAAAATCTGTCCCTATTTTTGGACCTTTGTCCCCCATTATTTTAAGCTTTGTCCAGATTTCTTATGCTAAGAGATTGAGAGGTATGGAGGTAAGGTATGGTAATGTAATTCCCTAGTTGAGAGGTTGGGGAGGTAACTTGGTTACAGGAAACAAGAACCTGAATCCTGTACACCGACTCCCAGACTGATGACAGAATTGTGAGTCCGAGTTTCAGTACATTTTCACGGAATTATGAGTTTCAGTGCATTTTCAAGGGATTGTGAGTTTCAGCACATTTTCATGGAATTGTGAGTTTTAAGGGAAGCGAAGTGGACCATTGCTCATGTTAAATCTATTTTCAATATGCAGCTAACTGTTTTGTTTAGCAAATGGCAGTCACTGTTTGTGCTGTAGAAATTGAAAGCAGTGTTAGTAGCGTAATTGTCTTTGGTGCAGAAGGCTGTGGATTCTACTCCCACACCATGTAGATGGAGTGTTGGTATTGCAGTGCCCTTTTGATTGCTGATTATCTATTACATTTAAAGGGGGAATAGGGATTCTGCATTCCTGAGTATGTCCTCTTTTGTATGAGATGCCTATTAACTATGAACTTATCAGTTTGTTGGTCATTCCCTGTTGCAATATTACCAGCTTACCAATTTTTTAATATAACATAGGCAATTAATTCTTCAAGGACAGCAGACACTGAATTTGTAGATGAAACACTAACACATAAAACTGTTTGCCAGTAGCAACCTGTTTTTGCAGAGATTGTGCTTAATGACTAATATTGGTGGATTGTAATGACATCAGTTTGAGTTGCCTTTTGTGGATGAAAAGTTATGAAAAGGGTACTTTTTGTCATTATTGTTTATACATTTTGTTTCATTGCTTACTGAGGAATGTTCAAGACTACAAATTTAAAGCACATTCTAACAAGTGGTGCTGTATTATACAAGGAATATAATTTAACAGAATCAGGAAGGTGAACCAAAGAACACATGCATGTATGCATGGCCCTAAAAATGTGTGCAAGGAGCATATGGTTTGAAAATAGCCCAAAGGTAAACTTAATCCTCCACTGGCCAGAAGCATTTTGTTTGGATGTGGGTTTTAACGTCATTTCAATGAATGTGAGTTTCAAGGACTCAGATATTTACTGCTTATGCTAAGTATGTTTTCATTGTGAGACTGTATCGTTTGTTTAGTAAATGGCTATTAGTGTTTGTGCTATTTTATTTCAATATCTGTAATCATTGTAGAAGGAAATAAGAAAACAGCATGCAAACTAACAAGTCTGAACAATGTTTGTGGTAACTAGGAAGAGAAATAGCCAAATAATGATACACTGGAATGGCTAGGGAGGGGGCTGCTGTGGGGGGGGGGGGTGCTGCAGGAGGGATGCTGTGGAGGGGCCTGATCTATTCCTCTGCCTAGGGCCCCATTCAACCATGATCCAGCAGTGGTGTCTGTGTGTGTGTATGTGTGTGTGTGTGTGTGTGTGTGTGTGTGTGTGTGTGCGTGTGTGTGTGTGTGTATGTGTGTGTGTGTGTGTATGATTACTTGGATTGAGGGGTTGGAATAATGGTTAAGGTGTTTACCTCCCAGACACAAAATACAGGTTTTGATTCTTACCTTTGAGGGAAATTGGCTGTGTTTAAAATGACTCACAAGGACAGCTAGCCTTTCACTTAGCTATGAACCTATTTGCTTTACTATGAACCTTATTAAAGTGTAAACAAACCTAAAAACAGTATCACTTCCTACTTGATTCAGCATGCACAAGATGCAGCCATCTAGTACCAAATTAGAATTTGTATGGTACAACAGCCAGCACAGTATTAGTAATACCAGGAGGATGTGATTGTCCAGACCACAAATTGCATTGTTTGGGAGCCATAGGTTTGTTTGACTGAAATGACACTGGCAAAGTGTTGCTGAAGTGGGGTGGCTGAAAAAACACTTTTTCTGTAACTGATAGAAGGAACTGGCTTAGTGGCGGCAGTTGCAGGGGAATACTATAAGTAACTGTGCAGTGTTGCATCGTGTCACAAAACATCACAGGGGAAAGACTGCAGACAGGATGTCAGGTCTGACTTTGTCTCAGATGCTGTGCTTTTAGTTTTGGTCTTGCAGGAAATGGAGAAGAGGGAAAAGGTGAATTGTATTTCTCTTTCACCATCCCCTCTGTCTCCTAGTTTGAACAATCTTGCTTATTGTTAATGAGAGAGACAGAGACAGATTGGGCATGTGAGGGCTTCCTCCATCATCAAAGACTATGAGGGCCTCTTGACTCACTTGACTTTTTATAAATGTGGATGTCTTACAACAATTAATCACATGTTGAGTAAATAAGATGCAGTTAAGTGTAATATGACTTAGTTGCTGCAGCAGTAAACATGTCTCTTCTTCCCAGGCTACACTGACCTTATATATGTGGATGCAAGGAAATCAGTCCCTGGGGAGATGTGTGGAGCTTTGATGCTCTGTACAATAATATTTGATGAAGCTTAATACTTGCTTCATGTTTAGTGTACTTCATTTTAGTGTAACTTTTATTGATTTTTTTTATTGAGTTTATGTGCCTTCATTATGTTATTATGGCCAGAATGTTATGAATGTCACAAAAGAGACAAATATATTTTTCTTCGGCTTTACTGAGGAAGCGCACTAGTTTCGTGGCATTGATATTGTCACTTGCTTTAGCAGTATTTGAAACATCCTTAAATGTTGTCTTCTCACTGGTAAATTCAGATGTGTCTACATCACACTCACTAAGTTTTGATGATGCAATGTTGAGTGATTTACTGTTGACTAAGTGATTTACAAAGAGCTGACATACATCTTTATTGCTTATCTTCAAGATACATTGTAATACAGTGAGCATCACACCTTGACTGCAGGAAACAGTTGTGCAGATGCCAATTGAGGTGCATGGCTGATGCCATCATTACCCCAGAAAGACCACCTTCGAATGGAAGAGATGGTAAAGGCACTTTAAGTAATTACATGAATGTAACATGAGTATATGGCATGCTGGCTGCAGCTCATAATGTCATAGACTCCATGATGCAAGCATATAATGTGATTGTGCAATGCAAGGGAGTGGCAGCTTGGAGCATGTTTTTAGATTGGGGTCCCCCTGCTCAGTATAAAGGCATGAAATTCATGACACAAATGCACTTTGCTGGCTGTATGGCAAACACTACAATTATATCAGGAGTGTTACGTGTATGGACTGCAATCTGCTCCCTTCCATCCTGCTCAAGACAGCTTATGTAGCAAGCAGTCCATTGTAGGGCCTGTGCTATCCTCTCTTCAGATAAAGCATTAGCCCACAGAATAGTTGCACAATGTGCTTCACCAACAATAATATTGGCTTTAGAACTATTGTCTATTACACCATAGACTGCCTGGTTCTATGATTCCATATAACTACCATCATGCTATGCAGCTCTGTAGTAATACTGACTAGTGGTATACACTTGTGTCTTATAGGGAATAATATGCTATTCAGTGGAATGGTAAGTCTGTACTGTGGCCACATTTCACTGCTGTCCTCTATCTGTCTGTGCCTGTCGATATGAGCATTCACTTTACTGTATTCCATTACCATGAGTACAAGCCCTACAGGATGCTTGCCACATGCAGCCACAATGACTGAAGTAACTGTGATGACAACAGTCCATTTGGCCACAGGTGCATCAGATGAGCAGCTTATTCCTCACAATCTACATCTGGTGTCCTTAGGTAACCAGATGAAGACCTTGGTGTGGTGATTAGCTGCCTCAGAGACACCCCACTGCACCATAGGAAACAATATACAAGTGAAACTACAAGTGACACAGGCATCTGTAAGTTGTGCAGCAGTGATATGTGTAGCTGGATGTACAAGTAACCTTAAGAGTATTGCAGTGCTAATGTTGTGACTCCTGCCATGCTGGCTGTGTATAAGACTGTTGTAGAGTGGATGGAGAGGATGCCCCTGCAGAGTGTTCAGAAAAAATCTAAAGGTAAAAATGCACATGTCTGCTGCATATTCTGACGTATATCAAGTAGTATAAAAGTACCTATGAATTGGGCTGCTCCAACATCTGTTTTACCCTCACCTCCCCAAAAGACACCTCTGTGACAAGTCTGTGCAGCAGCTGCATGTTTGGCCATGGTGGCCCATGAAACTCTGCCCCCCCAGACTTCTGAATGCACATTTTCCTTCCCCTTCCTCTTGTCTCTATTCCTCATACTGTAGGGCTTCCCTTGTTAGTCTGATATTAACATGCCATAATCACCTACTGATCTGATGTCTACAGCTATCTTCAACCTCCTTCTATCCTGCTGTTCCCTATGTGCTATCTGTCCATCAGTGCTACAAAATCCATTCAGACTGGGTAGAGCAGCGCCCCATTCCCCTGCTCAGTAAAGTTGGTTATTCCTTTTATTTCAACTATAATCCTGTATGGGAGCAATAGATGTTCCACAACTAATAGTATATCGTAGAACTGTTGGGTCTGTGCTGTAGAGGAATGCAACTAGGGCTACAAGTGTGGTCAGATGAGTTTCAGTACTGCAGCCAGCTGTTAGTCACCTGGGAAGCAGGTGCAAGAGTGACCAGCTGGTTGCCAGCTTACTCATCTTAGGGCTTGTTACTGAGAAGTCAACTTGACAGACGCTATGAGGAATAGAACTAAACACTTATGTGTACAGTGTTATTATTATTATTTACTGTTTCTTTTACTTTTTTATTTGTCCACAATAGTTACTAAGGCATATGTTAGTGTGCTGTTCCTAAGCGTCTTTTTGTCAAGCTCCTCAAATGACATAATTTCTAATTATGAAAAGTTTTCAAGCAGTAGTTGCCAGACATACTTTTAAGAAAAGTGTTATCTCTAACAAGACCCCTGATCCAACATAGGTTAATAAAAATTATGAGAGTATGAATCAGATTAGTGCCTCTGCTAACAATAATTGTAGGGCTACAACAGGGCTATATAGGGGAATATTGATACAAATTATGCTAATCCTCAGAAAACTACATTGATTAATAGCAATAACACATACGGACAAAAAAACATGTGTGTGCGTGTGTGTGTGTGTGTGTGTGTGTGTGTGTGTGTGTGTGTGTATATATATATATATATATATATATATATATATATATGGGTCTACTTTGAATGAAAGAAATCCCACTTACCCGACTTTCTAAACACAGAGATGACATCACCAGCAATGCATTTGAATAACCTCTCAGAACACTGATTGAAAACTCCAGGTAAGTAACCACTTGGCCACCATGTTGTACTTTGCCCCTTTCCCCACTGCAGTGCACTCTCGGAGTTGGTATATTTAGTTAGGGAGGTGTGGGGGCAAATGGGTTTAATTTGCTTTGTTTTTTTTATTTATTTTGTGGTGTGCGCAAGTGGTTACTTGCCTGGAGTTTTCAGCTGCTGTTCTGAGAGGTCGTTCAAATGCGGTTTTGGGTAACTCATCTCGGTGTGTAGAAAGTAGGGTAAGTGGGATTTCATTCATTCAAAGTAGCTATATATATATATATATATATATATATGGAGAAAGAGAGGCACAGTGAATGTGAAAGGGCTGTGGAAATGCTATTTTAATTGGAATGTTTTCCAGTGTTTTGTGTTTTGTTGGTAACAGTATAAACAGCAGAGGACAAGCAGCAGTAGGAGATGCTTGAGACACTTGAAGTATGCAGTTAAAATGGAGGGCTGCAGCACAGCACAACAAAGACAACTGACACTCATTGAAGTAGAATAAAATGGCCAAGATTCACAACTTTTGGTGGATAACAGCTAGAAAATCAACAGTAAAAGACCTTGTGGAATAACAGGAAGGTACCTTTAAATATACTGGAAGAATTAACAACACTTTGTCTAAGGAGTAATTGAAGTTTATGATGGATGTTATACCTTAGCCTGACCAAAGCATAGTAAGCAATGAATGTTTTATATATATATATATATATATATATATATATATATATATATATATATATATATATGGATTTACTTTTCTTTGTCGACATTTCATTATTTCGAAAAAGAAAAGTAGATGCCCACTTACGCAAAAGTACACTTTCACGAATACAAAAATACATAAAAGATGTTTTTTAAAGGTGGGAAAGCTGTCATGCGCCCCCACCCCCTGCTACTTAAATATACTAACTCCGAGATTACACTACAGTGGGGAAACAGGCATATTCCTTTTTCCCCACCTCGACACCGTAAAACTCCACTGCCAGTCATGAGCGGACAGGTGATCCGCTGTGGTGACCCCTAAATGGGAAAAGCCGAAAGAAGAAGAAGAAGAAGTGTGGTTCCGTGCTGCAGTGTTTCCTGTTTTGCATTTTTTTCCAGTTCGTTGAAATGGTATTCGCGAAAGTGCACTTTCGTTTAAGTGTACTTTTACATAAGTGGTCCTCTACTTTTCTTTTTTGAAATAATGAAATTTCGACAAAGAAAAGTAGATCCATATATATATATATATATATATATATATATACACACACACACACACACACACACACACACACACACACACACACACTTGAAACACAACTTGAATATGTTCTCCCCTACATCACTTTTAGCTCCTCTCTCATATGCATATTACGAAAATAAAATATGAAAATCAGTTTTTAAGGTTCATACATCTTGATCAAAATACAGATCAGCGCTATTGTCTCTGTTAAGAAAGCCAGTCAGGCCCCTTTTGTTGACAAAACCTTCTTCCTGCTGAAATCTCTCACGAACTTCTACACAATTCCTACTTTCCTCCTCTTAAGAAGCACTTTCTTCAAAAAACATGATGATGATTTAATCAGGTTGTTTGAGAAAATCATTCTTTGTGGCCTCTGAAACCAGAAATTCTTTCCCTGAGGAAATGACAAAATTAGACAACCTCCGTCCATTTTGCAACCAACTGAAACAACACCTACAAAAACAATTTGCATGCTCCTTTTCAGATGTAAAGGCTGTTTAATTTTTCCTTATTTGAGTTTATTGTCACTTTATTTTTACTGGCTCTTTGTTTCCTTGATTTCTGTTATCTTTGATAGCAAAAACTACTCTCAAGCATTTTCCTTGTCTAGCTTGCTGTTTGTTATTCTTTATACTAAGTCTTGATATCATTTAGCTAGCGACTGCATTTCGCCTGTTTTACTGCTACTTTAAGTGATTTCTGCATTTTACACTGTTTATTGCACTTTAAGTTACTAATTGTTGCAAATTGTTTCTGTAGGCTACACACTAAAGTGTGCTAGCCGATTTACAGCATTTATAGCATTTACTGTCTGTTTTTTTCCTTGTCTCTGTAATAAAACAAAAAAATCTCTTGTTTTCCCACCTTACTGAACTAGAGTAGTCCAGTTTCATAGTTGCTGATCCCTGGGCTTTGTTTTTAGTTCCTGTTACTGATCCATTGCCTTATTAGGGAGGAGGGAAGTTTCTTTGCTTACCAGTGGGAGTGGGAAGCACTGAGCAGCCTTTCTGTCCGATTTGGTGAAGTTTCAGCCAGAAACTAGTAGTCCATTGGTCGTTTTGGGCCATTTCTAGCTCCTTTCAGCCCCTGCTATAAAACACGCTAAACACGTTTTCCAGCTTGTACCAACTCAGCACAGATCCTCGTGGTGGCCTGCAGAGTGATCCAAGCAGCAGAGAGCTAAAAGAGTGACTTTCTACCAGATATAAATATTTTTTTGGCTTTCCCACTGTTATTTAAGCTAGCGACTGCATTTCGCCTGTTTTACTGCTACTTTAAGTGATTTCTGCATTTTACACTGTTTATTGCACTTTAAGTTACTAATTGTTGCAAATTGTTTCTGTAGGCTACACACTAAAGTGCGCTAGCCGATTTACAGCATTTATAGCATTTACTGTCTGTTTTTTTCCTTATCTCTGTAATAAAACAAAAACATATCTCTTGTTTTCCCGCCTTACTGAACTAGAGTAGTCCAGTTTCAGAGTTGCTGATCCCTGGGCTTTGTTTTTAGTTCCTGTTACTGATCCATTGCCTTATTAGGAAGGAGGGAAGTTTCTTTGCTTACCAGTGGGAGTGGGAAGCACCGAGCGGCCTTTTTGTCTGATTTGGTGAAGTTTCAGCCAGAAACTAGTAGTCCATTGGTCGTTTTGGGCCAATTCCTAGCTCCCTTCAGCCCCCTGCTATAAAACACGCTAAACGCGTAAGCTGATTTAGCTGAGTTACCACTGTTGCACACAAGAGCAGCGGTTAAACAAGGTTAAACTATTTGGGCCATCTAAATTCCACTCTTCCAATTTTCCCTTAGAACTACCTTCCTCGAGCTGTACTGCTGATCTAACCAGCATATCCTATAACTGAAAAGTTCATCTCTACTTGATTCCCAAGTAGACTATTCTCTATCTGTAAAGCCTAGCACTTACTCCTACAGTACTTGCACCTTGATAAAGCACTCTTATTATAGATAGTACCCCACCAGCCTAAAACCCACTTCCCCCGGAGTCCGTTGAAAGTCTCTTTATCTACTACTTCTAGTATGTCGAGGGATCAGTTGCTAGTGTCTTCTCCAGCTCAACTGGTGAACCTGGGAATATTGAGGCAATGTTACAATTGCCTCATGTACACAGACAATCCTCTCCTTCTCCCACAAAACACAAATACATGCGAGAGATGCAACTATACGGCCAAACTGGAGGCTGAGCTCTCTCAACATAGGACTGGCAAGACCAGGCAGGAGGAGAAGGTAACCACACACAATACATACCCAGTCACACATGGTACCATCACAACTTCAAATCATACACATACTCACACAAAGACATACTGGAGGCTCTGATCAAAAATTTACCAAAACAGCAGAGGCCACCAAAGCAGACACCCAAACAACTACCACCTCACGACCCAACACATGCAACACATAGACCACACAGTCAGAGTGTCAAACAGTCACAGCCCTTAAGGCCAAACAAAATGCCAGACACACTTGTCATTGGTGATTCCATAGTCAGACACACTGGCTCACCAGACTGAGTAAAGAGAAGGTCACAGTAAGCTGCCTGTCGGGCTAGAATCCGCCACATAACGCAAGCACTCAGGTCTCTCAACAGCAGGTACAAGTACGACTCAGTCATTGTCCACGCTGGTGTCAACGACCTGAGACGTACCTCCTTGGACTACATGAAAAGGGACATCGAGGAGCTCTCTGATTATGTAGCCCAGGCAGGTATGACCCTGACCTTGAGCAGTATCCTACCTTCACCTAGAATGATGCCACAATACAGTGATAAGATGATCAGCTTTAATAATTGGCTTAAATTCTGGTGTCATTCAAAGGGGATCCAATGTCTGTCTGCCTGGGATGACATGCTGGACAAGCCACGCTGCTTCGCAAGGGACGGCTTGCACCTGTCACCCTGGGCTTCCGGATATTGGCAAAGGCTCTTGCCACCCCATAGTGCCTTTTTAGGCAAGGCTCAAATTCTAAACCTACCACCCTAGAACACCAAAAAGGAAAAAACTAAGGGTAATGCTGCTCAATGCCAGAAGTCTCAATCTCAAGATGCACGCACTCGAGGCCCTTCTCAATATGGAGAACATCGATGTCTGTGCTGTGACAGAAACCTGGTTCAAGGCTCCTGAGAGCACCCCAGCACTAACAGGTTTCACCTCATATCATGCGTTCCGGCCCCAAAATCCGGACAACACCAAGAAAGGAGGGGTGTCCATATTCATAAAGGACACCCACACCTCAAGGTTGGTGGCAACGCATGATGCATCGGAGACCATCCAGGTGCAATTAACCATAGGCAAGACTGCTCTGCAATTTGTAGCATGTTACAGGCCACCCTCTCAAACTCAGGAACCTCACATGGCCTTCCTGAAAACATTGGAGGGGATAAATGTATCTCCAAACACCATCATACTAGGTGACTTCAACTACCCTAATATAGACTGGGAACACTACTCAAGCCCGAACACTCTAACCCAAAGATTCCTGGAGTTCATAAACTCAAATGCCATGGAACAACTAGTCACCATCCCCACAAGAGGAGAAAACATACTTGATCTCATCATCACGAACATGGGATCAAAATGTTCAACACCGAAGTATACCTCTCACTAGTGAGATCAGATCATAAACTAATCTTGCTGGAGGTCCTCATCCCGCCCCACCTGAAACAAAAGACCACAGTGAAAAACTTCTCAAAGCCGATTTCACACTTCTAAAAACTAGTGTGGTCTCCTTTAAGGCCCCTGAGCCAGTGGTAAACATTACTCAAACCGCTGAATCACTTACAAATGCCTTCTACCAGCACCTACAGGACTGCATGGATCAGGCAATCCCAAACAAAACTAAGACTCTCTGTACCAAAGGCAAGCGTCCAGTCTGGTGGACCCCAGCCATAAACAAGCTCTACAACAAAAGGAGGAAGCTACTACAAGATAGAGCAAAATCCTTGAAAGGTAAGACACCTTTGATCATTATAAGTAAAAAACTAAGAGCTCTCATAAAATCATCCAAGGCAAATTTTGAGAGAAAAATCGCCAAGGACTCTAAAGAGAATCATAAGGCCTTCTTTAGCTATGTTAGAAACCTAGGAGGAAACTCCCAGATATGCTCAGAATTAGTTCAAAATGATGTGAAAATTACTGAACCTACTCACATTGCCAACATACTGGCTGACAGGTTCAGTGCAAACCTCCCCTCCCCAAAAGGAGAGATATCTATTCCAGAGGATTGTAGCCCCCAAACATCTCCAACGCCCAGGTGAGAACTGCCTCACTAAGGCAAAAAACACAGCATCCATGGGACCGGATGGTGTCCCCGGCTGTGTGCTTCACGAACTCAACGAGGAATTAAACCCACAGTTAGGACAGCTGTTTAATCTTAGCCTCACCTCAGGATACGCACCCAAGGAGTGGCGCCGCGACTGTGGTCCCACTTCATAAGGGCGGTGCCTCCACAGACCCTGGAAATTACCGCCCATTAGCTTGACAAGCCTTATCTGCAAAGCCATGGAGAGGATCATAATGGAACTCATAAATAAAGACATAGGGAACTTGCAGACTTTGGATCCAACCCAGTTTGGCTTTGTCAAAGGCAGATCCTGCCTCTTAAACTTGGTTGACTTTTTCGAGACTGTCACCAAGGCCATTGATGAGGGAAAGGCAGTCCATACAGCCTACCTCGACCTGGCAAAGGCCTTCGACACAATACCCCACTCAGGTATCATCGAAAAACTCATCAGCTTGAATGTAAACCCATACATCACAAGATGGGTTGCAAACTGGCTAAGTGACAGAACCCACAGGGTCAGAGTTGCTGGAACCATGTCAGACTCAAAGCCTGTCACAAGTGGTGTCCCACAGGGCTCAGTCCTGGGTCCACTCTTGTTCGGCATCTACTTTTCTGAAGTACAAGCAAACACAGGAGGGTTATGGCTGACAAAGTTTGCAGATGACTGCAAACTGGGCCATAGTCGAAAACACATCTGACACAGATATCCTCCAGAAGGGCCTCACAGAAATGGATAACTGGTGCCAGAGCCATGGCCTGAAGTTAAACGCCAAAAATGCATAGTCATACCCTTCGGGAAAAACAAGGTTACCCCTAGCTACCATATAGATGGCAATCCACTGAGCACAGAAAAGTCATCAGGGATCTGGGGACCCAGGTTGACAGTAGCCTTTCGCTTGACACTCATGTTGCTAAAGTAGTTAGGAAAACCTTCTATATCGCCCACCTGATCATGAAGGGATTCACATCTAGATCAAGGGAGGTCATCGTCCCCTGTACTCATCACTCATTAGACCTATGATTGAGTACAATGCCCCGTTCGAATGTATCTGACCAGACACCTGCTGCAGCTTGAAAGGCCCCAAAAGTTCCTCACCAAAAGGATAAAGGGTCTCAAAAATATGTCTTATGCTGCCCGACTGAAAGAACTCCAGCTCTATTCAGTCTCATACCGCTTGCTCAGAGGTGACCTGTGCCTGACATATAAGGCCATGTCAAACCCAGATTTGATGAATATGCTTCACCTCAAGAAATCTAGATCCCTCAGAACCACAAGGGCGGGAGACTTAAACCTTGACACGGTTATAAATAGAACGTGCTGGAGGGACAGATTCATCACCCAGAGACTCCCTATGCTGTGGAACAAAATCCCGGTACATGTGAGGCAGAGCACCTCTCTGGCCTTGTTCAAGAGGAATCTTGACCAATGGATGGGAGATTGCAGATATACCCCAGGGATTACTTCAGTGTCACAGCTTGACAGAGGCACAGCAAAATGATAGGCATAGTTTTTATTCAAACTAAAGGGGTGGCGAAAGCCACATAACTATGGGCTAGGCTTATAAATGCCCTTGGGTAGATAGCCCAGTATGAACCTATGAACCTATGAACCTATGAACCTATTTCCACGATAGTGTCATCCTCCAAACACAAGTTTGTATTACTTCCTTATTGTTATTTCTCACATCAGATAGAGAGCACCCCCAATTCCATTGTGCTTTACCTGTCTGTGGTGTGTACAGTTGTAGTGTACAAACTCAAGATTACTAGTGCAGGCATCTTGTCTATCACTGTGACACCCAGAATACACTTATTCATAGTTAATATCTATGTCTCTTCTACTAAGATTACAAAATTACTACAACTAGTGACATTGCATGAGGCTCTTATCTACATGGCTTAATTTCTTGAGACTGTAATTGTGGTACATACAAATATCCTGTAGAAATAGTATATAAATCTTGTTAAATTCTTCTTATCACTTGTGCTTTCAATGGCCATGCTGCAAATTGCTCCAAAGTAATGTCAGAAAGGAGCTGTTGGACACTGGTTAACAGATTATGCGCATCTGTCTTTTCAGTATATGTGCTTTAACTGCTTTCAATATGTGCTTTAATGGCTTTTAATGGTTAGACTAACATAGGAGAATTTTTCAATACCAGGCATTCTTGTATGTACACCTAAATGTAAAGCACACACTCTGCTACACCAAAAAAACATGATATAAGATATGTGCTGATGTGACCAAGGATTATTTTGCCAAGTGCCCTAATATGTGCAAAAATACAATGTGCATGACTTGGAAAACTCCATTTGCAGACATGTGGTGAAGGAAAGTAAAGCTGAGAGATACAATTACATTTACCTGGCTATAGAAGGAGCAAGTCAGTAGAACCCTTGAGACCCTATCTGTCCCTTATTTGTAAATAAAACTATATCAGAGTAAGCTGTGTTTAATTATATGCTTATAAAAGTGTATTTCCTGCTTGAAGTCAGAATCTCTCTGTTAGATGCCTGGTGTGCTCTGTGAGAATACATGCTGCCATTATAGCCAGAAATCTTGTAACCAAATTGAATTCTAACAATGATGAGCCAGACCATGAGGACGAGGTACAACAGATACCTCTCAGTAAACCAGAAAGCAGGAGAAACAAGTAATCCAGATCTGGTGAAGTGACAGATTGCTCCAGATGTATCATATATTTCCTTGTGAATGCCCATACTGAGTACAGATATGGCCTGGCTGTGATGAACGTTTGTTTGGTGGCAGCATTTGGAAGTCTCCCAAGTCAGATATATATAATAGTAAATGGTTGTCTTTTGGTTTAAAGATAGCCTGTAACATAAAAAAAAAAAAAAACAAAACAAAAAAAAAAAAAACAGGCAGACAGGCAAGTACAAATGAGCATTTAAACTCTTTGGTGTTAATTTGCATGCACGTGTAACATGGAAGGATGGATGGATATTCCATTTTAACTATCTGAATGCAGGAGAGGAAATAAACTTTTTTTCTTATTCTTAAAATTTATTAGGCAGTTTATACTTGTTTATGAAAAGCTAACTGCGGTGGTGGTGCTGCTGCAGTAGCATTGTCGCCTCACAGTAAGATGTTGTCCTGTTCGATTCTCAGCTAGAGTATGTGAGTGGGTGTACCTTCGTTGAAGGTTGTGCATCAGAGCCGGCAACTCGGTATGTAAAACTCTACTGCCAATCATTAGAGGACCGGAGTTCCGCTGTGGTGACCCCTAACCAGGAAAAGCTGAAACACAACAACAAGGGTAAATGAAAAGCTGAGTTAAAATTATGTATTTACAGATCATCTAGTTCACTACTGTGTATTTATATCATTGTTCTTGTTCATATATATACTGCTGTATGTTTGCTGTTGCTGTCATTTAAATGAAAATGGTACAGTGTTAAGGGCAAGATCATAGATTCAAAGATATTTAAATGCCACTGAGTCTTATGACCATTGATGTCTAGCCAGTGTCCTCCCTTAGACTGTACCTCCTTTATCCAGGAAGGCCATATCAGTCAATCCCAGAGTAAATGTGTAGATAGCCATCCACTCATCTGCTTTATGTTTAAAGGAAGATAATGGGTCACACAGATTAATATAGAGGGGAAGTTACACAGATTAATATAGAGGGGAAGTTTATTTCAGAGGTTTGGGAGGAGCAGAGTTTCAAATCTGTCAGCCATGTTTTTTTTTTTAGCTGTTAGTGAAAACGTGTGACCTTGGTTAAACTATATATCCATGATTCAAGCATTGGTGGAGATATTGGACTTATGGAGAAACAGGAGGTCCAGGACAATTGGTTTCTAACAGCATGGTAAGTAAAATAGAGATCTCCCCTCAAAAGTCTATCACACATTGAATAAAGGGATAGAGCTTCCAACCTGTCTTGGTAGCTGAAGGACTTAAAGCCTGCATAATTTTTGGTTGGGAGCTTTTGGTGACTTTCTAGTTGTTTGATGTGTTTAATGACCTAGATCCCAAAGAGGGGTGTTGTACTCAATAATTAGACTTATCAACCCAAGTATAATGGGGTGATTATCTTTTTAGTCCTCCCCTCCATGATATTCCATTCACAGTTAGTTGGACTAAATAAAAGGATTTCCTGTCAAACATTGTTATATAACAGTCAAAAGAGAGAGATGAAACAATCAAACCAAGCACCTACTGTAGGTCTTTGACTAAAATTTCGTTTAATAGTGGTGTGTTGTCTATATAGTATGACAAGTGGAAGGGGTGTCTACCAAAAGTGATAACAGTACACTTTTTTGCATTTAGTTCGAGCCCGGTTTTAGTAAGTTAACAGTTAAATAAGGAGACTTCATTTTGGAGGGCTTGTATATCCTAAGGTAACTTAACAACAATCCCCAGTTTGGAGTCATCTACAAACTTTGTTTACCAGCGGCCTTGGTTCTCTGCCTGGAGATCTGAGAACTAAATACAATAAAGGAGAGGTCCCAACATTGAACCCTGAGGGACACCATTGGTCACTTTTCTGCTTCATACTGAAGCACCTGTAACTTGCACTCTATTGGCTCTAGCTTTTAGCCAGTTTTATATCTACTTTACCGTATATGGGTTGATTTTTAAAACATTTACCCTTTGTTTGATGTGAGAATGAGGAATGGTGTTTAAGGCCTTGATCAGGTCAATATATGCTACATGCACTACATGGCCACCATCTACAACCTCCATCACTCTTTCAAAGTAGTTTATCAGATCTTCCTTCATGAAGCCAGACTGTTGGGGATTAGGTCTAACAATATTCTTGATATCACAGTTTATTAGGCCAGTTATAATATGCTGCATGGTTTTCATATGAGGCAAACACATCTGTAATTACTAGGTTCGATTGTAAGGCCACCCTTACAGGGGGCTATCACCACTGCACTATGCCACTCATCAGGGTCAAAACCAGTACCTAAACTTAGGTTAAACAGTTTGAGCAGTACGTCTGCAAGGTAACGGTTAACACTGTTACTTAAACAACCATGTATATTATCAGATCCCACGAAGGAAGTGTGTATGGTTTTGATTAGCTTTTTCAGTAAATGGATCTTTAGAGATAATTAGGGGGAATAAGAAATTCAGGTATTGGAGGATTTTGAATAAAAGTATTGAGAGTGAATTTTAGAACTAAATTGGTTTGCAGTTATACTGGCACTGTGTATTTGGTCAGAATGGGAGGCATCATTAAGAATAAGCTTTGAGTAATGTAGGTATTTTTTTAATTCAGTTTTCTGACATAGCTTTTTTATCTTTCACTAGTTATAATAGTTTACAATTCATCTGCATAGTTAGCACAGGAAATAAAATAAATAAAATTAAATTAAAAATCTATATTAATATGGTAACTATTCTGCTTTGACCTTCAGACTTTAATTTATTTCAGTTTTACTGTATGACAAAATATGTTTGCAGTATAGTAATTGCTAAGCTGCATAACAGAAAGCTAAAAATAGATAATAAATGTGCAATAATATAAACTATGGCCAGCATTATTAAAGATGAGAGACTGACTGCTGCCCCAGCATATAAATGGTTACAGCTTGATGTTAATGAGAACTGTATATCACTATCTCCTTAACAAGCTGTCATTGCCGAATGTGTGAAGTCAAATATGTCATTAATTAATATAATCTATGAGTGAGTTTAGCAAGGGCCAGCAGGAGTATGGTAGTCAGCTGCTTACAAACTATAAACTGAATGCATGGACTCACTTTGAGTTCTACATAGGCGTAGTCGTGTCTATACAGTGCCATCTAGTGCTGTGGGATATGTGTAGCAATTTATCACTGGATGTCAATTTGCCTAAACAGCATCTGTCATGTCTGTTAACATGAATAAAATTCCAGATGATCGGTAAAAGCATCTCAAGTAGCTGCAAAGAAACTGTGTTTATTATTTTATTGCAATCACCAGTACAAAATATGAAATCCAAGACAAATGAGTTGAACATTACCATTAACAAACACCAGATATTTCTACATGACACTACCAGAAATCCAAAAGCTTCAAGTGGTTGTATGTAAGAAAATGTAGTGTTGAATAGACATTCTGTCTAAAAGTCTCTCTCTTTGAAACAAGCTTTGCAGTATTTGACCCTCAGTCCTCAGGTCACCAAAGATGAGACAAGCATTATGGCATTATCAGTTAGAAAAGCTCACCTTAATTGTTGGTTCAGCCTGTTTTATATTCAGTTGACTGACTTATTTACTTATGTATATACATTTTATATCCTCATGTCTGAAACTGTGTGTGTTTAGATATTTGTATTTGCCTTTGATCCAGGTTGTAAATGAAAATGTTTCTTAGACTAGCTTGCTGAGTCAGTTAACAAACATAAATAAACAAATAAATGAATACATCTGTTAGATTATAGCGTTATTGATTAATATTTCCTCTGTACTTAATTGCTTGCATGTTTTAGAGTCTAGGCTTCTACTTTTACTCCAGCTGACTCCTTCCCCTAGGTTTAACTGTAGTACTGTTATCATCAATACATGGCCTTTCTTTTCTAATTGAAATTTGCATTTTACTACAGAGGACAACATTTTTGCTTACGATAAAACAATCAGTTTTGTAGCCCCCATTTATATTAACAAAGGTGCATGTATTATTTCCTTCAAAATATTGCAGTTTAAGATAATCAGTGTAAGTCTGTGATCAACTTCAATGAGGTCTCTTCTTGCTTTATTTAATTTTGTCTTCTTGCTTCTTTAATTTTGTATCTTGACAATTTTTCATCATTTAAGGTATTTTGCAAGACAAATAATTTTACTGACCATAGTAAACAGTCCTGGTGCTACATTTTCTCTGCATGACAAATCTGTACATATATGAACTTAGCAAGGATTGTTCCAGGAGTCCATAAGTCTCTGCCTGTGCCTTCAGTAGTATCGCCAACGTTCAGTAATTTTGGAGGCAGTATAGGTTTCACAATCGATATTTCTTTTCTCCGTATTTGCTTTAATACTTTACCGCTGTGAAAGCCCGTTATCTTTTCTGCTTCAGTACCAAAACATTTATAAAGCTAAATTCACAAGCTAATCAAATTGGGTGTTCTACAAGTACCTGAGGCCCAAACACTCAAAGATTACTGTCTTAAAGCCAGAGACGTGAGCATCTTGTAGGTTGAGTAGGCTGCGGCTTAAGCAAATATTATTTGAATCTGAGCGAGGTTAGTGCAGCAGCTGTGGAGAAGGGAGTTGGGGGGAATATTATAGATTTGTGAAATGGTCAGGAAGGGAATATTATAGATTTGTGAAATGGTCAGGAAGGGAATATTATAGATTTGTGAAATGGTCAGGAAGGGGGTTTAGATTTAGGGTGGTGGAAGAGAAATTTTAAGTTAGGGAGTGATAGTGGGACTTTAGGTCTGGGAAGCAGGAAGCTAGTTTTAGATTAGTTCTGTCTTTAAAAAGCTATCTACTGATGCTCTCAGTCTCTGTCTCTGTACATACACACACACACACACACACACACACACATATATATATATATATATATATATATATATATATATACACATACATATTTAAGAAGGAGTCTTAGGGTTAGGAAGCAGGAGTGGGGTTAAGGTTTATGGAGAAGGAAGGGAGTTTTAGGAGCTGAGAGTGAGCTGTGTGTTTTAAGGTTAGACTTAGGGTTCTGGTAGGATTATACAAGATTGTAGGTTAGAGTGGTGGGAAGGCTAAGTAGTTACAGAAGACTGAGTTAGTGAAACTTATAACACTAGCCTTTTCAAGCAAGTGTCACCAAGCAAGTGTGTTGTGAATAAATTGCATGAGAGCACTTGTAGTGGACCCAATTAAATCAGTACTCCATGTCACTTGGCAGATTTGCAATATC
This sequence comes from Protopterus annectens, assembly GCF_019279795.1. Lineage (NCBI taxonomy): Eukaryota > Metazoa > Chordata > Ceratodontiformes > Protopteridae > Protopterus > Protopterus annectens. The sequence continues at coordinate 1,448,625,682 of NC_056732.1, forward strand.
ACAATTTCATTTGAACAATTGAAATGATAATTTAATTTATTAACTATCCTAGATGCTTCCAGCTGTTTCAGATACTATCTTTCATTTATCTGGCAGCACGATTTACATTCTTTCCTTTCCATTTCTGTCCACTGTATTTTGAAAATTCCTGTCCCATGAAAGAGTATTGCATTCATATCAATAGTCCTTCCTAACTATTTTTACAAAGTAACTGAATTTGAAATTTCCTCTCTTGTTGTTAAACCAGTACTAAGTCTTCAGAATTCAACTTCACTTTCAAGAATGACTGAAATAAAATAATGAAGGCCATTTGATTTAAACTGGGTTTTTGACTATGTATGTGGAATGTTAAACAGAGATACCACTACATTTCTTCCATTCTGTTTCCGTTTTTCCATCCTGTTCTTCAGTATTTACCTACCTAACATTACTGTTATGAAGTATACATTTGCTGTTTATTCTTCTACTGCTATATATATATTGCTGTTTATTCTTCTACTGCTATATATATAATGTATGTATACACACACACACACACTCTGTATATATATATATATATATATATATATATATATATATATATATATATATATGTTCTAATGCACTCACATAAACGAAACCCCATCGACACGTTTGCGAACCAAACACCGAAACCATTTGATAGCGAACAAACTGCAAAACTCCGACGATCGACATTACCGGCCGTAACGCCTCCACACCCATGCCTTTACCATGTCGGCATCCTCGGGCGGTGCTTTCATCCGTCCGGTCTTCTGCACTGTCGATCTTCCGGTCCGTCGTGTAGTGACATTCGCAGTTCCGTTGCAATGCGCGCACAAACGGGATCGACAATTTGATAGTAAACCATATATATATATATATATATATATATATATATATATATATATATGTGTCTGTCTCTATATAAATATGTGTATGTGCATATTAATAGATAGATATGCATATTATCTTATTTGACAAGTATAACTAAATACTTCACGGTATCTAATTGTGAGGCATTTTCAATATCTGTCATATCCATTATTACTACTGCATCTTTTAATGATAAGTTTATCAAGTTTTTACTGAAACTTATCAGCATTACTTATTACTTGAGTATCTGTCATAGAAAATTCTAGAGTAGGGGAACTTGTCATATTATATGATTGTATTGAATCTTGGTAACCTGTCAGTTAGTTTAGCATTCTTCCAATGAGTGTCAATGCCTTGAATGAAATTCACTGAATGTCACATTGCCCTTTCCCCAATGTTATGTATTCAGAGACCTTATAGATATAAGTGTGTGTGTGTGTGTGGGGGGGGGGGGTTCTACCATATGAGGGATATATGTCAGTTTACTGTCCTGCAACAAAATACTTGCCTACCCCATGCTGGAAAGTGGCTTTAACAGCTCCCCTCAAAAGAGTAATCTTTGCACTCTAGGGACCACTTAGTAAATTGGCCACTGTCCATTCTCTTGACCAGTAGATTAGGATCATAGGACGTTACTAGGTAATGGACCTAAGGCCCTTACAAGCCTAGTCAAGTTTTACGCTTATTTCCATGATCAGCACCTATTGCCCTGGTCCAAGAGGGAGACAGGTGGAACCCCTGAGGTGAATTTATGGTTACCCATCCAATTATCCAGATTGCATTTGAAGAGTGTGATTGAGGTACTCTGTTTGACATGATGTGATGGTCTGTTCCAAACGTGTGGTAACCTCTGGGAGACAAATCTGTCCCTCCAGCAGGTTCTATTAATGTCATATACCAGTTAAGGTGTTTAGAGCGAGTAAGCCATGTACCATTTGACTTGCAGATATGCAGCATTTTCAATAAAGCAGGGTCAGAGATTGGCTTATATGCAAGGCAGAGATCGCCTCTGAATAGTCTGTATGAAACAGAATAAAGTGACAGTGATTTCAGAAGATCCACATAGACAGATGCTGGAGACCTTGAATTTTCCTTGTGAGGAACCTTTGTGGTCTCTCTAGTTGCTGCAGGTGTTTGGAAAGATACATACCAAAAGGGGCATTGTACTCAATTATTGGCCTGATGAGGGAAGACTACAGGGAGGTTATAACTTCTTTTTTCTCTGGAGATAATGCCCTTACTTATGAGATGAGCAGTATAGGATGCCTTTCTTACCACTGTGGAGACATGGTGATCAAAGGTAAGGTTACTGTCAACCTGTGTGCCCAGGTCTCTCACCACTGAGTACGTACTTAGGGTGTTGTTATTGATGTTGTAGTTAGCAGGAACATTGCTCTTACCAAAAGGGATGATAATACTTTTTTTTTTCATTGAGTTTAAGGCCATGACTTTAGCACCAAACATTTGTTTGTGTAAGACCCTCTGGTAGGCTGTTGGCATCATTTGGAGATTCTATGACTGCTCCCAGTTTGCAGTCATCAGCAAACTTTGTCAGCCACAGACCTTTAGTTTTTGCTATACCAGTTATTTAGTCTCCACAGCTGCCAGGTTACTGCATTCAGGAAATGAAAGAAAACCTGTTCCACTTTGTGCCTATTTGTACTGGCTATAAACTGACTGTTCGCTGTTTTAATTTGACCTTAGGGTAGATACTAGTGTCAGACTCTAACAAATACACCACCACAGGTACAATGTCTGACTGTCTCAGTAATCATCTCCCAAGCTATATCTCACACATCCATTTAAAACTGGACATCTCACACATCCACTTAAACAGCATGTTTATAAAACAACACACAACCTTAAAACTTTAACCCAGAAATGTTCATTACTACCCTATCATCTATTAACTGGAACTTCCTAAAAATCCAATCCTTAGATGATGCTGTAAATAAATTCATTACAACTTTCCTGAATATTCTAAATAGCCTTGCACCTCCTTGAAGGAAGAAACTAAAAGCAAATAATGTAATTTGGCTATCCAAAAAGAGTGGAATGCTAATGCAGGATAGAGAAAAAGCATGGGAAGAATGGTACAAATATGAAACACCATGTTATCGTTAAAACTTCACAATGCTTAACAATCATACTAAAAAGGAAATAAATGAAGACAAAAATGACACTATAATAACTTTCAGAATTATTGTAGACACAACCCAAAAACATTATGTACAGCCATCGAAGAAATCTTCCATCCCAGCTAAAAATTCAACCCAATAATCCGCTGTGGTACAGCGGTAGTGTTGTTGCATCACAGCAAGAGATTCTCCTGTTCAATTCTTGGCTGGAGTGTGTGCGGAGTCTGCATGTCCTCCATGCGGTCGAGTGGCCTCCAAAAGACATGTGTGACTGGGCATGCTTTCGCTGAAGGATGGGCATCGGGCTGGCAACTTGGCACCATAAAAATCGACTGCCAATCATTAGTGGACCGGAGTTCCGCTGTGGCCACTCCTAACAGGGAAAAGCCAAAAAGACAAACAACCCTTCTCCCAATAATTCACCACTAGAAACTGCAATACATTTCAACTCTTAATTCATACATAGTATCTAATCAAGGATTCCCCAAGATCTTATCCTAGTCCTGCCCAGCAGCTACATATCACCACATCCACTTTTACCTTCAAACCTGTGCCCACATCCTGTACAAAACTACTTTTAAACAACCTCAAACCATATTCTACTTCAGCTGATGACCTTCGATGTGAGCACCTTATGATAGCAGTCAATAGCATTGTCTAGCCTATCTCAATCCTTATAAAGAGGTCAGTCCATGAATCTCACGTGCCCTCTGTCTGGAAAAAGCCACAAAATATCCCTCTGCACAAAGGAGGAAATTCAACAGACATTACTATCTTTAGACCTATAGCAGTCTTATCCCCCTCTCCAAAATACTTGAAAAATGTATTCCAAAACAATTGCTAGACTATCTCCTGCAGGAAGAGCTCCTATTCTCCACACAACATGGCTTTTATCCTTCCCATAGTACTAGCACTGCACGTCTAACCTATATAGATACTGTCAATAAAACTAGAGATAATACAAACTTAGTCTCCTTATTTCTAGACTTGTCTAAAGCCTTTGACACAGTTTGTCACAGCAAATGACTACTTCACATATCCTCATTACGTCTCATTCAGCTAATCCTTCTATGGTTCAAAAGCTACCTGTGCATTAAGTATCAGTCAGTAAAATAGCACTCCACCCTCTCTCCATACCTCCCAATCACCACTGGTGTATCACAAGGCTCTATCCTTTGTCCCCTCCTCTTTAGCTTTGTCATCAACACCCTCCACAGATCCACACAACAGGCCTCCCTAATACAGTACACACAGATGACTCTACTCTCATTTGCACATCTGACAACATGGTACACCTGCAAAAAATTATTCAAGAAGCTTTAACAGCCACTGAAACATGGCTTTGTAACTCATAACTCACCCTCGACCATAAAAAACTAACTACTACTTTCTCCTCCAATCCTTCTCTCACAAAAAAACAAAATGTAAAGATAACACAACCATTGACGTCACTTCTCATAGCAAATTATTAGGGATGATAGTGGATGATAGTCTTAAACCTGACCTGCATCTACAAAATTGTGTATCAAAAACTAGGAATGCATTATAGAGTGAAAAACTTTCTCATCATTGTAACTAAAACTACACTTGCCACTACTTATCTCCTCCCCACACTTCTTTACCGTGCTCACATCCTTACTAACCTCCAGGCATCACAAAAATCAAAACTCGAACAGTGCTATAATAACGTTTCTAAATTTGCATCAAATACCCCTTTCAGAACCCACCACTGTATAGCAATAAAAAGCTTAAAATCAGTTAGAACTTCCCCATCAACTAACATATACACAGCTTTTTAACACTTATAAAATTATCCAGCATCCATCTGCTTGTTCAGCACTAAATAGCATTCTACACAACTATGTTCCCAGTTGGTCATTATGATACAATGACCAAAAACTCTTGTCTGTCCACAAACCTATCAAAACTGCTTGGCATTGTTTATACTCATACCATACCATGTTGCTAAGACCTGGAACCCTTACCTGCATTTATCAGGTCAATACCCCCCTCCCATCATTCAAAACCATTCCAGCCAAAAGCTGGCTCTGTTCTTGTTCAACACCAGGATAAACTATATCCTTAAGTGTGAAAAAATGCCTGTTCATACCTTACATTTCCTTACTTTCCCTTCTTCATTCACTTCCTTATAGATTCATAGATTGTTGCTAGGCTAGCAATCCAAGGGGGCCTTTCTATGCCTAACCAAGTTTCCTGAAAGAATAATGATGTCCTGTATCTGAATAGGACATTGAGGGCCAGGCATTTATAAGCTACTGCTATCCATAAGGGACATGGGTGCCAGGCCTGCTGTAAATTTTCTGTTTTCCATTCACTGGTCCAGGTTGCTCTTAAACTGGGAAGTAGGCAAACTTACTTTTATCAATTTCTTTCACCTGGCTTTCTCTCACTTCATATTGCAATTCATGTTTGTATTATACAAACTTACCTTTAATGTCTCTAATAACCTGGTTAAAATTTCTCTAACTATTAAATCATTGTCATATAACTTGAATCTAATTTGGTTTAATTATTTACTCTGTAAATGTTTTTGTATTATTTTTGAAGATTGTAAAATTCTTGTTTTTAAAATGTTTTGTAATACTTTGAAACTTTTCTCCCTGGGCCTCCACTGAAAATGAGCTCCTACCAAGTCAGACTTTGCCATAATCAAATGTCAGTAAATAAATAGAGTCTGTGTCTATTGAAATACTTATCGACTTCTGTTATTATTTCTTTAAGAGTATCTTTTCTTGTTAAATTCATATTCATATGCAAGTTTATTTAATTGCATGTAAGCCTAAAAATGGATAGAGTAAGGTCACAGACAAGATACATGGAGACTTATAAACTCTAGAAAGATAAATAATGAAAGAAATAAAATACCAAATGCATTTCTGTCAGTGTTGTGTATCATATTCCAGAACAAAAAGTTATGTGTTGCCAGGGTTAACTTCAACCATTCCAGCAAAAGGTTCCAAAGATATGGTCCCTAACAAATCAAAAATTTACCTGAAGAATAAAGGTGAACCTGTGTATCCTTCAGAACCTCCTGAAACTACAGAGTAAAGAGCACATAGTATGAATGATACAGGACCATTTATTTATTTATGTTGGTTATTTCTCTGTTTACAGGAAATTCCGAATGGGATTTATCCCATTTTCAGTGGAGGACCGAGGTGAAAAGGTCCACAAATTAGATAAATAAAAATACATTACAGAGAAGAAATTAATAACATTACGTAAAAATACATTGAGTTCTACAGAAACACATTATATAGTATAAAGCAGTATACGTTTTTTAGGAATACATTTCATACATGAGATTGTTGATTACAGAGAGACTCCACAGTTAACAGTACAAACATTATGTAATGTGATTCTCATCTGATTATGGAAGAATGGATAACACAGGAAACAAAGCGATTGTACAGGTGGTAGTACTTAAAGAAATTCTTGTAGTTAGAGTGTGAGATTGACAACACATAAAAGCATGTATGAAAGAAATAGATGTACTAGTTGTTGTTGTGTCTTTCGGCTTTTCCCGGTTAGGGGTCGCCACAGCAGAACTCCGGTCCACTAATGATTGGCAGTATATTTTTACGTGCCGAATTGCCAGCTCTGACGCACAACCTTCAACGAAGGTACACCCATTCACGCATGTCTCCACACAGAAGACGCAATAGCTGAGAATCGAACAGAACAACTTCTTACTGTAAGGTGACAACACTATGTACTAGTAATTTCCTGAAAAAAAAAATTCATGTAGGAGAGAAAAGTAGGTAGACAATAGAGTAGAAAGCTGGTAAAAGCATGAATGAAGGAAGTAGATGACAGTTAGGGGAGTAAGTATAATGTGATTGTATAAGTGATTAACAAGTACAAATTCATGCGTAACCTAGACTACAGAAAGGCTGAGTTAAGAGATACAATCACATTATACTTACTCCCCTAACTTATATCTCTTAACTCAACCTTTCTGTAGTTTAGGTTACGCATGAATTTGTACTTGTTAATCACTAATACAATCACATTATACTTACTCCCCTAACTTATATTAGTGATTAACAAGTACAAATGTATGTGCAACCTAGACTACAGAAAAGTTAAGTTAAGAGATATAAGTTGAAGGAGATGGTGGGTGAGTTCAGGGCTTCAGCCTGGGGTAGTGTGAGAGCAGAACTAGTTGTTTAGTAGGTGTTTCTTCAGTGGTGCCTTGAAGCTATTGAATGTGTCTATCTGTCTTATTTCAGGGGGAATGTGGTTCCATATTTTTCCACCTGTTTATGAGTTTGCTGCACTATTTGACTTTGTGATGGATAGAAGACCTTTGTTGTTGGACCGCAGGACTCATGTAGTGACATGGGCTTGTAGTATTCCTTTTAGAGCTGGGCAATTTTCTGGGGAGTTTATTAGTTTATGGGTTATGGTAAGTTGAGAGTAGTTGAGGTAGTTTGTAAGTTCTAGCCAGTTAAGGCTTTTTAGAGCAGTACGGCAGAGGGCTTTGTAGGGTTTTTTTTTTAAAAATTTTAAGGTTTTTATTTTAGGACATCACTAATTTGTTTCTGATGATTGTGTTACGTTTGTAAAGATGGGTGAGTCATAGAGTAGAAATGACAGTAGGTGTGTTTGTGCTATAGTCTTCCTGGTGCGATAGTGAGGAATTTTCTAGCCCTATAGAGAGATCCTAGTTTCCAGTTTGCATTTTGATGGCTAGGAGTAGGTGTTGGTCACACTTGAAATTATAATCAAGTAATATTCCAAGGAGTTTTGCTTGTGTGGTTTTTTTTTTTTTTTTTGTATGATGATAGATCAATCAAATCATTAATATATATCCAGTATATTAAGGAGAAAGAGCATCAGTTGAGTTTTTTTATCATTTTTTAGCAAGTCTATTGTTATCTTGCCAGTATATTTTATGAAATTTTGTTTGTGTTTGTTGTTGTCCTGTGACCTTAGTTATTTTTGGAGATGCATGTGGCGTATATCATCTGTATATTGCACCAGGGTGTGGTGTTGTGTTGTGGTGTGTTGTTATTAGCAAAAATAGATTGAGAGTAGAGAGGGTGGAGGGAAGGGAGTTGATGCTGACTATAACTGTGAGGAAATTGCAGTAGTCTTGTTGACGATTCATGGCTTGTTTCCTATTGGATAATTAAGGTGGAATCCATCACTGATAGGGTATTGATGCCTAGAGGAGATGCTAGCTCCTGAAGGAGTTTTTACTGTACTGCGGTATCAAAGCATTTTATAGGATCACATGATCATAGGCAATTACTAGGCTATTGACCCGGAGGTCATTTTAAGCCTTGCTGTTTCATCCTAGTATAATACCATAGAAATGCTAGTCACTACCCAATATTGTATTTAATGATGACAACCCAAGTCCAGGAGGGTTGTGGGCAGTTTCTCCTGTAAGAATTTATGGTGCCCCATCCATTCATCCAGGGTTCTCTTGAACAGTGTCATAGAGGTGCTCTGTTTCACATAAATTTGTAGCCTGTTCCAAAGACATGTCAGTCTCTGGGAGATAAATGTGTCCATCCAGCATGTCCTATTTACGTCGCAGGCCATATTTAGGTCCTTAAAATGGGTAACCATAGTCTCATTTGATTTACAGATATGCAACAAGTCCATTAGGTTTGGGTCTTGGATTGCTCTGCAGGCCAGGCATAAGTCTCCCCTAAGAAGTCTATAAGATACTGAGTATAGTGACAGGGACTTTAGTCAGTCTGTGTAAGGCACATGCTGGAGCCCTTTTATCTTCTTTGTTTAAAATCTCTCAGGTCTCTCTAATTGCTGTAGATGCTTAGTACTATACATGCCAAACAGGGCATTATACTCAATTATGGGCTGGATAAGTACCGAGTATGGGGGGGGGGGGAGTTATAACTTCTTTTGCCCTCGAGTTGATGCCTTTACTAATCAAGGGCTCCAGGAAGACTGTTTAGACTAACTTTCCATTGTTTCTGAGTTGATTAGCTGTATTTGTAAAGCTTAGAAGTGCAGTAGTGATACTATGATTAAGTGGAAAACCATGCTGAGTGGAGGAGAGTAAGCCCTGGTTGGTGAGGTATTTGAGTAACTGAGTGCTAATGCATTTGTGTCATATCTTGGATAGGGGTGCAAGGATAGCAATTGCATAATAGGGCAGTAGAATATTCACCTTTATGGAGGGGTATGATGTATGATATTTTACAGATGTAGGGGACATGGTTTTCTTTTATGGATCTATTAATCAGCATGGAGACAGGGAGTGCTATAGCTTCTGCTGCTATTTTGAGGTACTCAGCTGGTAACTTATCAGCAACCAAGGTGGTCAGTTTCAGTTGTAGTAGGTATTTTTTATTGTTGAGGTGGGGGCACTATCTGGTTTAAAGAGTACTTTGCTGGTGGCATGGGGTTCTGAAATAGTGAGGACTAAGGAGGAGTTTTGCTTGGTTAGTGATAAGATAGAGTTTACAAAGAGGCTGCCTTTCGGAGTCTTACAGGTCCAAGTGATTTTTCTTCATTTTCTCAGATTCTGTAAAATCTGTACTAATCAGTCTTCTTTCCACATTCTGTCCATTCTTATCATCTGTCATGGATTTAGCTACCTATTCCCTATTAAACATTGGTTCATTTTTGTCTTAGCTTGCTTAGCTTGCTTTGCACACCTATCTTTTAACCTGCAGGTTTGATTGATCTCACTTCTCTTAAAGGCCTGATTTGACTCTGCTTTTCTTATTATTATGTATAATTTGTATTATTCTCTGTTTCTCTTTTACATATTCTGAAAACTTTTCTGATATATTTCTGCAAAGACATGCTCCTACTCAGTGTATCATTGTTCTTGTGCATACTAACATTTTTGCTTATTATTATTCGTTAAATCTGAATGTAAAGGGAAAATGAAAAGTATAAACTTATACGAAGGGAAAACATGCTCCCGAGATTATTAAAAAGATATATTTTTTTCTGCTGCACACTTCTTGGTAAAATATTTTCCTTAAGAAGACACATGTTTAATATAAAATTTTACATCTTTCATAAACTAGAATAACAGAAGCAACCGTAATTATAATTGGTGCACCCACAGCATAATTGTAATACTGGTTTACCATTCATTTGTTACATTCTATAGTACAGTAAAATAATAATTTGTGCAACAGTATTTTAAGTAAGTATACTTTAACGTTATATTGACAGTGCAGATACTCCCCAAATGAATGAAGATAAAGCATTTAAAGGGTATATATCAGAAGATTGAAGTTTCAAAACTTCGAATCTGATATGGTTGACACCATATGATCAAAGTCTTGAAACTTCAAATCTTTTAATGGAGATCTCCGTACAGTGCGGAAAGGGAAGATTTCCCTTTTCTGCACTGTAGTGCGATCTCGGAGTTGGTATATTTAAGTAGCGGGGAGTGTGGGCGGTTCAGGGGGGCTTGCCCCCCTGCTTTGAGCATTTAAATGGTTTGTTTTTGTAGGTTGTGCTTTATTACATTTTCGATGTTTCAAGACTTCGATTATATGGTGTCGACCATATCAGATTCGAAGTTTTGAAACTTCGATAATTTTATATAGACCCGAATTTAAAGAGTTATAAAGTGGACTGTGACTGGGTCTCTGATCATAACAAACTATGTGTTTAAGATACATATTTCAAGAAATTCACTTTCAGAGTGAAGCCATGTAAAGTCTGTGGTATCAGTGTGAAGAGCACATAAAAAGAGTTATGATTGTTGAGATCCCATCACATGAAAAGAATGTGGGAGTATAATGTGCTTTACAGATTTGGAAGCCACAAAATGCTTAGTGCTGTCAGATAGAGAGCAGACAGAAGAGGTATTCCTTTGAGGAATTAATACATTTAAAGACTGTCAGATTCATTTTTTTAAAGTATGGCAGAATAAAGAATCTAATACGTCTCTGTATTTGCTCGCTATGGCCACTTCTACTGTGATACTAGAGCTTAACATCACTTAGAGGTGCTTAACAAAAAGTTGTTAAGCTCCTTTCTAAAGTTAGAAATGGGTTTAGAAAGCATGGGCTGTATTCATGAACACTTACAATGTGTACACGATCTGTATTCAAGAACATCACTACAACATTTTTTGTGCTGTCTATTCATTCAGAAAAGTTACTTAGTCTACACATTGAGGGGACCTTTAGGAATCACCCACGATATTTAAGGCTGCAAGAAAATCAGTAGGAAAATTAAAATTAGGAGGAAGAAAGCGGAGGTTATGCTTGTATTGTCTGTTTACTCAGAATGGTGTACACTTATTGTAGGCATTCATGAATCCAGCCCCATGTCTTATTCCCAGTTTTTAAGCACAATCTACGCAATGGTATAATTTTAGCAGCTAATAAGTCATAAGATAAAGGTATTGGAAGGAACAGATTGCTGTCCCATAGTTATAGTATAATCTTTATTGAAATTTCACTCTCAAGATACTTTACAGAAAAGTAAAAATGTAAACTGCACCATATAAAGAAAAAAATGTTGCAAACTACCAATCCATTCTGTAATATATGTATACTGTCTTTAAAAGGGTAATCAAATTTGCTCAAATCCAAATCACACTATCATAGAGGCTCCAGTACCAAATGTACAGTAATACATTTGCCTGTGTACTGTTTTCTAGTATAAACAAAAGATATAAATGCCTGGTACCTATCTAACCTTCCCAGCTTCTCTATAATTTATAAACCTACCACTTGGTAGTTGCCAGGGAGATCAGTTCAGTATGTGTAAGTTCATAAAAACATAATAATGCACTCAATCTTTAAATGTATATTTTCACTCATTGCAGATATCGAATGATCTTTCACTGGAATCCCCAAATTATGCAATTTAAGTATTAGATATATCCAGCCAGAGACTCCTATTAAAAGTCAAACAAATCTGAATCTAATAACATTAAATATCACATGGTAATATCCCCATCCAAAGCATAAAACCAGAATGTCTCAACATTTTTTTTTTATTTATCACAAATACGTATATTCTTCCTTTATGTTGCAAATAATTTATCACTACCACATCCATAGCAGAATGCAGATGCTAATTCCTCCCTGTTAGGGTCCCATGTAACAAGTTTAGTCAGCCTTTCCAGTGCTATCTCCTCTACATACTTATATACATTCAGGGTCATCCTTGTATAATACCTTACATGGTGGTTAAATATCTTAAGTCCTGAATGGCTCTTCCTTGCCTTTTCTTTTTTAAAATTTAAACAAAAATATATGTTCTTCAATCAAAATAGAAGAATAACCAGTCAACATGGCTGAATACAATGAAGTAGCATTTCCAAAGTTTAATAAAACAGCATAAAATGTGTAATAAAACAGCATAGAAATATTAAAAACATCCAAGAAAAAGCCAAGTGCTTTCACACCTATCCAGGTGCTTCTTCAGATCTAATAAAACAGGAAGAGAATGCTACTTAAATACACACAGTTTCAGGTCTACCTCCTAAGGTCATGTGACCTAAGCATTGGTCTTAAAGGAACACAGACATTTAAAGCTTTCCGTCTGTCACTTTGTAATTCTAAAATCCATTTAATTTCAATACATTCTGTTTTAGTGCTGACATCACCACCTCTAATGCTGACATTAAAAAGCTGTAGCACAATAAACTTAAACTTATGAGTACTTCCAGCAATGAAAACACGTTTGACAGTGCATTTCTTTTATCTTTTCTAAACACATCATAAATATGTTCATGTACACGGTCTTTCAAAGCTCTGTTAGTTTAACCAAGATAAAAACTTTTACAAACAGTGCAGCTAGCTAAATAAACAAAAGATTACAACTTTTACATTTGCAAAGAAATTGTATTTATAAACCTGCTTAGTCTCAGGATGCTCAAATCTGTCAGTAGTTTCAATAAACTGACACATATTACAATCTCTACAAGGGTGAGTTCGTATTCTATTAGTAATCCTTCATTTCTTCTGAACATGTTTATAGCACAACATTTTTTTCTAAGAAGTATTGTTCTTAAAACAAAATTTGAGAGCCTCACCTAAAATAGTTTTGTTTCTGTCATCACATGTAAGGACATGCCAGTGTTTTTAATAATTTCACAGACAGAGCTAACATCATTTGAGAAGGTAATGCTCATTCTCAGAGTGTCTCCTTGTGACAGCCTAGAACTCCTAGCATCTGGGTCTTAATGAGAAAAATATGGTTTGGCCTGGGCATTCCTATTAGATAGAGCCCCTTGTTGTGCTATATCTGTCAAGCAGAGTGCCTCTTTGGACCTCTTCAAGAGGAACATTGACGATTGATGGGAGAAAGGAAATTCACCCCAGGGATCACGTCAGTCGCCCTGCTAGACAGGGGTCCAGGAAAGTAAATAATGTGGGAAGAAATAGCCAGGGAATTGTTATGGCTAGGCTTGTATAGGCCCTAGGGCTGATAGCCTAGTACCAACCTATGAACCTATGAACCTATGAATCTGTCTCATGCTGTTGGTAGCTGCTACTATTAAAATCATTTTCCAGCTCATCAAAAGCAGATACCATACATTCATTATCTGCACTGAACCTGGCATGCCTAAGGAATTATCCTTTCAAGACATTCCTGGGAATATGTTATGTGTGCATATGCTGCCTATGTAAAATACTACGTTTTTTACAGGACTTTTTGTAAACTTGAGTATTTAAACCATTCAGTTTCTTGATGATTTTAGCATCTAAATACTCAATATTCTCAGCAGAGAACTTAGGAGTAAATCATAGGAACATGTTTGTGTGTTGCAGGTATGCAACAAAATCATGCAGCATAGAAACAGAACCTGCCCATACAAAAAATATATCATCCACAAACCTGGCATATTATGGAATATACTGTTTAAAAAGATTGCTCTCATTAGAGGCATAGAGTGTCTCCCAATAAGCTAGCGCTAGGTTTGTATAGCTATTGGCACAAGGTGTGCCCATTGCTACACCCACCCTCTGCTTGTATAGCTGACCCTTCTAAGACTGTTTTATTAGATCTGAAGAAGCACCTGGATAGGTGTGAAAGCAGTTTCTTTTTCTTGGATGTTTTTAACATTTTATGCTGTTTTATTCCACATTTTTATGCTGTTTTATTAAACTTTGGAACTGCTACTCCATTGGATTCAGCTGTGTTGACTGGATACTCTTCTACTTGGATTGTCTGACTTATGTTTAACCAGTCTTCACCCACCTGCATTGGTTTGCCTTCCTCGTATGTGTTCTTTGGTCGTATGCAGTTAGTCTGCTGTTTTTTTTTTTGTTTTGTTTTTTTTTTTTTGCTGAGGCTTGGAATTCATGAAATAACTGAGTTTTTAACTCTTCTGAGTAATCTGTTTCATTTTCTTTAACTGTGTCCTCAACTTGAAAACAATGTGCTCTCCCTAATGATTTTTCTTTGACCTACAAATCATCCCAATCCATCAGGGAAAAGAACTTTGAGAAGAGCAAAACTCCTTACTCTTAAATTTTTAAATTTTTCAAACAACACTTCCTCCAAATGCTAAAATCCAAGCTCAAGTGCTAAACTATTTGCCTAGAAACATTCCATGTCAAAAAAGACTCCAAAGCTGAAATAATAAATGCTGTCTAAGAAATTAGTTTCACATTTAATCCCAATAATTTTTTTATTTCACTTTTGTCATGCCTGCTGCCAAAGAGGGAACTGATGCGCTTTCTTAATACTGATTTTTTTTGCACATAGTAGTTAAGGTTACAAGTTTATCTTTCATGAATTAAATACAATTCAGTACTTCATCTCCTGAGACTTTGTCTATCACTCAGGATTTTTATCAGTTTCTTTTCTTCTAATTAACCAGCTTATCTCCAGGTGTTGCTACCAGTCCACAGATCTTCAGAAATTGTGGACTCGCTGTTACAAATGGAGTAAAGGTTTTATAAAGCATATTACTGCTTATCTGGAAATGGCAGATATGTATTTTTAAATAAAAAACAGATAAAGTCACCACAACACCCACAACTCAACAGAAAAAAAAACAGTTTATTAATAATAAAAAGACAAGACTTAGGGTTTTCACCTGCATTCACATAGGCATCACCAAAGTCAAAACTGTAATTCCATTAAGTCCCTTATGTAAGTGAAGTCAGGTAATTAGCATAAATAATTAAGAATCTACACCCTCCTTAAAGGAACAATGTCAAGCTGCATACAGTCTACATATTTCAAATAACCATCTACTAATACAACTAATTTAAAATAACACATCTAAAATACCTTAAATGAAATACATAGCACACATCATGTTAACAATAAAAGTTAAGTTATGAAAATACAGAAACTTTTATGTAACACTTCAAATTTGCATCAACCATAATTTCATTAAACTAATTATAGAACAACTGTCATTAATTCCTGGGGATACTGTGGTATTAAGTCTCAATTGCCACATAGTTTCTATAAACTCTAATACTGTGTTATAATCACCCCCCATCATTGTACATCACTCTATCTATAATAAAAAATAAAAACTTTTTAAAACCAACACATATCACCCTGTGACAAAGTAATGCATCCGTGGTCTTTCTATTCTTAATATCCCTAAGATATTCTGCCATTCTATCCCATAACTTTTGGGTAGTCTTCCCTACATAAAATGCAGAGCAACTACCACACAGTGCAATATATACTACCATTTTTGTGTTACAAATGCGCCTTCCTGGACACTGTATAGTCATTCTGTACCCTTGCACTGTCACATATGGACACTTGTGTATAAATCTACAGTATTTACACATATAGCATTTACTCGTTAATGAATTGTAGGACTTAAGTTGATTATCCTTGCTTTTTCAAATATTTCCTTTAGATGACTTCCTCTACTGTAAGATACTAGTGGTCATTCACCAAATTTATTTTTCAATTCACTAGTAATAGTTAAATCCCAACAATTATTAATCACTCCTCTCAATGTAACAGTCTCATGGCTAAAAGGCAATACCATTACTTTATTTTGAAGCACTGCCTGTGCTGAACTTAATCGTTTATGCTAATTACCTGACTTAACTTATATAAGGGACTTAATGAAATTGCAGTTTTGACTCCGATGATGCCTATGTGAATGCAGGTGAAAGCACTAAGTCTTATATTTTTATTATTAATAAACCATTTTATCCATTGAATTGTGGGCATTGTGGTGACTTTATCTGTTTTTTATTTAGATATGCATTTTTGTTTGTGAGGAAATGTTACAGAATTTTTAATGACGGGTTGTTTAAATAGAAGAAACTTTAAAAAAATTCCTGACTCACAACTTCATTCCTTTGTTGCAGAGGAAAAAAATGCTAGCAACCTAAGTGGAAACATTCCCAACATCTTCTTCCTTATAATCCAGTTTCTGCAGGAAACCAATAGTCTTTTGGAGCTCAGAAGTTACCCTAAGAGGCGTTGCACCTAAACAGTTTTCTATTTCATTTTTCTCATTCACATTGCTGGCCATGAGGTCTGCCAACATTTCAAAAATGTCAGTCTTTTCACTATCCATCTTATGCATTTCTCCCCTTTTATCTACAGATATGTTGTATATACCAGTGTACTCCTCAGATGATGTATCAACTTTTGCAAAAATAAACTATATTATTTATAATTTTCTGCAGTCTTATGAGCAGTAAGAAGAGAAGAAGCCTTTCTTTCTGAAGCAGTATAAGATCTCTGCTAGTTCACACTTTGAAATACTAAGTCCACAGGGAATTAACTGGTGTGGCATCAGTAATTTAGAGATGGAATAGCCAGAAAAAGATGAACATATTGTTAGCATCTTTATTTGCAAAAGCAAGATATTCTGTAGCATCATTAGGAAACTGTTCCATAACAACTGACCGAATAACAAAATCATTACAATCAATGAAATATAGTCTGGTGCACTACAAGTCTATCATGTTGCAATCTGAGTCCTTAGGAACATATTCAGGGCTTGATGCTATTTTTATTTTTAGCTTAGAGATTTATGTCTATAGCTATGTCCGTATACAATTTGGCGGGCTTGTAGGATGTATATCACTTCATTAACATCAAGGTACATCAAGAACTAAAACTAACAAGCAAAAAACATCAAAATTAACAGGTTCCATTGAACCCATGAAAACCACGAGCACACACAAACACACACGTGCACACACGCATGCACACATGCACTCACACGCGCACGCACGCACTCACAATCACTCACATGCACACACACACACGCGCGCACACACACACACACACACACGCACACACACACACACACACACACACACACACACACACACACTCTGAAATTAAAATAAGAAAATTAGCATCTTTGCAAGAGGTAAACCTCCTTCACTCCACCACACCCCCATACAACAGCAAAGGACAGAGCTTGTGAATAAAGAAAAGATTTTACATATATCACTGTGCCTGTATAAAAATGATTGAGCTAAAGAAAATAGAGTTATAGCTATAAAGGCCAATCAGAGTTAAGTGTGGAATGTATAAAAGCAACTTTAGGTATCACAGATCCAAACTGACTGGAATCAGAAGGAATTAGAGCACACAGTCGATTTAGTATTTTATTGGCCAACACTGGTTTTACAGTATAGTTTTACAATCTAGGTCTTCCAGCTAACACATCTCTTTCATTAGAAGTTATTAATGCTTCATACAGGATTTTGATAGCCAAGGAGGAGTAAAAATAGAGAATTTTGTATTTGCTAAAAGAGATATTTTAAGCAGTGCTCTTGGAGAACAAATTTTAACTTGTAACTTGGCCACTTAGATGTGTGAAATACTTCTGAGACAGAAAGGTGATGTGTGTGAGTGTGTGTGTGATTGAAATTTTAAATGGCAACTCATACGGTCTACCATTAAAGTGAAGGCTTCCTTGAATGATGACACCCACACTCATTTCCTCTTCTCACCCCAGCACAGATCTATATTCTCCATGCTCAATTTTCGTCTCTCTCTCTCTCTCTTTCTCTCACACACACCCTTTCTCACGTCTAGTTTCCTCATTCCCTCCATCTCTTTCTTTTCCCACCATCCCTTCTTTCTTTCACTCCACCTTACTCAACTATCTTGTCCCCTCATGTATACTGTGACATTGTACATATTGTAAATAATAATTGGTTCAATATCCCTTTACACACCATCTGTTGCACTGTTTTAAGAATGCATAACTAGTGTTTATGTGTGTGTGTGTGTGTGTGTGTGTGTGTGTGTGTGTGTGTGTGTGTGTGTGTGTGTGTGTGTGTCTGTGTGTGTGTGTGTCTGTGTGTGTGTGAGTGCGAGCTTTATGCAATTATCTATTACATTATTTTGTCAAAGGCATGTATAACCAGTGCTACTATTTGATATTCATTGTATTTGCATCTTTGAAAGCTCCAGATGAGGCAGAAAATGGTCCAGATGAATCATTGGTCTACCCCACTCAACAAATAAAATAAAAAAATAAAATACAAAACTAGTGTTTATTTAGAATAAAAAATGGCCAATATTAATTCAATTAATAAGACATGATAGTTAATGGGATTCACAATAAATAGACATGCTATAAGGTGAATTAAATTATTAAATTGCATTAAATTGCATCTCCGATCTTGTATCCCAGGCAGGTATGACCCTAACCCTGAGTAGCATCCTGCCATCACCCAAAATGATACCACAGTACAAGGACAAAATGATTGACTTCAACAATTGGCTAAGCTTCTGGTGTCATTCTAAGGGGATCCAGTATTTGTCTGCCTGGGACAACATGATCGACAGTCCACGATGCTTTGCCAGAGATGGCCTGCACCTGTCACCCTTAGGATTCTGGATACTGGCTAAGGCTCTTGCCACCCCTATAGTGCCTTTTTTAGGCAAGGTTCAAATGACAAATTCACCACCATAACAGGTACAAGCAAGCAAAATCTAAGGGTAATGCTGCTCAATGCTAGAAGTCTAAACCTCAAAATGCACTCACTCGAGGCACTCCTTAAAATGGAGAACATTGACATCTGTTCAGTGACAGAATCCTGGTTCAAAGCTCCAGAGAGCAGCCCTGCATTACCAGGCTTCAATTCATATCACAACTTTCGGCCACCTAACCCAGAAAGAAGCACTAAAGGTGGAGGCATGTCCATACTCATTAAGGATATCCACACCTCCAGGCTAGTTGTACAGCATAATGCATCCAAGATTATCCAAGTGCAACTAACTCTGGGCAAGACCGCAATCCAAATTGTAGCTTGCTACAGACCCCCCACCATGCCCCAGGATTCACACTCCTCATTTCTTGATACACTGGAAAGTATTAGGGTACAACCCAACACCCTAATAATGGGCGATTTCAACTACCCCACCATTAACTGGGAAAACTACTCATGTACCAACTCTTTTGCTCAACGTTTTCTAGAATTCATAAATTCCAATGCCTTGGATCAACTTATTCACACCCACCAGGGGCAGCAATATCCTAGACCTGGTCATTACCAACATGGGAAACCGGTGTTCCACACCAGAGGTCAATTCCTCGTTGGTCAGATCCGACCACAAGCTAATCAGCCTAGACATCCACATCCCACCCCCAGCCCCAATTAGGGAAACCATCATAAAAAACTTCTCAAAAGCCAACTTCACACTTCTTAAGACAGAAGTGGCAAACTTCATGACACCCATGCAGATGGACAATAGAGGTATGACTGCCGAATCCTACACAAATGCACTTTATAAGCACTTACACGAGTGCATGGATCATGCTATCCCTAATAGAACCAATATGTTATCCTCCAAAAAAAGGAAGCCAATCTGGTGGTCCTCTGCCATAAACAAACTACAACAGAAGAAAGAAACTGTTGCAAAAAAGAGTAAAATCCCATGACTGGAGGAACTCCCTGGTCAACCTCAGTAAGAAGATGAGATCCCTCATAAAATCCTCCAAAGCTAGTTATGAAAACAAAATTGCCACTGACTCTAAAGGCAACCACAAAGCATTCTATAGCTATGTCAAGAATCTAAATGGGAACACTCAGATCTGCTCTGAGTTACAGCATAATGGCACTAAATATACAGAACCAACTGATATTGCCAACATCCTAGCAGATAAGTTCAGTGCTAACTTTACCCCCCTCTCACCTCCTAGAGGGCCCATCTCTATACCGGAAGAATGCAAAGTTCCTATAATCATGGCTGCACAGGTAAAAAACACACTCTCCAAAGCCAAGAACACAGCATCCATGGGACCTGACAATATCCCAGGCTGCGTTCTACATGAACTACAGAATGAACTGGCACCCTACCTAAGTACCATGTTCAATCATAGCCTCACCTCAGGCTTTGTACCCACTGAATAGTGCACCATGACAGTTATCCCACTCCACAAAGGGGGAGCCACGACGGACCCCGGGAACTACCGCCCCATTAGCCTGACAAGCCTGGTCTGCAAGGCCATGGAATGTATCATCGTGGAACTCATAAACAAAGACATTGGTAATCTCCAAACTCTGGACCCTACTCAGTTTGGATTTGTAAAGGCAGATCATGTCTCCTAAACCTGATTGACTTCTTTAAAGCAGTCACCAAAGCCATAGATGAGGGTAAAATGTTTCACACAGCTTATCTAGATCTCGCCAAGGCTTTCGACACCATCCCCCACTCTGGAATTATAGATAAGCTCACTAAACTAGGTATAAATCCCTATGTCACAAGATGGGTTGCCAACTGGCTCACGGACAGAACCCACACTGTGAAAGTAGCAGATTCCAAATCTGACATCAGACCAGTGACAAGTGGAGTACCACAGGGTTCAGTCCTGGGTCCTCTCCTGTTTGGTATCTACTTCTCTGAAGTGTAGGCCAACACAGAAGGTCTTTGGCTAACAAAGTTTGCAGATGACTGCAAACTAGGAGCCATAATCAATACTCCTAACGATGTGGACAAACTACAAAAGGGCCTCACTGAGACAGATACCTTGGTGTCAAAGCCATAGCCTGAAGCTCAGTGTCAAAAAGTGTATTGTCATCCCCTTTGGTAAAAACTCTGTACCCATGAACTACCACATAGCTGGTAGACCACTTAATGCCGAAAATGTGATGAGACCTTGGGACACAGGTGGACAGTAGTCTCTCCTTTGATAATCACATCGCCACAGTGGTCAGGAAATCCTTCTATGTGTCTCATCTCATCACAAAAGGATTCTCATCCAGAAAAAAAGAGGTCATTGTTCCCCTCTACTCATCACTCATTAGACCCATTATAGAGTACAATGCCCCTTTTGGTATGTACCTCACAAGACATCTACAACAACTGGAAAGACCACAGAAATACCTCACAAAGAGGATTACTGGCCTCAAACAGATGCCCTATGCAGACCGTCTCAAAAAACTACAGCTTTACTCCATCGCATATCGCCTACTCAGGGGCAATCTCTGCCTGACAAAGCTATGTCAAACCCAGAGCTGTTGGACATGCTCCACTTAAAGAGATCCCAATCCCTCCAAGCTACACGCTCTAGGGACCTTAACCTTGTCACCACAATAAACAGAATATGCTGGAGGGATAGATTCCTGTCCCAGAGACTTCCCATACTCTGGAACAGACTACCTATCTATGTCAAACAGAACTCCTCATTAGCACTCTTCAAGAAAAATCTTGATGATTGGATGGGAAATGGGAAATTCACCCCGGGGATCACTTCTGTGGCTCTGCTCGACAGGGGCACAGGAAAATAATTTTCTTGGGTGGCGAAAGCCAGGGTACATTTTTTGGCTAGGCCTGTATGGGCCCTAGGGCCGATAGCCTAGTACCTACCTATGAACCTATGAAAATCTAAAACTAATTAAATTAACAACTTACAACCTCCATTAGCTGAGCAAAAGCTATCACTTCCCATCTGTTCTAATGTGTTTTGACATATGGCCAGATCAGAATGTCTACCTTTTATATAACCATAAAGGTACCTCTAGTAAGCCCTAAAAATTGTGTTATGCAGAAGTTCCATTAGAAGGGTGCATGAATGTTAACTGTATTCATACTTGAAAAAAATACCACAGTGGGTCTTAATTGAATGGATGAGAAATTTAGTGTTGTTTTGCTATATAAACCTGAATATTAAATTTGACAAATAGAAACACAGAACAGTTTTGTTATACGAGACAGCAAAGGACAAGTCCAACCAACTACTAAAATGATTTTTCATCATACGGCCAAACTTAAGGATATTTTCCTTCCTTTAATTATCAGAAGTGTTAGGTATATTTACTACTTATTGGTGACTCACTTTTGAAAGGAAATTTTCTTTTTGAGTTTGACAATAACCAGCTGCTCATGTTTGAAATTTGTCCACCCACTCCCTCAGCTAAGAAGCTCTGTAATTAAACTGCATTTTCAGATTGCAGAGATAAAGCAAAAGCTCTGCTTGTAATCTAGGAATAAAAAATTTAAAATATTCATTCACTGTGATCTGCAATTCATGTGAAGGCAGATAATGTTTCATTCAGCTAATTAAGAAAGCTATTCAGTACACTTGAAATTCAAACACTGTATACCCTGCTTTTAAACTAAGAAAAAAACAGGAAAACATCATGTGAATTAAAATGCAGAGCAGATGAGACAACATGGGCAGTATAGTCCACAGTTTTCACTGCTTAAGTGTCAGCAGTTATATTAACCTTTCTTATTGCTTTTACTGCAACTTACCATCGTCACGATCTGTCCCTTTTATCTGGCCACATTTTAAAGGATGTGGGCTTCCTCAAATCGTTACACTGTTATCCCAGACTGTTACATCCACTCCCTTCATGTTCATCTGTTCCTGCTTTTCTTAACATGAGAAATATGGTTTTGGATGACTACCTGTCTCAGCTCTATCATGCTTGAAGTGTCTTTGATATGCAGACAGGTTCTAAGTTAATTTCTTCCAGCTGTAGCATTAAACTTTATTTTACTTATTTCCAGATTTAGGATGACCATATAGTGACATCCATGTGGTATGGTGGATTTTACCATGACATGTCAACAGATGTACACCCTCATCATATTTGGACAATCCAGTTTAAATACCAGCAGCAAGTCCTGCTGAATGAACTTTAGGCCTGAAATAAGGTGGCTGAATGCAAAAAGCAGGCTGTATTTTTCTGTTGGAGTGAGAATTTATTCCTTCTTCCCCCTGCAAGGTGGGGCTGTAATCCCCATTCCCCTACTTTATGTAATCAGTTCCACAGTTATGCCACCTTTGGGGAAAGTGGAAATTACTCATGAAAGGATTTTTTGTAATCTGCCTTGATTTTTCAGGTCACTGTTTTTTTCAACTGTATCTCTTGCTCCTAATTTGACTACAATATGAACTTAGTTTCAGTTACCTCTTAACAAACAAGGAGACCTGGAAAGCATGAAAAGAGATGTCTTAAATGTAGAGTCCTGGAATATTAAATCTGAAAGAGGAAAAGGTACTGGAAAACTAAGATTTCTCAAGTGTAGATGTAAAAATGTTTCATTTTGCCTTGTGTTAAGATGGAGAATTCCCTTCTTCTGCAGAACCAGCAGCCAGGGTTCAAAAATAACCTTGGAAGTATGTCTTGTTACTGCCCAGATCATACACTGAATTGTTTATCGAAAATGTATATATCTTTGCAGTGTAGCAAAGGTGATGTAAGCACAATAATAATAACTGTGAATTATTGGTAGATGAAAGTCATCACATCCATTCCCAGAATCAGTGTCACATCTGAACTGATGCCAGACCCTTACTTTGCTGTCTCATTCAGCAGCCTTCGCTGGATACTTTCCATGGGTATTTTTGCTGCCTTATATGCATTTATCATTACAGAAACATTGTTACTTTGGCACTGCCAGTGTGTCTGACCTGACCATGGTTCATCTGGCAGTCTAAATTCACAGAGAACGGCTTCTCCCTACTAACTCACATACATGTGACTGTAAAACTGCTTTGTGGAGCCTGCATATAAGGTTCATTAACATGGGCAAAACAAGGGGTTTAACAAGGGATGTAATTCCTTCCCTTTTATGCAACCATCATCAGCTGTTGGTGGACAGAAACTGGGGTCTGTCAAGCTACTCTGTGCATGTAATGTAATTTTTTTCTTTGTACGTTTTGGCGTCTCATCGTGTATGTCCTGGAGTGAAATTCTGCAGTAGGGAATGTAGGACTGTATAGGGAGTCAAAACATTTCTTTCATATACAGCTTGCTGTATGTTCTGGTCGGTGACTATATAACTGCCTAAGGAGTCGCAACATGCCTTTGTTATGCCGTTCAATGTATGTTTTGTGGAGTCATTGTACAGCTGCATAGGAAGTTATAACCTGCTCTTACTATACAATTCAGTGTGTGATCTAGCCAGCAGTTGTGTAACTGTATAAGGCATCAGAAAACATATTTGGTATGCAATTTAGTGTATCATCTGGGCAGTGAAAATGTAAATGCATAAAGAATCACAAAACATCTTTGGTATGCTGTCCAGTGTATGCTCTATCTATCTATGGTTAGTCTTGCAAAACAGATGTAAAGATATCAAAAATAAAACAGGATTTTTTAAACCTAATCCCCATCAAGCTTAAAACAATATAAAATACCCTTTTGAATAGGGTTCAGTTCAGAATCCCCAAATAACCTCAAACAATAATTCCAATAACGAACTCTCAGATTACTTGGGTAACATAAATGCTACACCAGTATAGCTTAATTTTCCTAAGATATTTGCATGGATAAGATACCCTTTTTTTTGAATATGACTAAGAAAAGGCAGAGCTCATTCTTTTACCATGCTATTGAAAAGAGGGCATATTCGACCACATTGTTTCCATAAGAGTCTTATAACCAAATGTCATACAAATTGAAATGATTGCATTACACAAAAAAGACTAGTATGTAGAATAGTATACAATCCTAAGCCTCAGCAAACCTCATCTTTAACCACATTTGCAACACCATCACCATACGCCATAAACAAAGGAAATGGAATATTATGTCTAAAATACTATTCGGCTTCTTCTAAGAGATCCTGGTAGTTTGAAAGAATAACATTACTAGCCAAAGCAAACAAGATACAGCTCAAAGGGTATCCCAATTTCTTTCTTTTATTAATCTTATGATCATTACTTAACTGCCTATTAATTAAGATTTTAATATAAGTATTCTGATATATCAATCATATGACTGTCAAATGAATGACAATCATTCAAAGTATTCCTTAACATATCATGTCTAATATTGTCATATGCTTTGCCAATATCACAAACCGAATTTTATAATCTGCTTTTTTCTTTGAATACAATTAACTGCTTCCTTAAATAAAAGTAGGATACATGTAATACATTTTCCATTAACCCATAACTATACATAGGTTATAGCTTGATAGAAGATTACTAGGCCCTTACAAACCTAGCCAATATAACCTGATTTTACTCAATATATGGCCCCTAGGGGCAAAAGAATGGCATGGATTTGTGTTTGTTCATTGAGTATCTTACAGATTGCCCCTGTCTATAAGGCACATAGGCACTACCCCAGGTGTGAATTTGTGATTCCTATCCATTGATCCAAATTGCATTTGAAGAAGCCCAAGGAAGGGCTCTGTTTAATGTGAATAGGAAGCATGTTCTGTTTGAGTTGCTGACTAAGTTTAGATCCCTAGATCAGGTGGCCCTCATGCTGTTTGACTTGTGGATGTGTAGCAGCTCCATTAGGGCTAGATGTGTGAGTGCCTTGTAAGTCAGGCAGAAGTCACATCTTATAAGTTGGTAGGAGACAGAGTAAAGTGATAGGACTTTTAGTCTAGCTGCATAGTTCATGCTGTTTACACTCTGTATTTTCTTTGCGAGGAATCTCTGAGGTCACTCCAGCTGCTGTAAGTGCTTAGTCAAGTACATGCCAAATGGTACATTGTACTCGATTACTGGTCTAATTAGAGATGAGTACAGCAGGACTATAATTTCCTTGAATCTGAATGTCATACCTTTACTTATAAGTTGTGCCACATAAGAGGACTTCCTCACTAATGTGGACATATGCTGGTCAAAGTTCAGGCTAATCTCTATTTCTGTACCTAGATCTCTCAACTCTGAGTTTACTCTTAGGGGTCTGCTATTGATATTATAATTTTCAGGGATATTTCACTTCCCAGTGGGTATGATAATGCATTTTTCTTATTTAGTTTTAGGCCATGGTTCATTTGTCTGATGTAGACCCAAATGAAGGATATCTACATCATGGGAGGACTCAGTGATTGCCCCTAGCTTGTAGTTGTCAATAATCTTTGTTATCCAGAGGATTTCCACATTAGCCTTGACTTCAGAAAAGTATATTCTGAAGAGGAGAGGTCCCAGTACTGAGCTCTGTGGCACACCATTGCATAGTAAATGGCCTCTTGCTGGATCTGGATTCACCCACTTTAACAACATGTGTCTTGTCCATGAGCCAATTGGTTATCCATCTAGTGATGTAGGGATTTATGCCAGTTTTGTGAGTTTATTTATAATACCTGAGTGGAGAATTGTGTCAAATGCCTTGGCCAGGTCCAGGTAGGTGGTATGTACTGTTTTACCCTCATCCATGGCCTTGGTGACCTTTTCAAAGAAATCCATCAGATTCAGTAGGCATGACCTGTCCTTCACAAAGCCAAATTGAGTAGGGTCTAGTGTTTGGAGTTTTTGTATGTCAGTATTTATCAGGTCCATAGTTATTCTTTCCATGGCCTTTTCCATGGCCTTACATAAAAGACTACTCAAACTTATGGATCTGCAATTTCCTGGGTCAGTAGGGATAACTGTTTTTGTCCTCCACTCTATTGGGACAAAGCCAGTAGATAGGTTGTGGTTAAACAGAGATCCTAATGGGCCTGATAAGTCCTGATTTAAGCTGTTTAAAAAGCAACCTAGTATATAATCAGGCCCCATTGAAGCTATGTTTTTAGCTTTAGAGAGTGCAGTGGCAACCTGTTCTTTGGTGATAATTGGTAGTGGAGTAGTGGAAGGTATTTTGTGGGGAGTGAACTGGGGGTGATAGACGGTCTGGTACTGCTGTTTCTATGCAGTTGTTTATATGGTCATACGAGGCTTTTATGTATGTCTTTGCATATGTTTCTGTGTTTTCTGGATTTGGGAGAGCTTAGAAACTAGCTATGCTGTCCCTTAATAGGAGATAATTCACCTTAGAGAAATTCTTAACATTTTTGGGGTAAGGTGGGGAGACTATTTTTACCTTTATTTCAAGGGAGACCACTTTGTGATCTGATTTTACCAGAGAGGACATCACACTGGGAGCTGCAGCACTCGCCTATATTGATGAGTACCAGATCTAGGATATTTATTCCCCTAGTAGGAAAAGCAGACTAGGTGCTCCAGGGCATTTGAATTTACAAAGTCAAGAAATCTTTGAGCCTTCATGTTACTGGTCATGCATGCCTCTCAATTAATGGAGTTTCTAAAGACTGCACCTGAGAGATCTTTGAGGTTTGGGTAAGTTTCATGTGAGCACCTCTGCATATATGGATTTCTGTGTGTGTGGTCCTTTGCGGTGGTGGTAAGTGATGTGTGTGAGTCACTAACAATTTGTTTGTTGCTTTCCATGTCTGTATATCAGAATCTAGTCTCCAGTGTCAATGTGTAATATATATCTCATATAATGTATTTGTCTGTTGAAGACTTAAGTGATTGTCATTGTACATAAGGCAAGTGTTACATTGCCTTAGGATACCCATGTCCACCAAGTTGGATCCAGAGATAGCAGGGAAGTGCCCATCCATGGTTGTAGGTCCTAATGTGTATTACAAAGGACAGGAGTGGATGGTGTTTGTATCTGGATGAGGGAAGGGTGCTTAACTGGTGTAATCTGCAGCTAACTTAACCAGCAATGCTGCCCAGCACCAAATCAGATGCTGTTTGAGCAGCAATAGTCCTGAGTGCTATAATGAGGTAACTAGTACAGTAATCTTTCTTAGTATAATGAAAATAAACAATGTTTCCAGATGTTTGCATCTGTACAAGGCACTAGCACAGTTCTGAGCAAATGTGCCAAATTTATACCAGCACTGGAAATTAAGAAAACTAACTACTGAGCCCTCTGGCCAATAAAATGACTACATGTAGACCCCTTTTGTGTGCTTCCCAACTCAAATAGACCAGGTGAACACCTACTGCCATTAGATGAATAATCCCAGTCCTCCTAATGTAAAAGCACAGTGAAAAAGTGTCTCTAGAGTGAATTGTTAACACAAACAAACTTAAAGATGCAGATACAGCAGTGCACTTTAAATAGCTTATAAAAGTGTGATTATTTGATAAAAGTACTTCACTCTGTAGAAATGTTCCAAGAGTCATTCAATTATGTAGAATTTATAAAACAACTACATGCAGAAATCTCTAGTGTGTTTCCCCAACCTTTACAGACCAGGCTACCACCCACTGCCACTAGATGGAAAATCCGCTGTCCTCTTGATATAAAAACACAGAAAAGTGATTGTTAGAGTGTAAAAATACATTAATGTATCCAACAGCTAGCTAGATAATGAATTTAGAGCAAGTAATTCAGTAGAACATACTATGAGAGGCAAAATGCACTTTTTTCCAAAATAAGGGTATTATATGTCCTCTTTGATAATATTTTCATGAACATTTTATGATCAATATTAGTAAGGACTGCTGGATGCTTAGAAGCATAAAAACAAATAATTTGCACTACATTTTGCATCCAGGGAAGTGCATTTAAACTACATTTAAAATATTGCACTTATCTTACCATTTAAATCAGGTTTTGGATATTTCCTATTGTGTTTGTCCTGTATCTGAAGTTAAAGCTATTAATTGAAGGCAAATTTATGATCAGCACCGGCTGCCCCTTTCCCACCCATTTGTCCAAGTTATGCTTAAATAGGGTCATTCAGCAGCTCTGTTTGACTTGAATTGGGAGTTTGTTCCAGAGGAGTGGCAGCCTCTGGGAGACAAGTCCTGTTTATGTTGTAAGCTAGGTTAAGGTCACTATTGTGAGTGAGTCTTGTCCCATAAGATTTGAGGATGTGCAACGTTTCAATTAAGGTAGTGTCCGAGACTGCTCTGTAGGCCAGACACAAGTCATCTCTAAGCAGTCTATATGATACAGAGTATAGTGACAGAACCTTCAGCCTGTCCATGTAGGTCATGTGATGAAGGCCTTGAATTTTCTTGGTGAGAAACCTCTGAGGTCTCTCCAGCTGCTGCAGGTGTCTGGTGAGGTACATACAGAAGGGAACATTGTACTCTATTATTGTTCTGATGAGGGACGAGTACAAAGGAGTTATAACCTCCTCCTTTTTTGGATGCTATTCCCTGATTTATGAGATGGGCAATGTAGAAGGCCTTCCTCACCACTGTGGGCACATGATGATCAAAGTTAAGGCTGCTATCAACCTGCGTTTCCAAGTCTCTCACCAATGGATTTGAACTTAAGGGGGGTATTGTTAATGTTGTAATTTGCTGGGTCTTCAACTTTACCAAAGGGGATAATACATTTTTTGCATTAAGTTTAAGTCTATGTCTTTAGCACCAATCATTTGTCTGTGTAAGCACTTTTTTTAGTGCAATGACATCATTTTGGGATTCAGTGATTGCACCTAGTTTGCAGTCATCAGTGAACTTGGTAAGCCACAGACCATCTATTTTCGCCTGAACTTCTGAGAAATAAATTCCAAAGACATGCATCTGGAGCATTTCTCCTCTGGCCTCCGCTGAAAACAGGCTCTGTGGAACCTAGTCAGACTTTCCCGGTCAACAAATGATAAATAAATAAATAAATAAAAAATAAAATAAATAAATAAAATAAATAAAAATTCCAATCAGAAGTGGATGGAGCAAAGTCCTTGTGGATCACCACTAGTAACAGGTCTGCTGGTAGATGTGAAATCCACTACTTTGAATGTATGCTTTCTGTTGGTGAGCCAGTTGGCTACTCATCTAATGATGTATGGGTTTGTCAACAGCTGGGAGAGTTTATCTATGATGCCTGAGTGGGGGATAGTGTCAAAGATCTTGGTCAAGTCAAGATAGGCAGTGATGTCAGCCCTGTTTCCTTATAAAATGTGACTTGATTTTATTCAGTGTTTGTTTCTTATGGTTTAACAAAGCCCTTACAGGGTGAAAGCGTTTACCAATAAAACAGCTTGGATTTTATTTGTCTTTGGCACGGATTCAGTCATTGTTTGAACTAGCATTTATTTCTGCTGCTTGAATAAGCCTCAGTGACTGCTGGATTTATGCTGATTTTTGTTGTCAGCCTTGGTTTGCTCCTGTGCTTCTCTTTTGGATCATTTATTTATTTTATGTCTGTCCAGCAGTGATACAGGAGTGGGACCACAGTTGCCCGTCGCCATTCTTTGGAGTATCCTGCCTGTAATAAGCTAAGATTAAACAGCAGCCTTATGTGTGAGTTTAGTTTCATCATTGAGTTCGTTAGCACACCGGGGGGACACAGTCCGTCCCCATTGATGCTGTGTTTTTGCTTTTAGAGAGCCTCTCTCATCTGCATCTGGTGTTTGGGAGGCCTGAACTCTGGGGTGGTGGGCCTTCTTTTTTTGAGGGGGGGGAGAGGAAATTTGAACCTGTCATCCCCCGCCAGTATTGCTTGTCTGTGTGTTCAGTGTGATTTTTTTATCATTTTGGACTAATTCTGAGCATATCTGGGAGTTTCCAGGTTTCTTTTTCTCTCAAAGTTGGCCTTGGATGATTTTGTGGTGATAGTAGTTTTGCTAGTATTGATCGAGAGAGCCTTCCCATTTAGGGATTTGCTCTGTCATGTAGTAGCTTTCCCCTCTTGTTGTAGAGTTTGTTTTGTTTATGGCTGGAGTCCACCAGACTTTGGCCTTTGGTGGAAAGGGTCTTGATTTTATTGAGTTGATCTTCCCATATATGCTTTCTGGGAGGCTGAAATAAGGGTTTCAGCAAAGTCACCCAATATGATGGTGTTTGGAGAGACATTCATTACTCTCCAGTATCTTCAGGAAGGGTGTGGGTTTCCCTTCCTGGGAGGTTTGGTTTGTAGCATGTTACAAACTGTAGAACTGGGGCAGTTACCTATGGTTAGGAGGTCTGGAGTGCTTCATGTGCTCAATGCTTGCCACTAACCTGGAGGTGTCGTTAATATGGATATTATCCAAATAAGGATATGGAATAGCACAGGAACCAAGCCAAAGCCAGAGAGATCAGCAAACTCTGAAGACTATTCTAGTTTCAACAACTTCTCTAGTTTGCACTGTCTCTAGTCTGCATAGTAACAGGAGCATTTGGGCCGTGATAACACTTACTCTTATAGTATGTACTGTTTTGCCTTCATCCAAGGCTTTGGTGACATTTTCAAAGAAGCTCACCATGATCTGCCTTTAACGAAGCCAAACTGTGTCAGGTCAAGAGTTTGGAAGTCTCCTATATCCTTGTTGATTAGGTCTCTGACGTTTTTTTAATTTCTCCAAATCTTTTGGGTTTCTAATACCATGACGGGAATGGACCCCATTCCTAAGTCAAAATATGATTAAGGTTCGTGAAATTAGTATTGTTTCAATCTTTGATGTCAGCCAAAAGTGCTCTTCGCAGCACCTGCAATGTGCCCAGTAATGCCTCCTTCTGCAATTCTTATGGGGTTACATGAATTGGTAACATATCTAAATATGATTGTAGATTCTTTCTTATAAGACCTGCTGCTCCTACTACTGTTGTAACTGTCTGGGTATCTTTCTTCCACATGGCTCTCATTTCTGCCGCAGATCCAGATATTTTATGACTTTACACAAGACACTGTAGTCACTGGGTGTGGTGATTTCAATGATCAATGCTCTGTCTTTTGAACTGTTGGTAATGGATGATCCCATGTGATATAAATTTCATCATTTTCTATGATGCTTTGTGGCTCATGTTTCCAGTGTTTTTTCAGCCACTTTGATACCATAATGTTTGCACAATCCCCTAGTGCAACAGTCTCGCCACATTATTATGCCTTTCAGTATACAGTCCTTCTGCCATTAGTGCATCACAACCAGCAACAAGGTGTGTGACTGTTTCCAATTCAGTTTTACAAAACCTACATTTGTCTGTTTCTCCCACATGTTCAATGGGCTTTGTAAACCAGTGTGCACATAGTCCACTGTCTTGGGCTGCCAATATTAACCTTTCATTTCTTGGTTTGAATTTGCTTCTCCTTAACCATTCCTGTGTTCATTCTTGATCAACATGAGGGTCTTCCAGAAGATTTTTATACTTGCAACTATATTTATGTTTTTTCCACATTTCTTGCCTTCTCATCTAATCCTTCATCTTATATTCTTTCGTTTTTTTGCACATTCAGTTGCTGCCTGGTTTTTATCTACTTCTTGTTTGATTTCTATTCCTGCTTGACATCAATATGCTTCTATTAAATTAAGCAGAGAAGTCATCTTAGATTTATTCTCCTCATGTTTAAAAACTTTCACTACATTTGGATCTTGTGAGGTCAGTAGATATGTGTGGAGTCCCACAATTGCAGATCTATACATGTAATCAATTTCAAGGAGGCCCATCCCTCCATAAGAATGGAGAATACACTGATTATTATAAATCATTTGGTGAGCATGAAGCATCTTTCTTCTTTTAATATCTAATCTATCCAACAATTTCTGGGGCCGGTCACTCCAAAACTGTAAGTTAGGACAGGAAGAGGAAACTGATTTATAGCTTGGATCTTGTTCCAAGATGTCAATGTTGCTCTCAGGATTAATTTAAGAATTCTAAAGTATTCCTTACTGAGTTTTATTCACATTTGTTCATGTTTTATTGCTGATCTTTCATCGATTCCCAAGTATTTATGCACTCCCTCTTGCTCAAGTTCTTTTATATCACATTCTTGTCCCAGACTGATATTTTCTTGGTGTTGCAACTTTCCTGCTTTAAAGGTTGCTTTTTGCACATTTATCTGGACCAAATGACATTCTAATATCATCTGAAAAAGTTTTGACAACCTGCAGCTGTGCTTTCAGTTCCTCATCTATCGAGATATACAGTTTTAAATCATGGACAAAGAGAAGATGAAAAGTCATTAGACTTTGTTGTTTTCTAGTAGCCAAATTGTAGCAATGGCATAAGCTGTTAAGTAAACAGCTTAATGGGTTAATGGCAAGGCAGAATAGCAATGGTGTCAGAGAGTCACCCTGGAATATCCTCCTTTGAATTTTTATCCCTGGGACAATAATCTGTCCTTTATCATGGCCATGGTCCATGATGATTCTTCCCATGGCCTTACAGATAAGGCTGGTTAGGCTTATGGGTCTATAATTCCCACGGTGAGTTGAGGGACCCCTTTGTGCAAAGTGATCACAGTTGCAGTTTTCCATTCGGGTAGGACAAAGCCAGTATTTAGACTATGGTTGAAAAGAGTACCCAATGGTTCCACCAGCTTCTGTTTTATACCATTTTGTAAGCAGTCTGGAATATTTTCCAGTCCCACAGAGGCTGTGCTTTTAGCCATGGAGAGTGCAGTTATGGCCTGCTCTTTGAAGATACTAGATAGAGGACTGGTGACAGGTATATTTTGGGGTATGATTGGTGGGGACAGCAAAGTGAAGTTTTCTCTGAACCTGTCTGCTAGCAGGTTGGCAATTTTCACAGGTTCCGTGTAAGTGGTACAGTTCACTACTAGTTCGGCACAAATCTGAACCTTCCCTTTAAGATTTTGGATGTAGTTATAGAATGCCTTGTGATTATCCTTAGCCAGGGATGCTAATTTGGTTTCATAGTTAGCTTTGCAGGACTTAACAAGATGTCTAATTTGCTTATTCAAGCTGTGGAGGGGGCCTTTCTTCTGCTGAGACCTTTCCTTCTTGTTCTTTGACAGCAGTTTTTTCTTGTTGTCTAACCTATTTATGTTGGCTGTCCACCACGGTGGTTTGTTTTTTCATGAGGAACTTGATTTAATCCATTCAGGTATGGCTATACACTTGTATAGGTATTTATACAAGGCATTAGTGTACTCCTCAGTTCCTCAGTATGGGAGTCACTGCTGTCAGTGGTGAGCAGGGGTTTGAAACTATTTATGCCATCGCTTAGGAGGCTGTAGTTTGCTTTAGAGAATTTTTTTTAACCTTTTTGCTCGGGGGAGGGTTAATTGTGATCATTACTTTAAAGGAAACAGATGCTGTGATCTGACCTAACCAGGGCGGGCCCTACACATGGAGTGGTGCAGTGATGTCCCATGTTGGTGAGCACCTGGTTGAGTATATTTGAGGACACTGTGGGGGTGCTGACTATCTGTTACAGGGCATTTGTGTTAACAAGGTCCAGGAACCTTAGGGTGAGTGGGTTAGTGCTCGTATATGTTGAACAATCAATGGAGAAATAACTACAGTCACCCATGACTAGGGTGTTTGGCTGTATTGTGAGTGACTTAAGTAGGTACAAGTAGGCAGTGTGGTTTACCTGGTTCATTGTGGGGGACCTATAGCTAACAATGATGTGGAGGGGGGGGTCTTTCCTACAATTAGCTGGACTTGGAGTAGCTGTAGCGAGTCGTACTATTTAACCAAACTTGAGGTGTATTTGTCTTTGATGAAGATGGATACACCTCCCCACTTTGGTTCTTTCACATTCATTTTGCAGTCTGAATGTGTGGAAGGCATTGTAGACTTGTATGGCTGGGGTAGTTTCTGTGGCTTTTAAGCATGTATCTGATACTGCACAGACATCTGTATCTTCCAAAGTAAGGGGTGCTTCCAGTGAGTACAGTTTCTGATTAGACTTCTAGCATTAAACAGCATAACCTTGAGTTTGTCTCTAGAAGATGTTTTTGCATCAGGAATTTTGTTCTTATGACATTACCTAAAAAAGACACTATGGGGGAGGCAAGTACCTTAGCCAGTAAGTCAAGATGTGACAAGTGGAGACCATTTCTGGCCAAGAATCTTGGTCTTGGGACCATGTGGTCCCAGGCTAACAGATACTGGATCCCCCTAGATTGACACCAGAAGCTAAGTCAATGATTAAAGTCAATCATTTTCTGTTTGTAGTGAGGCATCATCCTGGGTAAAGGTAGAGTGCTGCTTAGGGTTAGGGAAATACCTGCCTGCAACACATAATCAGTGAGCTCAGTCATGTCTTTCTTCATATAGTCCAGTGAGGTACGTTTAAAGTCATTCACTCCAACATGGAGTATGACAGAGTCATAAAAGTATCTGTTGAGAGACTTGAGTGCATGCGTGATTTGGCGGATCCTGGCACCTGACAGGCAGCCGACCACGGCCTTCTCCTTGTCCAGCCTGGTGAGTGAGACATCTGTGTGTCACACTATGGAATCACCTATGACTGAGACATTTGGTTTTGAGATATTTTCCATTAGGGGTTTGTTGGGCTAGACACTGATGTGTGTTTTTTTTATCTGTAGTGGATGCTGTTGGGACTGCATTTTTGTATAGACAGTTTGCTTTGG
This sequence comes from Protopterus annectens, assembly GCF_019279795.1. Lineage (NCBI taxonomy): Eukaryota > Metazoa > Chordata > Ceratodontiformes > Protopteridae > Protopterus > Protopterus annectens. Next base: position 1,448,661,071 of record NC_056732.1, read on the forward strand.
CCAGGTCTCTCTTCTGTTGGTATACTTCTAGAGAGTACCTCCATGTATGTGGATTTTTGTATTTTGTTGTTGGTTTGTGGAAGATGTGGGGTGTGTGCGCTGGCAACCTGTTTGGTATCTGATTTACTGTTTTGTGAGAGGGAGAGCATTGATTCCAGATTTAAAGTATAGATACATATCTCTCACATATAATATTGATATGTTTTAGGAGTAATGGATTGTCAGTATACATGAGGCAGTTGCTATATTGCCTCAGGATGCCCACGTCCATCAGGCTGGCTGGAGAAATGGTAGCAAATTGTCTATCCATTATGTCAGGTTTGTTCTGTAGTACGTAGTGGGTTGAGGGCTAGAATCAACTAAACTATGGAGTTTTGGGAGTAGGTGCCTACATCAACGCTTAAAAAATGCACTGTTGAATTGCCCTCCAGGCAGCAGTGGGCAACTGTGTAGTGCACAGAGAAACAAGGAAGCTTAGGAAGGTGCTCAAGCAGCTATCTAGGGACAAATTGACTTTCTAAGCCTTTGCATCTATAACAGGCAGTACTAATCCCTGTTGCATGATGCACAGTTTAGTTAAGCAATTTTCAGACAAGCTGTTAATGGAAATGCTCAATAACGAGCCTTATTTCAACAAATCCCAACTCAGATGGGTCCTTTGCTACACTCTTCTACCACAAGGGTGCAGGGGGCCCTCAATGTAAGATGACTGGTTTTAGCTCAGATAATGCCAAACAGTCTAGATTCAGAAAATCTGAATCTAGCATATGTTATAAAATACGCAAGTACTAGAAAATACAGTGGTGCAGGAAAAAGAGTCTCAAACAGCAAAGTGCAGGAAAACAGTCTCAAACAGCAACCAGCTGAAACAGTGAAACAGCAAAACAGTTAAAACAGCAAAAAACAGTTAAAAGTAGGTGGCAGTTATGTAATACACAGTTTAAAAGTGCAGTACAGTGAATACCTTTGAGGGAAAACTGGATATACTTAAAATGTCCCACAAGAGCACTGTACACTCCAACCCATTGTTCAAACTTCCAGCCCAAGTAAATAACTATAATTTCTGCAACCAGTTCCTAGTTGCAATTATTTTTATCACAAAGTGTAGCACATACACATTGAATGAGTGCATATATATTTTTTTGCCTTGCCTTGCACAGAAAAAGTTGCACCTAGAGTTTCAGTAGATAGCAGCAGGTAAGTATTTTTTTATTCCTGGTAGAGTCAAACCAGATACTGTGGGTAACAAAGGGTCTAGGGCTATTTGTATATTAAGTGACTGGTTCTGCTTTGTTGTTTGATATTATAATCTTAGTATTGTAAGACTAAAGTGCAGTTGGATGAAACAAGTTGGAATACAAGTCATAACTGCTGATTTTGTGCAGGAAAAATACACTAGTGTAACCATACTTGTTATTATTTCTTTTTAACCTGAAAGATGCTTAGGTAGGCAGCAGGTATTGGGAATGTTTGTGGATGAAATTTTGGATTCTGTTTGCTGTTGTAATTCTGCTTTTACCAAATGTATGTGTACTTGGATGAAGGAAATGGAATTCAAGTTGTGACTTCTGTTTATGTGAAAAAGATGCATTAATGTTACCATTATTTATTAATTGTTTAAACCAGATACTGTGAATAGCAATGGGTACGGACCTATCTGTAGATTAAAAAATGGCCCTGTTTGCTTTTGTAATTATTATGTTGCAGTACTAATGTGCATTTGGGTAAAACAAGATGGAAAACAGATTATCTGACAAAAATACATTAATGCAACCATATTTTTTGTTTATCCTACAGGATCAAACGATATACTGTGGGTAGACAATGGATTTAGGAGCTTTCTTTATATGAAATGACCGGCCCTGCCATTTGCTTTTCTAAATCTTACTTTGGAGGACTAATGTATGTTTGGGTGAAGCAAACTGGAGTACAGGCTGTGATTACTGCTTCTGTGAAACAAAAAACATATCAATGTAATATATTTTTAAACTGGCAGAGTCAATACAAATACATAAACTATTTTTTTTTAATCCAGCAGGGCCAAACCAGATAGTGTGAGTAGGTAATAGGTTGACTGTCTGTTGATGAAATGACTGGCCCTATCTATTTGCTGTTGTGATTTTGGTTTTGCAAGATAAATGTGTATTTGAGTGAAGCAAGCAGGAATGCAAGCTGTAATTACTGGTCTGTAAAATAACATAACCTTAAAGCATTTTTATGTCATGGTTGTGAGGGCTGTTTATGATTGAAATTATTGTTCTTGCTGTTTTGTTGCTGTAATGCTACCTTTGCAAGACTAAGATGTACTTGTGTAAAGTGCAATGGAATACAAACTGTGACTATTGTTTATTTGAATGAAATATATTAACACAGTCATTCTTTTTCTTGTTAATCTGGCAGAGTCAAGCCAGACACTGCAGACACACAATGAGTAGGGGTTGTCTTTGGATGAAATGGCTGACCAACCAATGAGTAGGGGTTGTCTTTGGATAAAATGGCTGACCAACCAATGAGTAGGGGTTGTCTTTGGATGAAATGGCTGACCAACCAATGAGTATGGGTTGTCTATGGATGAAATGGCTGACCAACCAATGAGTAGAGGTTGTCTTTGGATGAAATGGCTGACCAACCAATGAGTAGGGGTTGTCTTTGGATGAAATGGCTGACCAACCAATGAGTAGGGGTTGTCTTTGGATGAAATAGCTGAGCAACTCTTTGCTGTTGTAATTCTAACTTTGCAGGAGTAATGTGTATTTGGGTAAACAAGCTTGAATAGAAGCTGAGATTACATTACTGCATTTTTGTTTTGCAAAAACAGTAAAAATTTTTTTTTTGTTCTAGAATGGCCAAAACCAGATATTGTAGTAGGCAGTGGGCATCGAGACTGTATATGGATTAAATGACTGACCCAATGTTTATTTTTTGTAATTCTGGCTTTGCAAAACTGATGTGTATTTGGGTGAAGCAAGCTAGAAGACAAGCTATGACTACTTTATCTTTGCAACAAAAATACATTAATGAAACTATTATTATTTGTATGTAATCCTTTATTATTTTTAATCCTGTCAGACTCAAAGTAGATGCTTCAGGTAGAATACAGGCATGGAGTTGTTTTGTGGAGGAAATGGATGAAATGATTGTCCCTTGTGTTTTGTTGTTTTAATCCCAGCTTTGAAGGAGTAAAGTGTGGTTGGATAAAGCAAGCGGGAGCACAAGCTGTCACTACTGTTTGTGAAAAATACATTAGTCTAACCAGATACTGTGGGTAGGCAATGGATGTGGTGACTTTCCATCTATTAAATGACTGTCTCCTGCTGTTTGATGTTGTAATTCTAACTTTGAAGGACTGAGATGTATTTGAGTGAAACAAGCTGGAAGACAAGCAGTGATTACTGTGTCTGTGAAACAAAATATACATTAATGTAATTTTTTTTTATACTGGAAGTGTCAAACCAGATACTTTAGGTAGGCAACGGGTATAGGGGCTTTTTGTCAATAAGCGCTTTCGGCATGTGCCTTCCTCAGATCCTGAAAACAATTCCCACACACAACTATTTAAGAACCAGCTAACCAATCTAGTTAAAAGGCAATTAAGCAATTAAAAAATGAGGCAATGAAACATAGCAACACTTACTCCCCATTTGCATAGTCCACTTGTAACAAAAACATGTTTTGAAATAACTTAGATCCAAGCTTAAAACAAAACTACATTTTATTAAATACAATCAGCATAGCATATTAAAACTTATAGTAAATAAATAAAACACTGCTGTCATAACCATTACACAGCTTGTGAATCTGTTAAAAACTCAGACATCATACTGTTATCAAAGCAGGTTCGCAACCATAATATTAAAGGAGCAACAGTCACAGCCTGATTAAAAAAATGAGGCAATGAAACATAGCAATACTTACTCCCCATTTGCAGGTTCTTAAATAGTTGTGTGTAGGAAATGTTTTCAGGCTCTGAGGAAGGCACATGCCGAAAGCACGTATCCTGTTCTTGTTTTTGTTGTATTAAAGTTCCAGTTTTATGTCTATGGTGTTACGCTCCTTTTTTGTTTTCTTCTAATTTGTGTACTGGAGCGTTCCTTGGTGGTGCTACTGGATTTTGGTACTGTTTCCTCCATAGGAAATCAATGTCTGTGAGTTCTGCCTGGAGTGATGACCTTTTTCAGGGAATTTCACCCATCTTTGAGTTAGTGAGCATGGAGCTGGTATATATATATATATATATATATATATATATATATATATATGTATAAGCTTGGGGGTATAGGGGTCTTTCCCCCACATCATGCAGTGCAGGAGGGTTTGCCTCCTGGAAAAACATTAAAAAAGTGTTTTCTTTGTTTTTTTTTTTGGGAGGGGGGCCTTTTTTGGTAAATACAGTTTAGTTATTCCAAACCTTGGCACATTTAGTTATGTCCTGTGATAGTGGAAGCATTATTTTTTGCACAAATTAAATGGAATCTTTACTGATTCAGCCCAAAGTATGTGCTTCTGGTTTATATTTGATACTGCATGACTTTAAAATAGATATTCTGTTACATTTCTCTGTGATATTTTACACTGATTGCATTTGTTTTCATAATAGCATGTAATTGAACTGAGGTATTCCTAGATTCATAGACTGTTACTAGGCTAACCACCTGGGGGGGGGGCTTCTAAGCCTAATCAATTTTTTTTCCGAAAGAATAATGATGTCCTGCATCCAAATAGGACACTGACAGCCAGGCATTTTTAAGCTACCTCTGCCCATAAGAGACATGGGTTCCAGGCCCGGTGCAAATTTCCTATTCCCCATCCACTTGTCTAGGTTGTGCTTAAACTGGGTAATAGACAACCTCAGCTTCACATGTGTCTCTCCAGCATGTTCTGTTTAAGACACAGACAAAATTCAGGCTCCTAGACCTTTTATTTCTAGCATTCTCTGGCTTATAAATATGAAGGAGATTCATAAGTGTGGGGTTTGCAGATGCCTTGTAATCGAAGCATAGATTACCCCTCAGCAATCTATAGGAGACTAAGCAGAGGGAAAGGGCTTTGAAGCACCCTCCCTGCTTTTTCATTTTTCCCCATAACATGTACCTCCTTAAGTTGGTGTGTGTGTGTGTGTGTGTGTGTGTGTGTGTGTGTGTGTGTGTGTGTGTGTGTGTGTGTGTGTGTGCGTGTGTGTGCGTGTGTGTGTGTGTGTGTGTGTGTGTGTGTGTTTCTTTTTAGTTATTGACTGACTTTACAGAAATTCTTATTTACTAATAAAATTGCTTGTATTTTCTATGATACTTGCTGAGGTGATATCACCTTCATTGGGACTCTTTGCTAGGCTGTCATAATGCATATGCAAACTGTGCCATTATGGGATGGGTCTGTCACCTTCCATAAGTAACCAAGTCTCACCTGGGAATGCATTGAAATAGCTGGTATGGTCTGTTAATTTGCTGTATGCTGGGCAGGAGTGACCTACCTCCACTACCACAGCCACAACACAATGATGTGCAACAGAATATATACTGCTGTCTTTTCATATGTGCTGTCAGAGCATCTTATCGATCTTTCCACAGCTCATCCACACACAGTATTCCACCTAACCCCTACCCTGAATTTTCAGACTGCACCCTCCCTTCTGCAAATTCTTGGATCCACCAATAGTAGTCAACTGACCAGACTGCACCCCTCCCCTTTTTGCAGATTCCTGGATCCGCTACTAGTGTGTAGTCTGTATGTGTAACTGTAAGTGAGGAAGTCATAGATGTTGACTTGAGGGTTGAATGCTGGGATCTTTTAGAATGTATTCTATGTGTTTTTGGTATTTATTACAGCCTCAGAATAGGTTTTAGGCTTAGTGGTATGGTGAGATACAGCTGGTCTTGTGGGGATATGATGCTTACCAACAGTGGGATGATAAAAGAGGTTTGCTTATTGTTCTTCTTTCGGCTTTTCCCGGTTAGGGGTCGCCACAGCAGAACTCTGGTCTGCTAATGATTGGCAGTAGATTTTTACGGTGCCAAGGTGCCAGCCCAATGCCCAACCTTCAACGAAGGCACGCCCATTCACGCATGTCTTTCGCATGTCACTTGACTATGGGGAGGACATGCAGACTCCACACAGAAGGTGCTCCAGCTGAGAATCAAACGGGAGAACCTCTTGCTGTGAGGCAACAACGCTACCATTGCACCACCATGTCTACTGCTTATATGTCTTAAATGTTTACATTTCTCACTGGTTGTATTGTTAGTTTGTAGAAGCAGTGAACAGTCAGCAAGCATAAGGCTGTTGCTTCCCTCCTTAGAATACCTATTGCAGTCAAACTTGACCACAGATGCAGTGACATCAGTCTTAGGTTCACCAAAAAGTGATGAATAGTGGTGATTCCCCTATTGGCTACTACCTGCCTATGACCAGTGCTAGTCTCACTGCAGCTTCACTCAGCTAGGAATTAATATGCTTTGCTCTTAGTCTCAGCAGAGGCAGAATAGTAGCAGTAATCCCAGGCTGGTTTCCTAGAAGCAAATGGCAGGCTGTTTGGGAATCGACATTCTCACCTCAGATGTTGTAGGGATCTGGAAGGTTTTTGTAGCCTTTTCTAGTAGGTGCCCTGGATAACACATAGCTTAGGACAAGAGAGCTTAGGTAAACAATGGTCAAAAAAATTAAAACTTAAGAGGTTTCTGTGCAAACAGCAACCAGACAAATCAAGTAAGTATTGTACATACAGCCAAGTCAGAGAAAGTCAGAAATCAATGACCAGAAGAAGTGGGGATGCTATCAATGTGCAGTGGGTATTTTGGTGAAATTCTGTGAGGCTGTTAAAAGTCTCCAACATTTCTTTAATATATAGAGTTGTTTGGAGGTGAGGATGTTGGCTTTGTGTCAGCTGGTAGCTTTTTTCGCTAGGTATTTAGGTGTCTGAAGTGGCTACGATTTACTTTGGTTGGGAACGATTTACAGCTGGTCCAGGCATTGTCTCTTGTTTTGCACAGACATTTAAGCTATGTGTCTAGCTATTTCTTCTGTGAGTATACGTAGATTCTGGTTACTGCTGGAAAGTGAAAATCAGTTTTGAAAGGAATGATGTGAGAGTGTTAGTGATATCATTTGGGTCATCTAGGCTAGTATATCATTCATGAAGTGCTGTGCATGTAGATTGTCAATGTTTTGTTGGGAAGGAAGTTGCAAGGTGATTACATCTGGTGGAATTCTGAGGAGGAGAGATGTCATGGTGAAGGTCACACTACAGTGGTCATTAATATTTGGCCATAGGATGGAGATGTTATGGATGGAAGAGGGGTCACTGATGGTGTTGAGCTCTAATAGGCAGTGTTTAATGGAATGGAGGTTTGGATGGGTGAAGTCTTTATTGACTTGTGATGACCAAGATTTGACAGAATATCTTTGATTCTGAAAAGTTTTTTTTTTCAGATTCAGTAAATTAAAATTGAAATCACCTAGGATTATTATACTTTTGTAAGGTGTGCAATTGTTTAGAATGTTACTCAGTAGAGGGATGAATTTTGTGACATTAGAGAGGGGAAGGAGGCAAGTGACTACCAGGATTAGAGGGTATCTTTTGGAAAGATTAACAGAGATTCTTAATCAGTTTGGGTTGTGATCACTGGTTGTAGAAGTTTAATGAGGGGAGTTTATTGTTATTTTATTAGTGGGGGCCTATTCATCTGTGCATGGGCACTGAGGGCTGCTTTATATACAAGAGTGGATATCTACCAATGGTTCAAAATGTACCCAGGTAGGTGATATAATGCAAAACTGTAAAGTACCCGGAGCACAGATTAAACTGTTATCTGCAATGAATAGGACTTCAGATAATGTATAAGTTTCTACAACTTCTTTGAATGATATAGAGCATTCCTTGAATACAGTCTACTATGGTTGAGACTTTTAACTCTAAAACTGTATAGTATATATAGTGACAAGAGGCTACCGGACACTTTAGTCAGTACATACCCTGACTGAAAGAAGTGCACAGCGGAATACATGCATAATTCAAGCATGCCTTTAAACAGGAACCTCAAGTACTGTTGCAGGAAGGTAACTCTTTTTGCATCTCAGTTGTTGGTGATATTTTTTCAAGACAGCATACAGCTGTGAGGGCTGTCACATACGATGTAGGACAGGAATATAGTGAGAGTCTAATCCCCCACCCCATCCCACCCTCATCTCACCCCCACCTCCAAGAACCTGTGAAATATAACAGTGTGAGAGGACCAAAACAGCAAATTAAATACTTAGGCTATGCGTCACTATCAAAAGGTATCATTACAAATGTCAGTAATGAATAACTGCATCAGATTAAGCTAACATTATATAAGCCAACTGTCTAATTATTATATACAGACAGGCTAAGACATACCAGTAAACATATACCACTGATTTTAATTTACAGGTTTCTCATTAGTATGTGTGTTTGTTGAACCAAAATCCTTGACTTGGAGCAGGAAGGTGGCTGTACAAAGTTTAAAAGTAATAATGCACTTGGAAAGTGAGAAAGGAAGGGTGTCAGACTCTTTATTATAAAGGGCAAGCAGTTATGTGGAAATTTAACAGTGGATGTAATTCTTTCCTTGCATAACAAAAGGGAAGAGTAGAAAAAAATGTTCAGATCTTCCACATTAGCAGGAGCAAATCAGTCTGCGTTTGCGCACTGAAGGCAGCACTGCATGCAAGAGTAGATGTCTGCACGTGGTTCAGAAGGAACCCAGGTAAGTAGGATAATTAAATACTGAAAAGTAAATGCAGCACAGATTAAACTGCTATCTGCAATGAGCAGGAGTTCAGGAAGCCTAGGATTTTCTACGCCTTTAAAGGGGTCACATGACACTTCTTCATGAATGCACTGCACTACATTAAGCACTATGTTTTATTTATTTATTTATTTACTATTTGATACCTGGGTAGGTAAACTACTGCAGAGACCCTTTCAACCAGGGCACAGAAGAACAGTGAATACAATGAAATGCTTATGGTTAATTTAGATTCCATGTCTATATACAGTTTCAGTAAGTGCTTCTGTAAGTAATTGCTTGGTGTTTATAATTATCCATTGTCTCAAAAAGCATTTATATTCTACCTCCTTAAACAGGCGGTCTGAGAGAGTCATCTTAAGCCCAGACACACTGATATCAGCTGGAAGCTGATTCCAGAGAGATGGACCAATTCTTGAGAAGGTTTTTCGTGCTTGACTGTTTTAAATAGAGGATGATTAAGTAGGATTGAGTCTGGCTGGGAATTTCTTTTCATAGGTGAATAATAACCAGAGTTTAGGATTTTATGCATCAGTGGGCTAAGTAAATAAGCATCTCTTTAAGTTATGGGAAGCCACTTAAAGGATTTTAGTAGGTTGCAGTGTTGTGCCTTGAATCAGCAAGTAAGGCAAATCTGGTGAATTTGTTTACTGTGACTTCCAGTCTCTGAGTGTTAAAGGCAGGGTGGAAGGAGAGAATATTCTAGCTTTGGGAGAAGGGCATTCATGACCAGTGCTTTATGGCAATAAATGATCTGGTAGTTAATGCAGTATATTAAAGTTCTGAGCTACTAATGATCTACTTCCTGTAGCATTTAGAGTTGGAGGTTGGCATAATGGTTAAGTTGTTTACCTTGTAGATATAAGTTATAGGGTTTGATTCTCACCTTTGGGAAGCATGATTAGGCTTAAGAATGCCCCCTGGGATCATTAACCCCGTAATTACCTATCAACTTATAATTTATGAGAAATTCAGTTGCAGAGTTTTAATTGCAAGTCAGCTTTGTTAATGATATTATCAGTTTGGGCTGTAAGATTAAGGATGGCTTGAGGATTAATACTAGATATATGTTCTTATTAACATATGGAATTATGTTGTTATGGTTGTCACAGATATTAATAATTAGAAGATTTGGAAGCTTGTTTGCAAGAGGGCTTTGTTAATGATATCAGTGTGGGCTGTAAGATTAAGGATGGATTGAGGATTAATACTAGAAATGGGTCTATATCACGAAGTCAAATGTTAAAAAGAGCAAACGCTCTTACGTCGAACTCTAAAAACTGAAACCACAAAAAGTCAAACACACGGAACAGCGATGCTCCAAAAAAAAAATCCACAGACAAAATAAAGTGGGGGGGCTTTGCTCCCCACACCCCCGATGTAGGGGGCTGTGCCCCTCCACACCCCCTACTTAAATATACCAACTCCGAGATCATACCGCAGTGGAGGAAATGACAAAGTCCCGGCAATGGCCCAGCGTTTTTTTTTTCCCTGGGAAAAAAATTGCTGTTCTGGCTGATCAACATTCTGTGATTTCAATTTTTAGAGTTCCACATAAGAGCGTTCGCTCTTTTTAACATTCAACTTTGTGATATAGACCCTTAGATATATGTACTTATTGACGTATGGAATTGTGTTGTTATGGTTGTTACAGATATTAATAATTAGAAGATTTGGAAGCTTGAGAGAAAAGGCAAAAAGCATAATATTGTTTTTTTTTTCTTTCTTTTTTTTTAGGATTAGTCTGGACCTTATTTGATTGAACAACCGACAGATAGAGCTGAGCTAGTGGGGTGGTTGAACTTTTTTTGATTGAAGTGAAAATAGACCATCTGCATTAAAAGTATGGATGAGACCAGGCAAGCTTTCTATAGTGTCAGTAATGAATAACAAAAAGCGTAGGGGACCTAATACAGAACTTTGGGAAACTCCTTTATTAAGGGTACCAGTAGTAAATAGTTTATTGTTGGAGAGAACTTGAAATATCTTGCTGCTAAGGTTGTTATAAAATCAGTCTAGGGGTTTTTTCCCCAAAGTTAAATTTGTGTGATTTCAAAGGCACTTGTAATTTCCACAGAAATACCTGCAGTTATGAGGCCATCATTAATGTTACTGTACATGGTGTCTATAAAATAATTTCTGAAGCCATGTTTTCTATCAGAGAGGAGTCCATAGCTATTAATGTGCTTTAGAAGCTGTTTCTACAAAAGTATTTTTTTATTTTTTAATATTTTACTAAGACAAAGGGTGGAGGTTGGGAAAAGTCTTTATGTGTCTTGGGTTAGGAGACCTTAGGTGGGGTGGGGTGATAGTGACAGCAGGCTTCCAGGCAGATGGGGTGCTACCTGGGGTACCTGGGGAGAATGACAGGTTATAAGCGAATGTTAGCAGTTTGGCTATCTTGTCTGCTGCTTTCCTAAGGAAAGTCAGATGGAGACAAGAGAATATAGCGATTCAGGATTTTCGATTCTGTAACAGCTTTTTATTTTCTTTTTCAGAGATTGCAGAGAAGTGAAATATATCAGCGTATGTGACAAGTGTGTTGTGTTGTGACTGAGTGTTAGTTTGCATCGATTGGCAGTCGGAGCTACAATTAGGACATACGCTTGTAAGGCTTTCTAAAGATGAAATAACGTTTCTGTATTCCTGTGTGTGGTTGCTGTGAGTACTATTAGGGCAAATAACATGTCAAGAGGCATAGGAAAATCATCAAGTAAGGAGCCTGATTTCATTACAGAAGTTTTGGGGATTTTATTTGGTAAAAGTGTTTTGTTTTGTACTTAGATTGAGGGATTTGCCTAATTTAGCAGCAATTCTGGTTTGCTTTCTTAAGGAGAGATAGTTGTCATGTTATAGTAAGTGGGAAGGATTTTCTTTCCAAGCTGACTAGGCTCTATCTCTTTGTTTCATGAGGTCTTTGATGTCATTTATTAGCCAAGGTCATCTTTGGCCCCTTAGCCTTCTTCATACCTGGAGGAAAATGGAGTTACGGATAACTGACAAGGTGTTAATGAAGAATGACAAGGTAATTATAAGATTATTGATTTAGTAGAGAGGAGTCCAGTTTATTGAATTTAGACACATATCCAACAAAGCAAGTTTATATTGAAGGAATGGTCTGTGTATCACAATCTGTGCAATTGGATATGAATGACCAGTAAGAAATACAGGGGAGTGGTCACTTAGGATGTTTGGTTGAATTTGTGTACCTGGTTTTCTAATATGTCATTAGGTCTAGTCAGCTGTTTTTCTTATTTAATTTGTTCAAGGTTAAGTTGTTGTATGCTATTGTTATGCTGTTTAGTGTGGTGGACATCAGAGTTCAGGTTAAAGTCTCTTTGAATAATTGTATTCTTACTTGGAACTTAAGGGAACATTTGAGTAGCAGTGTCTTTAATAATAGATAGTGAGCAGGGCAGAGGAATATAGACTGAAACAATGCAAAGATGGTTATGGTGGCTTTCCGCTCTGAAGCTGTAAAGTATTTAAAGTGAAACGATCATGCTGGGTACCACAGGTGACAATAATTAAGGGTGAGCGAGCACACTTCCTTCCATGAAGAAATGCACAGCAAAAGATATGTATTAGCCAAATATGCTTTTAAACAAGAACTGCAGGCTGTCTTGCAGAGAGGTAGCTCTTCTTGTGTGATGGTGGTTGATGTTATTTTTCTGTACACAGCTAACAGTTGCAAAGGCTTTGTGGTTAAATCAAATTGGGCCCATTCTGCATCTATACACAAAAACCTCAAGTTCTGTTGTAGGGAGATAGTAGTTCTTGCATGGTGACTGATGATGTTATTTGTTTTCAAGGACAGATGACAGTTGCAAGGGTTTTGCAGGTATATCAGATTGTACCCACTCTATTCAGGGTGTTCATTATGGTGTGTGTGTTTGTTCTACCAGAATCATTAACTGGAAGGAATGAGCAATGACTATATTTATCTTAAGTGGGGCCCTTTTTATGTGGTAATCAGTAGCATAGACTTGTATTTCAAAGGCAACTACACTGCATTTTGTGCCATTTAGCTTAAGGCCATAGTCAGTAAGCCGCACACTGGCTCCAGCAAGCCTCTATTGGAAGATATGAGATAAATATCCATGGGGAGTCAATAACAGCATTCATTTTATAGTCACCAGCAACCAAATCTACTACAGGCCTTTGTTACTGGCTTTTACAACAGTGAAGTAGATGCCGAAGAGGAGAAGACTCTGAACATATCCCTGAAGGACACCACTAATGATGTGCCTTTAAGATGAAAGAGTACCTCCAAGTCTTAGTGTATGTATTTGATAAGAGAGAGAGAGAAAATTTGTAAACTAGTGAGTGACAGAGGGGTTTATGTTTAGATTAGTGATTTGTCAATGATGCCAATGTATGGAAATGCAGAAAAGGCTTTAACAAAGTCCAGGTAAGTGGTATACAGGTGAACGGTCTTTTGCAAATGACATTCATGATATTTCTAAATAAATTCACTAGATGAAGGAGACAAAGCCTATTGTTTACAGAAACAAATTGATCAGTATCAAGGGTTTATAGATCACCGATTTAATTCTTTATGAAGTTGACCAAGATATGCTCCAGGATGTTACAGATTATGCTGGTGAGGATAACAGGATGAAAGTCATCAGGGCATGTGCATGAGCCACCCCTGTACAGTGGCTCCATGATGAGTATTTTCCAGATGTCAGGTGCATAATTTGTGATGAGATGAAGGTTGAAATGGTTTAGGAGGGGTTCAATAATGTTGTGTTTTGTACTAACTTGGAGACTGTCTGTTATATTGCCTGGGCCCATGGGGCTATTGCTTTTGGATAGAGCTCTTAGGATCTGTTACATAAAGATTTTGTGAGAAGGGGATTTTAGTGATTCAACAGTGGAAATGCAGGGGGGTGAGTGGAAAAGGTGATATTGGGAATTAATTTGTCAGGTCTGACACTGGCTATGGATTTACGATTACAACAGGTTGGTCCATTCATTTCAGGCCTGATTTAGTGTTCAGTATTACTTTTATTACTTTAAATACTCCTAACATAATCAAAAAAGAACATATGGTTATACTCAGAATAGGTGATGCCTTCATTCTGTATCCTGACTTATTTTTCATAATTGTGTATTTGTGATCTAGTTGTCTGCCTAAGTGCTTTCCTTTGGTGGGAGGTTTAAAATTTGTTAAATGAAGGAAATATTTTCTCCCTCATATCATAAAGGATGCTTATTTATGAATATTATTCTCTATACATTAGTTTAGACAGGCATAGAAGACAGCGGTATATGTACTGGCACTAGTGACTGGGTCAGGAAAGGAGAGACTGCTCTACTCTAGAACTTCTTTAGCCTCTCAGACAGGGATATTAGATTGGGTTTGTGCAACCAATGACTATGGCACAGATATTGGGCAGATTAGTACTAGTTTAATGAGATGATGACTGTTTGGTGTTTACATTTGACTAAGGAGGGAATGGCTGTAGTAGGAATGTGGACACAGGCAACATTTTTAAATGTGGTCAGTCATGTTCTGGTGGGAACTTGGACTATTTTATATAGGGAGTCAATACTAATAAAACTGGTTAACTTTATTTGCTGACTGAGAATTCCAGTTAATGGCTCTGTGGTTAAAGTTACCAAGATTAGAGTATTGAGATTAATAGTTACAGAGTTCAGTTTATCAAGCTAGCTATTATGGTCATTGTGGGGCATTGACGGGATCTATATTGGGCAATAATGTGATAATTTATTTGAATTTGTGTGGTTAAGATGTGCAAAAGTTCCATTTTGGTGTCATGAGAAATTTGGAGTGAGGTAATGGAGTAAACAAATATGAATACAATGGAAGATGTGTAGATGTCCTTCATCAATATCTGAGGGATTTGGCATGATATAATGGGGGACAACTAACTAACAATACATATTGCTGATTTATGTGCATATCACTGTGAATATGAGACATGTGACCAGAATCATCATGGTTACAGTATATATATATATATATATATATATATATATATATATACATGAATATATATATATATATATATATATATATATATATATATATATATATATTCATGTTATAATCCTGAAATAGGGAAATATCGAATTTCAGCATCTCAAGACTATAAAGCTGAAAACTCACAAACCCGAAACCCAAAACCACGAAATTCAAAACCGCGCCTGTCAAAAAAACACTACACCACACAAATAAACAGAAATACACCTACATCTCGACACTACAACAAACCAAAACAAACACACACACCTACCCTTCCTATAAACAGGGGGGCAAGCACCCCTGCACCCCCCATGTGGGGGGCTGCACCCCACACACCCCCACTACTTAAATTTACTAACTCCGAGGTTGCACTAAAAACTGAAAGACAGAAAACCCACCACCACACATTCTGCACCCTCCTTGCACAAATACATATCCCATACATGTAAACACCACCACTCTCAACACTTACATACTCACACTCTTACCTACCTACCCTAACCCACAACTAAACCCCTCCCCTCGCACTGACATACACACAAACCCTCCCCAAAACCCTTAAACAACATTACACTTACATAAAGTGCCATCACTACTGCGGGTTTGACATTTCCGGGTTTGATATTCTGCAGTTTTGCACAACTGCAGATTCAGCACTTTGGTCTCAAATACTGAAATTCAATATTTCAGTATTTCGAGATTCATTCATTCTTAGCATTGTGCTGCAGTGCTAAAGCCATGCAGTAACACCGCAGTGCAGCACTTCTCCCTCTGTTCCTTCTGCAGCTTTACCTCATTACCTTCCCCACTCACCTTGTATTTCTATATTTGTGAAAAGGGGCTCTCTCCTTTTAAAATATACCCTTCCTTCCTTCCTTACAGTTACTTTTGTTTGTTTCTCTGTGCTTGTTGTTTTACTTTTTCCACCTTTCCTACTGACCCCCTTTCTTCCTTGTTTATATGATGAAAGGAAACAACACCTTGCTGTACATACAGTGGTCTATACAATGACTACAACATTGCCAGGGCTGTGATGGATGACCATGACATGCAGCTATGCAGCTTTATATTGTACACATAAGAATGGATTGACTCAGTTGTGCTAGCCTGCATTCACTGTGATGTATGTCACATTAGCCATGCACCTTAGTGTTAATCTGCTTATTGTGTATCATTTCATTGTTTCACAGAATATTGCAGGCGATGATTACTACATTGCCAGGGCTGTGCTGGATGAGCAATACATGCAGCTATGCAGCATTACATTGTGCACATAAGAATGGATTGAATCAGCTGTGCTAGCCTGCATTCACTGTGATGTATGTCACATTAGCCATGCACCTTAGTGTTACTCTTCTTATTGTGTATCATTTCATTGTTTCACAGAATATTGCAGATGATGGCTACTACATTGCCAGGGCTGTGCTGGATGAGCAATACATGCAGCTATGAAGTGCTACATTGTATATATGAGAATGGGTTTTACTTAGCCATGCTAGCCTGCCTTCACTGTGATGTTTGTCACATTGGTCATGCAGCTTAGTGTAACTCTGCTTCAGCCATGGAGTAGCCCAACACCACTCACTCTACTAGCAGTAGGCATTTGTTTAACTATGTGCTCCTTCACTCAGTGGTCCAGTGCTATTTAATGCCTAATACATGTCAGATTACTCGTGTGATTCATCACTCAATAGTCCACTCCAAAATTGGAGCTGTGCAGGAACACAAGGTTTGTCTGTGAATCCCAGCCTAAATGTATGAAACTGAATGTTTATACAGAGCCCAAAGTTTTGGTACCTCAGAGTATCCTTCTTACTCTGAGGTACAGTGATCTCCGGTTTAATAAAAGTAAGTGACAGGGGTAATGCTGCAAGTAATTGTGTAGCATTTCATCATGTGACAGAATATCGCAGAAGAAAGATCACATGTAGTACGGCAAAACGGTGTCTTCTATGGAAGTCAGGGAAAAGTTGAGATATACTTCTGTTTTTTTTTTAAGCTTTTCCCTTTTTCTCCAAGTTTGTCTGACTTTGGAGTTGATAAATATACAGATTGGTGATCTGGGTCTTGCCCCGTCATCAGGGAATTCAAGATTTCTTTTTCCCCTTCAAAATCTATTGTAATGGAGTGTTTTGCAAATTTTTGATTGTTACTAGATGACAATAAGAATTTTTATGGAGTTATATGTTTCTGCAGCAATTAATCACATTTTGATTGAATGGTCTTGTAATTAATCATAGTAAATCTATACCAGAGTTGTGAGGAATATAAAAATACATTAATTGCATAATTGTGAGCTTCAGGATTCAATGTTGTCCTCTGTAGTAATCACTTTATTTTTCAGTTATGGGTCTTATGCATTCAATAGGGAACCTTTAAAAGTCACTTCTTAGCCTTCCCTGCAAAAATCATCTCCTGGAACACTTGAGGGAATGGCCGAATGTGCAGGTGAACAAAACTGTTGTAATGCTATAAAAACAGTGGGAAATGTTCCACCATTTTGCCATGCAATCCAAAACAGGATAATCAACTTCAAGCAGCTGCAGCAGAGAAAATGAGAAGCAAACATTCAGGGAAATTGCAACCTTGAAACAATGTTCTATAATAATGTGATCATTAGGCATTAGTAGCCAACCAAATTCCAGCACAAGGGTGATCTAAACAAACACACAGAGCCTGTACAGACTGATAGCTTAAATCCCTGATTCTATGATCAGTAAACATGGATTTGCTAAAAGGTATACCAGTTTAAAAGCTAGGCTTTATTCCTCAGTATCATATCTTAGGGAGTTTAACTTCAATAAACTGAAAATTATCCAACTAAAGGCAATGTCCAGGTAGGTGCTAAAGCATCATGACTCATTCTTTGGATTCAGGGAGAAATACAATAAATGATATAATGCAGCATGTTTTTCAGTAGCTCAGCAAGATGAAAACTTTTATAAAATGGTGTTTCTCCATGCACTCTACAATCCTTGGGGAACCGTTCACATCTTTTCTGGTGTGGCATTAGTCAGTTTATGCTACAAAATTTGTAAAAAAAATTGTAATCAA
Organism: Protopterus annectens; assembly: GCF_019279795.1. Classification (NCBI taxonomy): domain Eukaryota; kingdom Metazoa; phylum Chordata; order Ceratodontiformes; family Protopteridae; genus Protopterus; species Protopterus annectens. Next base: position 1,448,678,879 of record NC_056732.1, read on the forward strand.
ATGCCAGAATTGAAATACTACCCTCCGTACACAAAGACAATTTGCAGCAACATCATCAACAGTCTAACTATTGGGTGTTTACAATAAATAGTACATTTCTAAACTGTAGTATTTTGCTTAATTTTACTTTTAAGTTATTATTATTTAGTGATAAATAAATGAAAACATGACGGATGACAGAGATAACAGTATCTGGTGCCAAATGGTTTTATACTGTAATTAAATGAGAAGTTTTTTTTTAACCAGGCACTAGCTGTACATTAAAACAAAATAAAGTCTAATAGTTTCTGATAGGGTGAGACAGTCTGAGAAGAACATTAAAAATGTGATGAGACAAATGAAGATAGTTATCATCTGGGGCACCCCAATAAAAGTATAAGATACTAAAGCAATTGCAAAACAATAAAGTATTGACACTCAGAAAAGGGGCTGGGTAGCATCAGGTAAAAAACAGAAAGAAAGTGGATAAAGAAAACAGTGCTAAAAAACTAAGTCAGAAAAGCTTGCAGAAATGTGGACACTAAGTATACAATAACCCAGAATCACAAGTAATGAAAGCATACGGACGTATTTCAAATAATATTAGGAAAAGTATTTCAATATTCAGTAACAGTTTTCCATTATACACTGTAAACCCACTTTAGAATGAAGATGGCATTGACAAATTCTGAGTAGTCGTGCATTCAAAATACTGTTTGTAAATCTGCAATTGTCTTTGTGTGCATTGTAAATATTTGTCCATGCAAAATATTTGTTTTAAATTTGCATTTTACTGTCTTTATTTGATGTAGTCAACTGTTGCCCTTATGAACTCAGGTTGTGGCTGAAAAGGATCTGGTGACTGTCCTACATACTGTTTATCTAATATCAATAAATAGATAAGAACATAAATATAAAAAATCAATTACAGCACTCTGAAGACACATGGTCTGGTGATATACAGATCACCTATGACATTATCTTGACTGAACTTATCAAAACATACCCAGGATTTTGATTTGTACAAAACATTCCTGCCTGTTAGAGAATGTTCTACAGTACCTGAGCTAATGAGCTAGTGAAATCGATTAAAGTACGTTCTTGTCAGTAAAATGTATTCCTGTACATAATTGTTGGAGCAAACACCATGATTTCAGTCCAAGTATCTGGGCATTTTCAATAAATGAACTAATAAGTTTATGTTAACCTTTTCACTTTAAGTATACAAAGGGTCACAGTGAAATGAATTGCAAAGCTAATTTCTGAACTCACCCTAAAAAGCACTCGTATTTAAGTGGCAAATATTGCAGGTTGCATACCACTACAGCGGGCTTGGAGGGGGGGGGGGGGTTCAGGGGCCAGCCATTGTTCTAGCCTTTCTGCTCTTCAGCAGCAGCAGATATAGGAAACGTATGTTTTTTTTGCACTAGTAGTTTAGATGTATATGGTTGTATTAGAGAATTTAGATTTGAACTAAAACTATAATTGCAACATAATTTTGTATTTATAATGTCGTAATAAAAAAGTGATGTTATGGTTATCTAGCTATCTAGGAACTGCATTTCAGATGTTCTCTGCTGATGAAGTCCTGCTTGTGATTGTAGAGAAAATTCATAAAACCAATCGTCATGCTTCATTTGATGTGTAGGTGTAAGTGTGTGAGTACACCCACACAATGTAAATCAATGATGACTAATGCACAGTTGTTCTTTTGAGGTTATCTCATCTTATTCACACTGTGTGTGTGTTTACTTTGGAAGGAGACTGTACTGAACCATTACCTATCTAAAAGGAAGACTTGTTGAAAAATTCTCCTTAAATCTAATTTCCGCTGATTTAATCTTCTTAGTACAGTGTTTTATTATTTTTATTCATACAGCTTCATGGCAGAGTATTCAGTATATTAAAAACTTTGGTACCATGACGTGGATGCATGTGTATGTATACAATAGACATGATTGCAAAGAGCTGTCATATTTTTTGTCAGTTTCATATCATCAAAATAAATAACATATGAATGTTCAAAAATCTTGATATTGCATTTGTGTCTTGTAACATGAACTACATACCATGTGGGAAAAAAATATACAAGAAATGTATAGATCATGTACTTCATTCTATTACTTCTAATCACAGGTGCATAATAAAACATTCGTGAATGAGCTAGGATAAAAAATGTTTTGTGCAGTATGATCTTTTTTTTTAATTTGAGTACTGTAGTACTTTATTATCATTTGTTTGATATGAACTTATAAGAAATTATATGAAATTAAAATGAATCAAGTCCAGCATATAACTCACTTTTCTGCCTACTAACTTGGCAGATGAGAGTCCAATAGTTGATAGTAAAGAATTTTTGGATTTAGATATTCATTTGCCACCTTATCATGTATTATTTGGATGTTAACATTTTTCCATTTAAGACAAATACATATATTTCTGCAAATTCAGTAAATTATTTTCTAATGCATAAATATTCTAACACAGTGAGGCTTGTAGAAAGTTTTCTGAAGTAGGTCCTGTAATATATGTATACAGTATCTGTGTGCATATTTTCACTAAAAGACAAATAAAGATGCTGAGAAACTGAAAACACCCACAAGGGAAGCTTAACCCAGACTACTGAATAGTGGGTAATCATCATCATCTTCTTTCGACTGTTCCCGTTACGGGTCGCCACAGCGGATT